>NW_024715014.1:3733454-3836466 GCF_018991925.1 Homarus americanus
ACCTGAATATTAGCACTCCAGCTTATTTCACCTGAAAATTAACCAACATAATACTAACCTACCCTCCAACAAACCTAACCTAACCTCCAACAAACCTAACCTAACCTAACCTACCCAACAAACCTAACCTAACTAAACCTAACCTGCCCAACAAACCCTAACCTCAACCTAACCTAACACAGCAAAACCTAACCTAACCTAACTAACCTGCCCAACAAACTACCTAACCTGCAACAAGCCTACCTAACTCTAACCTGCCCAACAAGCCTAGCACAACCTAACCTAACCTGCAACCAGACTGCCTAACCTAACACTTGCCTAGCCTGCAACAGACTGACCAACACCAAGCCTGACAATTCCAATACAACACCTAGCCACACATACAAACACAAACCTAACCTAGCACAGCCTGCTAAGCCTAACCTGCCTACAAACACCAAGCCCAACCTAACAGATACAACAAACTCTAACAACCCTGCCTATAACCTACATACAAAACAATATACTATACACCAAATGACATAGAGCCTAAAAAACAATATACCCAACCTAGCCTAACAGACAACCTAACCTATACAATAACATACAAACATGACACATACACCCTAACATACCTCAAACCTAACCTACCTAACCTCCAACAAACCTAACCTAACCTTCCCTCCAACAAACCTAACCTAACCTTCTACCAACAAACCCTAACCCCACCCTACCCTACCCAACAAACCTAACCCCTAACCTTCCCTACCCCTCAAACCCTAACCTAACTCATAATATACCATGGTTTAGGCTGGTCATTGATGGTCACTTTTTTTAATTTAAGTGATTTTCAGATTACTGTATTATTTTTTCTTTCTTACCTTTGTTCCCCCGTCTTGTTCCCTTCCACTTCTTGTCCCCCCTTTCCCACCTCTTGTTCCCCTTTCCCACCTCTTGTCCCTTTCCCACCTCTTGTTTCCCCCTTTTCCCACCTCTTGTTCCCCCTTTCCCACCTCTTCCTCCTTCCCACCTCTTGTTCCCTCCTTCCCACCTCTTGTTCCTCCTCCCCACCTCTTGTTCCCCTTCCCACTTCTTGTGCCCCCCTTCCCACCTCTTGTGCCCCCTTACCTCTTGTGCCCCCTTCCCACCTCTTGTTCCCCCTTCCCACCTCTTGTTCCCTTCCCTCTTGTTCCCCTTCCACCTCTTGTTCCCTCCTTCCCACCTCTTGTTCCCCTTCCCACTTCTTGTGCCCCTTCCCACCTCTTGTGCCTTCCCACCTCTTGTTCCCTCCTTCCCACCTCTTGTCCCCTTCCCTTCTTGTGCCCCCCCCCCCACCTCTTGTTCCCCTTCCACCTCTTGTTCCTCCTTCCCACCTCTTGTTCCTCCTTCCCACCTCTTGTTCCCTCCTTCCCACCTCTTGTTCCTCCTTCCCACCTCTTGTTCCCTCCTTCCCACCCTCATGTTCCCTCCTTCCCACCTCATGTTCCTCCTCCCCACCTCATGTTCCTCCTTCCCACCTCTTGTTCCCCTTCCCACCTCTTGTTCCCCCCTTCCCACCTCTTGTTCCCCCCCTTCCCTCATTCCCTTCCCCACCTCTTGTGCCCCTTCCCTCTTGTTCCTCTTTCCCTCTTGTTCCCTCCTTCCCACCTCTTGTTCCTCTTCCCACCTCTTGTTCCCTCCTTCCCACCTCTTGTTCCCCCCTTCCCACCTCTTGTTCCTCTCCCACCTCTTGTTCCTCCTTACCTCACCCCCTAATCTTATCTGGAATGCCATCAGAATTCCTCCACTGACCAGACACGACATGACCGGTTAATATGACAGCGACCGGTTAACATGACAGGTTAACATAGCTATTCCCATTCTCACCTCATTTATTTTGGAGTTCGTGTTTTATGAGTGTTGACATGAGGTTAGGTTAGGCGAGTCAGTTTTTAGGTTCACCTGAGGATTAGTCTCCCCCCCCCCTTACAGCTTATTACACCACCTATTGATTAAATACACTAATGATTCCTGGGCGGGGGTTGAGGTTGGGTTATGTTATGCTAGGTTTTGTTAGGTTATGTTTGCATTAGATTTGGTTAGATTAAGTTTTGTTAGGATATCATTATGTTTGGAGGTTTGGTTAGGTTAGCATTTGGTTTGGTTAGGTTAGGTTTGGATTGGTTAGCATTAGAATTAGGTTTGATTAGGTTAGCATTTGGTTTAGTTAGGTTTGGGTAAGCATTAGGTTTGGTTATTAGCATTATAATGGAATAATGGATGCCCCTCGAAATCGAGGATGGCCGACCCAAGGGCCACCTAGGCATGAATTTGTTTAAGGTGTAGAAGCTGTTGCCAACACCACAACCACACCCTGAGTTAACGAGCTGCATGACCCAGTGTCAAGGAATATTCCAAGAAGACCAGACAACTTGCCAGCTGCACTGGCTAACCATTACCCCGGAACACTATCCGCAAATCGATAACATCAAAGTCCCCAATTACTGCTGGGTAGACAGAGGCAAATGGCATAAATAAACTTGCCCATAGTTTCACCCTGCGCGGGGTTAGCATTAGATTTGGTTAGGTTAACATGACCACCAAGTGACCTACCATGCCCACCAAGTGACCTACCATGACCACCAAGTGACCTACCATGACCACCAAGTGACCTACCTGAGCACCAGGTGATCTACCATGACCACCAGTGACCTTCCATGACCACCAAGTGACCTACCATGACCACCAAGTGACCTACCATGACCACCAAGTGACCTACCATGACCACCAAGTGACCTACCATGACCACCAAGTGACCTACCATGACCAAGTGACCTACCATGATCACCAAGTGACCTACCTGAGCACAAGGTGATCTACCATGACCACCAAGTGACCTACCATATCCACCAAGTGACCTACCATATCCACCAAGTGACCTACCATATCCACCAAGTGACCTACCATATCCACCAAGTGACCTACCATGACCACCAAGTGATCTACCAGGACCACCAAGTGACCTACCATGATGACAAGTGACCTACCATGACCACCAGTGACCAGAGTTGTAAAGTAACTAAATAAATTTACTTGAGTACAGTACTATATTCAAGTAACATTTTGAATACTGTACAATATTTAATTTTTAAAAAGTACAGTACTCAAATTTTTCAGTACTTTTACTCTAACTTAAGTATGTTTTTCTAATACTTTTAGTCCAATACAATTGAAAAAACCCATATTTGATGTGGATGAGACTGGATTATTTTCAAGAAAATTCCAAATAGAACATATATTATCTAAGAGGAGAAGAATGAGCCAGGTTTTAAGGCTGTATTGTAGAGTATAGCTGTATTAAACATCCATTATCTTTCATTTTTTACAATATTTTTGGTATCTACAAGAGTAAAGTTGGACTTACAAACAATTGGGCTTACGAACAAGCCTCAGGAACGTAACTCATTCGTAAGTAGAGGAGCACCTGTACCACTCCCCCCCCCTCCAGCACCTGCCATATGTTACGTGGTGCAAAAAATTCAGTCGCTCATCAATTAGAATAAAACAGTGACGTCACCACAGCCACACCCCAATAGAGGGACAGTTCGCGGTGAGTTTTTGTCAGACTCAGTCGCTATGGAGGCATCATTCATCCACAAACTCCTCAACTGAAGGAGCTTGATAACTACTTGGCATGCCCAGGGGATGAAATGCAGCTATTGAGGTCTTTCTCGACATTATGTAACTTATTTCTGAAGCTTAACACCCTACTACCTCTATCTGCTGCTTGTGAGCATCTGTTTAGTCATGCTGGGCTTATTATTTATTATTTAATTAATTTATTACACCCCAGGGGGCAACAAGCCTTGTCACAAGACCATGCGGTCAGACACTAATACTGTACATTGGTACTCGTGTTCCACAGGACACGCTATGACTTGTGATATGAACACAATATTTATATGATTTAAGGACAATGGGAGTTAGCACCCACCAAAGTGTGGGTAGTGTATAAGAATTAAATCTAAATTATTACGAATAAATAGGTGGTGATATATAGTGGTTAGTGACTCGACCTGTGGTAGGAGGTCCCTGACAGTGGGACAGTCAAGGCAATAGTGTTGAAGGGTGTTGGGACAGTTACAGAGTTTACAGGAAGAGAAGTGTGGGTCATCCCCACCTCAGATACTTGCCAGATAGGTCTGTACCCTAACTTAATGTGAGCAGAGACAACATTATGTCTGCCGACCATAAGTCCATGTTGACGATACTTGTGTGGATAAGGAAGAAAGTGATCATAGTGTTGGGTAGATATATTTTCAGCTCATTCACTATCCCTGCAATGGATTGTGGGGAGAAGAGTGGCTTAATGTATACTCTTTCCATAGGTCATGCTGTGCTTATATTTAGGTCTTAAAAATTCTTGATTGGACAACCATTATTTCGAGAACCAGTTAACGATTAATCTAAATAGAAAGACTTTCAAATAAACATGTGTGATGCTGTGTCTTTCATTATCTTTAGTTAACTAGTTTTTCATAATTTATTGTGGATTTATTTTAATATTTGTGACAATTAATTATTATTACGTATTATTATTTTTTTGTCAGTACTTGAGTACTTTATGAATGAGATACTTTTTTTTACTTCTACATGAGTAACAATTTTCAATGTAACAACACTTTTACTTAAGTAGCAACGTCCAGTACGTACTTTTTACAATTCTGCCAGTAACCTACCATGACCACCAAGTGACCTTCCATGACCTGATGCCAGTAAAATTAATACAGTATGTTGTTACAGGGGATGTGGCACTCAAGGACCTGGAGGTGAAGCAGAGCGCCCTCGATGAGCTCAACCTGCCTGTACGACCTGTGTTTGGCCACATCGGTAAGTGATGATGTACTGAGCTGAGTGTCAAATGCTTGGTGGTAATGCTGCCAGTGAGAGAGACTTTTCTTTCCCCTCAGATAATTTTTTTACTTACTTTTATTATTTGTTGCTTGTCAGTACTGTACAACAAGAGTATGTGTGCCGCTCGCGACTTCATTTTGGCTTCAGTCCTTGGGTCAGATGTGAGGAGGGTAAAATATTATCCTGTGTGAGGGTACAGTATCAAACTTGACATTTTAACTTGTTACTCTCAGGAGGACACTGGTGTATGTCAGGTGTAGTTGATGGTTGTTAACCTGTTAGGTCAGGTGTAGTTAGTGGTTGTTAACTTTAAGTCACATCTGGTGTAGTTAGTGGTTGTTAACTTTGTCACATCAGGTGTAGTTAGTGGTTGTTAACTTGTAACCTCTGAAGGACTCTGGTGTATATCAGGTGTAGCCAATGGATGTTATTCTCACTTTCAGGATGTTTAACCTTGAAGATCCCTTGGTCCAACTTGTACCAGGCACAATGGGTGGCTGTGGTGGAGAGGGTGATGGTAGTTGTGGTGCCCAACACATCCATCAAGTACGACCCCAAGGGGGAAGAAAAGCTACTGCACGAGACAAAGATGGCCGCCCTACAGAGAGCTGAGGATGCTAAGATCAAGCTTCAGGAAATTGAGAAAGGTGAATTAATTCATCATGTCGTCGATGATGTTTTACGGTCATTTTCCATGTGATGTTGTACCATTATTTAGTTGAATTAATCCCTACCAATAAACATTGACCTCAATAACTCCACCTTGACTTTTCTTCACACAGGCACCAAAACCAAATCCCAAGACAGCTTTCAGGAGAAGCTTATTGCCCAAGTCATCCGCAACATCCAAGTCACCATCCAGGACATCCACATTAGGTGAGGTGGATAGTTACTGTAGATATGTAGAAAAGAGATGGATGGATAGATAGATACTGTACTGTAATTGCTCAGGTTATCTGCAACATCCAAACAAGCAGACACATAGATCGACTGTCATTTCTTGTTACTCTCTCTCACAAACTACACACACACACTCACACACACACACACACACACCACACACACACACACTCTTTCTTTCAGTATCCAGTCTTCCAATCCTATGAAATATCCCAACCACTCCTCTACAATTAAAAACAAATTACTTACTGCAGTTTCTTTCACACTTTTCTAGGTAGGATTTTGCTGCAAGATTTGCATTAGGAGACAGCAAATTTAAGTATTAAAATTGACTGATGTACTGTATTTGTAGGTATGAGGACTCTGTAAGCTGCCCCAACTCACCATTTGCCGTGGGAGTGACCCTACATGACCTATCCATGAAGAGCACAGATTCTAGCTGGAAACCTTGCTTAGATACAGATAAACTGATCTATAAGGTATGTCATTGTGTTTATGTAGCACCAGTGTTTTACAGTATGTGTGCGTGGGGGGGAGGGGGGGTGATGAGTTGTGATTTTGGGGGATCGTTGTTTTGCTAGGCTGAGTGATCATATTTATACCAGATTATTACAAATGATCATCCTTATTATAAACATAATTATACGGTATTATGTAAAAGTAACAAAGCTACTTTCTCCTCTGGGACTATGTAAAAAATGTAGTGTTTGTTCCACCAATGCCAGCAGTAACTTGGGAGCTGTATCACTTTGATGTCTACACAACCACAAAAGGAACTTGCATTGAACTGTTGCTTCTTTATTTTTTTCGTAACAAATGTTTAAAATTGGGAAGATCATATGTAATCAGCCAGTATTTGGGGTCTTGTTGAGGAAAGGGAGTAGGATGACAGAACATTCTGCACATATACTGTACTACAGCAGTAAGTATAAATGACTGTAAATGAAGGGAGAATGTAAGTCTTGCCTTTATATATATTTTGTTAAGAATATAGACTATCTTTACTATATAAACAAGTTACTTTTCCCTTTAAAAAAAAATGTACTAGTTGGATGTCAAACATATGCTTGACCCAATAATACCTTTCATTTTGGCACTTAGGGTCATGCCATGGATGTTGTTCACATTTCATACAAAGATACCATTTTACATGATGATTAAGAATTTGGGTTCGCATTTTAAATATTTGAGTAATTAGTGTTAATTAATGACCTTTGAAATAGTTAAAGATATTTAGAATATTTAAAAAGTCAATTATACTGTGCTTGTAAATTTTAAGTCACCTTTGTTCAGTACTGTATACATTTTCTGAAAAAATATAAATTATCTTTACTCTATAAAAATATTAGTTTTCACTTTCCAAAAGTTTTAATAAGTCACCCAGACTCATCCTACCGTACATGCTCAAAGGCAAAAACTTAAGCTTAAATTCATCTCGATACATGGACAAAACTGTTCTACTTTTACAGTTCAAAGTTTTAAAGAATTCATTTAAATACAATTGGAGAAAGAGAGAGATGGAGAAAGAGAGAGAGAGATGGAGAAAGAGAGAGAGAGATGGAGAAAAAGAGAGAGATGGAGAAAGAGAGAGAGATGGAGAAAGAGAGAGAGATGGAGAAAGAGAGAGATGGAGAAAGAGAGAGAGATGGAGAAAGAGAGAGAGATGGAGAAAGAGAGAGAGATGGAGAAAGAGAGAGATGGAGAAAGAGAGAGATGGAGAAAGAGAGAGATGGGAAAAGAGAGAGATGGAGAAAGAGAGAGATGAGGAGAAAGAGAGAGAGAGAGATGGAGAAAAAGAGAGAGATGGGAAAAGAGAGATGGAGCAGAGAGAGATGGAGAAAGAGAGAGAGATGGAGAAAGAGAGAGAGATGAGAAAGAGAGAGATGGAGAAAGAGAGAAAAGGGAGAAAGAGAGAGAAGATGGAGAAAAGAGAGAGATGGAGAAAGAGAGAGAGCGGAGAAAAAGAGAGAGATGGAGAGAGAGAGAGAGATGGAGAAAGAGAGAGAGATGGAGGAGAGAGAGATGGAGAAAAGAGAGAGAGATGGAGAAAGAGAGAGAGATGGAGAAAGAGAGAGAGATGGAGAAAAAGAGAGATGAGAGAGAGAAAAGAGAGATGGAGAAAGAGAGAGAGATGGAGAAAGAGAGAGATGGAGAAAGAGAGAGGGAGAAAAGGAGATGGAGAAGAGAGAGATGGAGAAAAAGGAGATGGAGAAAGAGAGAGATGGAGAAAAAGAGAGAGGAGAAAGAGAGAGAGATGGAGAAAGAGAGAGAGATGGAAAAGAGAGAGAGATGGAGAAAGAGAGAGAGATGGAGAAAGAGAGAGAGATGAAGAAAGAGAGAGATGGAGAAAGAGAGAGATGGAGAAAGAGAGAGATGGAGAAAAAGAGCGATGGAGAAAGAGAGAGATGGAGAAAGAGAGAGATAAAGAAAGAGATGGAGAAAGAGAGAGATGGAGAAAGAGAGAGGCAACTTGGAGAAGGTACAAGGGCTTAAGTGCCAATGGTGATGGGTAGTGGGAGACAGTACATCATGGTTAAAAGACTGTTTATGGTATATCATGACAGAGATAGTGTACATCATGGTAGAGAGAGTGAGAACATCATGGTAGACAGGTAGAGAGACAGTGTACATCATGGTAGACAGGTAGAGGGACAGTGTACATCATGGTAGACAGGTAGAGAGACAGTGTACATCATGGTAGACAGGTAGAGGGACAGTGTGTAGACAGGTAGAGGGACAGTGTGGTAGACAGTGGTAGAGGGACAGTGCAAAATATCATGGTAGACAGGTAGAGGGGACAGTGTGCTACTGGTGGTAGACAGAGAGACAGTGTACATCATGGTAGACAGGTAGTAGAGAGACAGGGCATCATGGTAGACAGGTAGAGGGACAGTGTGTACATCATGGTAGACAGGTAGAGACAGTGTGCAAGGATCATGGCAGACAGGTAGAGAGACAGTGCACATCATGGTAGACAGGTAGGAGAGACAGTACACTGGCAGACAGGTAGAGGGACAGCACACTATGGTAGACAGGTAGAGGGACAGTGTACATCATGGTAGACAGGTAGAGAGACAGTGTAACACTGCAGACAGGTAGAGGGACAGTGTACATCAAGTAGACAGGTAGAGAGACAGTGTACATCATGCAGCAGACAGGTAGAGAGACAGTACACTGGTGTGGTAGACAGGTAGGGAGGCAGTGTACATCATGGCAGACAGGCAGAGGGACAGTGTACATCAGAGACAGGTAGAGGGACAGGCACATCATGGTAGACAGGGTAGAGAGACAGGCACATCATGGTAGACAGGTAGAGGGACAGTGCACATCATGGTAGACAGGCAGGAGAGGCAGGTACATCATGGTAGACAGGTAGAGGGACAGTGTACATCATGGTAGACAGGTAGAGAGACAGTGTACATCATGGTAGACAGGTAGAGGGACAGTGTACATCATGGTAGACAGGTAGAGGGACAGTGTACATCATGGCAGACAGGTAGAGGGACAGTGTACATCATGGCAGACAGGTAGAGAGGCAGTGTACATCATGGTAGACAGGTAGAGAGACAGTGTACATCATGGTAGACAGGTAGAGACCGTGAAATAAGCAGAGGGGGGTTCAGGTTTAATCTTCAAGTCATCCATCCTTTATATTTTGTCCAAGCCTTTGTCAAACTTGATGAGAAGGTATATATTTTTTTACAGGCGAGACATACAAAAGTGTTACATTACATTTTAGTGGTGTGTGACCTTGTGTGCTCCCCTCCCCCTCTGTAGCTGAACAGTTTGGATGGTCTGGGCATCTACTGGAACCCCAACGCTGAGCTGCTGTCGGAGATGAACCAGCCCAAGGAGAAGATGATTCAGTGCCTTACTGATCTTATAGCTTACCAGGACCACCTACCTCAGACCATGAAATACAGTGAGTAGAGAGAGAGAGAGAGAGTGTGCATGTGTGTGTGTGTGTGTGTGTGTGTGTGTGTGCGTGTGTGTTTGTGTGTGCGTGCGTGCGTGTGCGATAATTTACGGTTTATTTAAAGAGCATGGCAGCCGGAAGGCTGAAAATATACAGTTACATAATTGGGGAATGGGTCTCTTGATTTACAAATAATATACAGGTAACATAAGTGATACAAATATAATATATAATAACTAGGTGGGGAGTAGCTCAAACTACAGGGCATTTCAACATATGACAGTGCGAAAAATAAGATTGATTGGGAGTGAATACACTGGTTGATTACAAGTTATTGATAATTCTTACAATGGTTGGGACTGGGCTGTTCTTATAGCGATCAGTTCGTGCTCGTATGGGCTGGATGCGGTTGTGGTGTCGAACAGCAATTCTCGGGTGAGGGATCTCAGGTGGTAGTAGGTGCCGGTGTCGAGGATGGTGCAGAAGTTTCTCACCAAATTTGCAGATGAGGTTGTGGTAATGGTCAGTGAGAGCCGAGAGGGTCAGTGTGTTGAGCGCTTCATGATATGTGGAGTAGGAAGGGGAGAGAATAATCTTGCATGCCCTCTTTTGCACTTTTTCTAGGTGTTTATGTTGTGTGGCATTTAGGGAGGAAGACCAGGTAGGGAAAGCATAGGTGAGCTTGGGAAGTATGAATGTTGAGTAAACATTGAGGAGCTCGGGTGCAGGAACTCCGAGGGACTTGAGTAAGCTGAGGAGGTGGAGACGGAAACTGGAGGATTTGACAACTTCACTGATGTGTGGTTTCCAATTTAGTTTGTTGTCTATGGTGACGCCGAGGAGCTTAGTGAAATCTACAACCTGGAGTGTGTTGGGACCTGAAGTAATGGAAGGGGGTGGGACAACGTCGGAGGAGAGGTTGATGTGCATAACCATGGTCTTGGTATGGTTGATGGTGGCCAAGTTTTGGAGACTGTTCAATAAATCCTGAAGGGCGGTATAGTCGGGAGCAGAATTGTTGTGTGTGTGTGTGTGTGTGTGCGCGTGTGTGTGTGTGCGCGCGTGCATTAGTCATTCTTATTGCTTACTGAGTCTAATGTCTACCATTTGTATCATCTACCGAGTCTAATGTCTACCATTTCTATTATCTACTGAGTCTAACATCTACCAATTGTATCATCTACCGAGTCTAACATCTACCATTTGTATCATCTACCGAGTCTAACATCTACCATTTGTATCATCTACCGAGTCTAACATCTACCATTTGTATCATCTACTCTGTCTAACATATACCATTTCTATCATCTACTGAGTCGAATAATTTCTCTTCACAGTTATTGGACCAATATGCTCGACATCTAAGCTTCAGATAGACTCCAAACCTGAGGACGACGACCCAAGCTTCTCCATTCCTGTGTTTAATCTTGATTTTGTCATGGATGAGCTGGCTATAGGTGGGTTGATAGTTGATACACTCTCAGGACTCCTAGAATTACTGAGTCATATGCAGATTAGACACTCGCTAGCTTATGTTATATAGTGGAAATGGATACACAGACTTGGATAATATTACTCCGAACATTCATCACAAAGGACTTGGATAAAGCCCATTGTGACGAAACGTAAGAGATAAATTTTTTCTCTTGGGTCTGTGTTTCCTTCGCTACCATCCTATTCATTCCTGATGATTAACTCCCTAATAGTAACCTAACCTAAAACAAGCTAATTAAACCTAAAGCAGTCTAACTTAACTTAAAACATTCTAACTTAACTTAAAACAGTCTAACTTAACTTAAAATTGTCTAACTTAACTTCAAATAGTCTAACTTCTGCTGATGATGGCCACTGTTTAAATGTAAAAAATGAACCATCCATTATCAGTATTACCATGTAACATATGTAGAAACCACACAAAAACAAAGAGTTTGACAGAGTGTTGTATTTGGCAGGACTGAGCCGTCACCAGTACTCGAATATCATGGCGCTGCTCGACTCATTCGATAGACTGAAAATATCCTCCAAGTACCGTAAGTACCGACCAGCCATCAGCGGGATCAAGGGACACGCTCGGGAATGGTGAGTCGTCTCTCATAAGTTGTGGCCTTTCTTTAAGTGATAGATGATAGATATTTATTCATTGAAATCATCGTACAGTATAAGTTTTACTATTGGTTCAGCATGTACAGTATATATATAGACATTGCAAGTACACAGTTCAGCATGTATATAGACAATGCAGATACTGTACTATATACAGTTCAGCATGTATAGGCAATACATGTAATACAGTTCAGCATATAGGCAATGCATGTAATACAGTTCAGCATGTATATAGACAATGCAGGTACACAGTTCAGCATGTATCTAGATATTGCAGGTACACAGTTCAGCATGTATCTAGACATTGCAGGTACATAGTTCAGCATGTATCTAGATATTGCAGGTACACAGTTCAGCATGTACAGTATATAGACAATGCAGGTACACAGCTCAGCATGTATATAGATAATGCAGGTACACAGTTCAGCATGTATATAGATCTTGCAGGTACACAGTTCAGCATGTATATAGATAACACAGGTATACATACCATGTATATAAACTGCAGATATACAAGCAGTGTACTTAGGTTGTTTTCTTATCTGCCAGACTGGACAGGGTCTTGGGTACATAATCATGTTGCTGTATATATGTCTGTTGGTGAACAAATGATATCCACACGATAACTAAATCCCTGTCAGGCAAATTGTAGTAAAATACACTCTAGTTCTTTATTCATCTTGATAAGCTCCATTGATTTTGTTTGTGATATGACATTTAACAAGTGGCTGGTAGTGATTACTGTTGGTGTTATTTGTGCACTAGGTGGCTTTATGCCTACAACTGTAAACTGGAGAACATCCGACGTGTACACCACAATTGGTCTTGGAAACACATCAAGGAGCACCGAGGTATGTGTCACAGGTACAAGGCTGCCTACAAGGCCAAACTGGAGAACAAGAGACTTACAACAGCTCAGGTTCAAGATATTAAAGAGAGTGAATATTCCCTGGACGTGTTCAACTTAACACTTGTGAGGCGGCAAGCAGAGATGGAGGTGGGTGTAGAGGATGTTACAGTGGAATCTCTAAGATACTGTAATGTACAGACGAGTTAGGACTTGACCCTTTCTGAATCTTTGGACTAAACCAAGAGAGATAACGTGTACAGAAAACTTAACAACTTCAAATAATCCAAGACGATAATGAATGCAGTACACAAAACTATATACAGTACGCCCGGATAATTTGCAGATTTTTATTTCGCGGCCCTCTATTATTCGCGGATGACACCCTGGATGTATCCAAGAATGTTGCGGGTAGTTTTAAGTTCCTGGCATCTTCACGGCCGGGACAAGGAGCCATTCGTTCTAGAGACAATAATTTCCTTTACCTATACATTATTGTATATATGTGTGTGTGTGTGTGTGTGTAGACACACACAAAACACATACAAATAAATATTAATGGGAAAATCCTCTCGCAAATAATCAGAAACAAATGTATTTTAATAATGTTGAGTCTACCCACAAGTCCACTCCGTGCTTTATTTATAACAAAGCACGGAGGGGACTTGAGGGTAGACTCAACATTATTAAAATACATTTGTTTCTGATTATTTGTGAGACGGATTTTCCCATTAATATTAATTTGTATGTGTTTTGTGTGTAAGTCAACACACATATACAATACAGGTAAAAGAAATAATTGTCCTAAGGGCAAACACATAAAGGGAATATACATTTCTTTGCACTTAAGTAAAAATGTAACCCCCCTCCCCCCCCCGGTCAGCAAATGTTATTCGCAGATTGGGCGATTCGTGGCCAGTTTGAGAACCTAACTCCCGCGAATTTGAAGGGCATGCTGTATATACTATAACTGACACATGTACTGAAAGCTAAGAAAAAACAATTGGCAAAAAGAAAAAGAAAATTTATTTAATTTACTTACATGAAGAAATTTCTGAATTCTGGAGGTTTTGTAATTCAAGATCCATGCTAGAAATCATCCAAATTTTAGAGTTTCACAAACTTTAGAATGACAAATTTCAGAGGTTCTACTGAATAATGGCAATGGTATGTTTTTGTCACTATTCCTGTAAGCTCTCACATGAGGAGATCCAACACTAGCTGATTCTCCCATCATTCACTTTTATCTATTTTTTTCTAATTCTTGTCATAGTTATAATTTTTATGGTGTTGCTCAATTATAATGTGACCCAAATATTTTTATCTTGTTTATCTGTTGATGTTTACTACTGAACATCCTCCATCACCTGTGTGTCTCTGTTGGAGATGATCTTTTATTGAAATCTTGAGTGAATTAGAGAGAACTACAGTACAGTACTGTAAATTGAATCTGTGTTAAGGGGGAAAAAAATACAATACAAGATTTTGGTAACATATCAGAGTAGTTTAAAGTGAATTATGAGGAATTATTAGAGTGGAGATTTGAAGAATTTAGTGCGACCATTAAACTATTGTGACTACTGCTATTTACATCATAGCCCTGATCATCAGAGATTTAGGACCCGAGGTGTATGTAATGTGTATATATAGCAGATAATAATAATGTATGAGGTGTCAAGATAGTGTGTGTCTGCAAATCCATTAATTATTTGACCCATTTTTAAACACAATAACCTCAAACATATTAAAGACAGAACACAGTAGACACACATGGAAGTCTACAGACCCAAGAAAAAACTTAAGAGTTGTTCGTCAAGTAAAATAAACCCAGCGTGTTCAATCTATACAATGCCTTGGAACGGGTCGGATAATTTACCGAGCGCTCTGTAGGATTATTTTACGTACGTGACACCGGGTACGTGTTGTCTTGTAGGTGGAGCGCGAGGGAGAGCTACAGAGGCAAGAGAAACAAAAGAGGGGCTGGTTTAGTGGCTGGTTCTTCGGGAGCGCAGAGAAGGAGAGTGAAGATACTGCCAAGGACGAAGATAATCTGGGTGAGTTGTCTGCTCTAATTTTAACTTGGGTAAATCTGGGGGTAACTTGAGTAAATCTGTTGTACCCTAACTGTAATTTGGGCGAATAAGTCAATTTCAAACCCAAATTTAGGTAAGAGAGAGAGTCTTTTAAGTACACATTGTGTTTTGTTTTTATTATATACTCCACCCAATAACTCTCTCTTGTACTATGTGATGTGACTGATTTAGAAGCATTTGTCACCCTCTATGAATACAAATCTTGTTTGACTTCAACTGACTAACTGCCGGACCAATTGACTCATCGCCACCACCACTGCCATTTTTGCAACCATTTCTCACACTTTTTTTATTAGTTCTTGGTCTTGTCTGTTCTTTGGATGTTATGTATTTTTGAAGACCTTAATACTACCATCATCACCCGAAAAATAATGTACACACGACACATGACCCAGAATAAAGGCAACCCAAATGGACTACGTAATTAATGTTATACTATTGCAGACGACTCCCTTAGTGTATTGTACAGCCAATGTATTAAAATTGTATAGCAATGTATGCAATTTTTTAATCTTTGTGTTGTCAATTTTTTCTTTAATTTATTGAAACTATTTCATCACATACCTGTATACAAAATAAAAAATGGCTGAGAATGGATCATAAGCTGCATCAACATTGAATAGTTAGAATTCTGTCTCCATCAGTCAGTATGTCAGTCAATTGGTAACTCAGGATTGGCATTCATAGAGCTGACTGAGAGCACAGAATGACAATGTTTTGTTTGTATCAGACATACAGGCCAGACAGACCTCTTGTAACATGCATGACAGATTATACAATCAGATCTTTTGTAACAGATATAGTGCATTATACAGTCAGATCTATTGTAACAGACATGATGTATCATACAGTCAGTTCTTTTGTAACAGATATAGTGCATTATACAGTCAGATCTATTGTAACAGACATGATGTATTATACAGTCAGACCTCTTGTAACAGATACAGTATAATGCATTATACAGTCAGATCTCTTGTAACAGACATGATGTATTATACAGTCAGATCTCTTGTAACAGACATGATGTATTATACAGTCAGACCTCTTGTAACAGACATGATATACTCTTGAAGAGCCTCTGTTAAGTGAAAATATGTTTGGTGAGGCTCCATCATTAGAGGTCTGACTGTAATTTGATAGTTTGTCTATTTTCATGTAAATTTTCCTTTAGTGTTCACTATTAGTTTTGTTTTACAGTAAAGAAACTTAAAGCTGAGATAAACGATGAAGAAAAACAGAAATTGTTCGAAGCCATTGGTTACTCAGAGAGTGGTCCGCCTCCTGACTTTCCTCCGGAGTTTGTGAATTTACGTTTGCACTTCCTGTTAAAGCAGCTTGTGTTGACCGTCACGGACGAGGACGCTCATGAAGCAATTGTTACTAGGGTGAAACTAGAACAAGTGGCATCTGTTGTTCAGAATAGATCTGGTGCCGATGCCTTGAGGTAAGTGACAAAATTAACGTTTGTGGTTTACACAAGTAATATTTATAGATTATGTTCTACATTATTTTGGAATTTTATCTCATGAATGTTGCTTCACAGATTTGAACATTTAAAGTTATGAAGATGATCTTTAACTACAATATTGAGGAAAGATGTTAAAATTTGGTTGAACCTCAAGTCAGACAGAACAAGGCCTTACAGATTGTTACTACATATTGTGTCGTCAATTTCTCATAGATGTGAAGGTGATGAACTTAAGGTCTTCACCCCACAAACAACTGACGGTTGTACACACTCGTCATCAGAGATACAGATAGATATAGACATGTAGATACAGTACAGTAGTTAGATATATTTAACTTTTAATTTTCCAGAGTTGAAGCAAGTGTACGAGAGTTTGTTGTCGAGGGTTATTGTGTGGACGGCTCACCACCCAGGCTGGTGACGTCACAAAACATTGCCGTCGACTCTCCACTGTTGGATGTCACCTTTGAAACTAATCCACTTGATGGTTTGTGTGACCAGCGGGTGCAGGTGTCGTCAGAGCCGGTACATGTAGTGTATGACGCTGCCACCATTAACCAGCTAGCTGATGTCTTCGCTCCACCTAAGAATGTTTCCCTTCAGCAGTAAGTTACTTGAAGATTATAGCAACAAGATCTTAGACTAGTTTAATGATCATTTTTTCATCATTACTCTTGATAGATGTTGAACATGGTTGTGGTGAGGGATTTATTTACTTATACTGTAGTTGTAAACTCTTGCTAAATTAAACTCTGCATCTTATTTGACTCATAAGTGTCAAGCCATACCGTACATTGTTAAAGGTCTGAATAATGATAGGTTATTGAATGAAGTTGATGTGCTAGAGCAGTTGGAGAGGTACTTTACTGACCTAAACAGATCAGAACATAATAATCCAGTATCAGAAGAGGAGCCACAACATGATAGGGAGGACAGAAATCCAGACAAGAGAACCCACACACCCAGAAGTAGGAAAAACCATGAATCATCTGAAATAAAATAAAGCCCCATGTCTGTGATGGTATAGCAACCAAACTACTAGAGCATATGGGATGTAGAGGTACACAAATTATTTATTGATATATGGCAATGGGAAGAGAATTGGTAGTATATCACCACAGACAGAGAGAGACAGACATGGAGAGGCTTGATGAAGGTGGTGTTGAGACCTCAGGCTTGTGAGTCACTGGAGTAAGAGTAACAGTGTGTGACAAATCAAATCCCAACTGTTCAATTCTATCTAATGCTTATGTATGTTAATCTGGCATCTGGAGAGCCTGCCAGCATGAAACATATACGTATACGTACAGTGTATTCAACTTGTATCAC
Organism: Homarus americanus; assembly: GCF_018991925.1. NCBI lineage: Eukaryota > Metazoa > Arthropoda > Malacostraca > Decapoda > Nephropidae > Homarus > Homarus americanus. The sequence goes on from NW_024715014.1 coordinate 3,750,983, forward strand.
TAAATTTTATAGAGATTATTATTACAGTATACTCTCGATTTAATGGAATCAGATATAACAAACTCTCAATTTAGCGGAAGGCATTTTTTCCGTTATTTTTCGCTCGATTTAATTCCATTAATACGCTCACTCTTGTGCAAAGAAATAGGTACTGTACTGTACAGTAAGTCCTCATTGAGCGTTCATCTTTTGAACGAATCTCCAATATAATGAAAGGAAGTGTTTACTACCCTTTTGCTGATTAACGAAACAATGTTCTATTATGAAAGGTAAGTTGCCCCCACCTTTCTGCTTCCTCATCCTGCTCCATGATCACCACCATCACCTCTTATTATCACCACCAAAATCATAATTTCACCTTCTTCCCTCCTTCCCACCCACTGCATCTCACCGACACTCTGCCTCTCTCACTCATTCTACTATGACTTTCATTAATGATACAATATTGTACAACAAAATATACTGTATTGCCAAACCAGTAAATGAAAGCCAAATGAAAGTTTAATACAGTCGCCATTTGCTAACACTCCTTGCTTCACCATAGTAACAGACAGTCCAGCTGGGAGCTACCTCCTCCGTCTCCCTGGTTTAGTGTAATTTTAGATTTAATGAACGGTTTGCTTGAATTAATTCGTTAAATTGAGAAAATACTGTATTAGTCTCTTTTTTTTATTCCAATTCTCTTCAGTATGGTTTTATATAACTAAAAAATTTATAATTATTTAGATGTTTTAAAGAATACTGGAGGGAAATATAGATGTTGTGAGAACATAGATCAAGTGTGTGGAGTCAGCCTGTGTCTTGTTTGTGTTACAACAGGCTACAGGCTGCAGCACTGAGCCAGTTGGAGGTGGTGAAGGAGAGGAGTGTCACTGGCTTACAGTCTGCTATTGACAACCACAGCGTCCTGGACCTCAACATTGCATTTGCTGCTTCCCACATCATCATTCCAGAGAGAGGATCATACTCCAGGTAAGTTTGTATATGTTATGTTGACATTTAAGGGAAACATGAGAAAGGCAGCCGTGTTTCACATCTTCATCCTGAAACCCTAGTTTGAACTAAACTAGTGGTCTGCATTGTGACCCACTGTATGGGGTCACTTTATGGCTGTAGGTCAATTCTTCTATTTAATGCTCATAAAAGAAGTTCAGACTACATTAAGAGAGATGGTGTCCAGCTTGTGTAGAAGCTTCAATATGCCATGAAAGATTACTCTATTCTGTAATGGACATAAACTATTCATGTAAATTTTAAGTTTTTATTTCCCTAAAAAAGTTATATAATATATTTTGTGATGAACTTCAAAAATAATATTTTGTGGACTTTTTGTTTTGGCACAATTCTATGTGGAACAGATGCTGAACATTATCAGTTTCTCTGCATAAAATGTTTCATAACTTTGGTTTTAACCTTTTTCTCTCTCATTCTTTGTCATTTTCTGCAACAAAACAAGTATATCAGGACTATGTTATGAGACTAACAACCTGGGAACTTGCACTACATGACATGATTACTTAGTTTTAACCTTTTTCTCTCTTATTCTTTGTTATTTTCTGCAACAAAAAGAGACTTATCAGGACTATTGTTATGAGATCATCACCCTGGGAGCTACATTACAAGGTTATTGATGACTTTCAGAGGTTGTTCAGCCCTGGTTGTGACTCTAGGTAGCATGAAGATGAAGAGTGTGCCCCGACCCAAAGCCGTCCCAGCAGTGGCCGACCTAGTGTCTCTGGGCCACAGTCAGGAGGAGGTCATGGAGACTGTCCGGTCTTATTCTTATGACCACTTTACTATTGAGCTGATCGACATCCAGGTATAGTCAGTCTATCAGGCTTATAGTAATCATTCTTAGATACAGTGTAGTCTATGTGGCTGTAAGCAACAATTGTATCTGATAAAATTTCTTATTTATATTTTAAACAGGTTTCCTCTGACAAGACACTTAAGGCTGAAATATGTTGCATTATTTGAGGCGCACAGAACCAAAGTAGGATAAGCACTGTAAATGGAAAAAAAAAAAACAGAAAAATGCAGCTAAAGTTTGCAAACCTTCAAATTACCATAAATTTGGAACCAGTGAAGATATTGAAGTGATTTTAGCATTATTAGTGCAGATTTAATTGATTCTAGTGAAAGACATCATATTGATTGTTTCGAGCATACTGGTGCTTGTTCTACTTCAGTTCTGTGCTCCTCATTACTGTACCGGATATTGTAGTTAGTTTTATTGGACTTTTGGTAACGGGTTTAGAGAGAAAATGTATGGAGGATAATGCATCATAGATAATTTTCATTCAATAAAAGTAGACCAATATTTTTAAGATTATCTTGTACTGTATTCAGGGTCAAAGATAATAAAACAAATTATTGAAAGTTGTCAAGTAGAAATGTTGTCATCTCAGAATCTTGAGTTCAACTTCCCTCTTCTAGTTATCATGTCCTGACAGTCTGCAGTACAGTAATTGTATTGTAGATGAAAAGTCAGCATTTGAGGTGAAAGTTTGTGGTTTGGCATTTTAAGTACAATAATGTACAGTATATACTTTCATTTCATATCTTAGGTGTAGTATTAGTTTGGAGTTGGAATTTTATGTGAATGTTTTCCAGGCGATCGTGTCTCTGTGCGATGAAGATTGGAAGTCGACTCTGTGCTGCCACGAGGCCACACCACTCCACCTCCTGCAGCCCACCACCCTCCGTGTTGACTTCTACAAGTGCCTTCTCACCAACGACCCCAACCTGCCTAAAGTGAAGATCAATGTGACCTTAAACGATGTGGCACTCTCTGTTGTGGGTAAGTGCCACTGTTGTGGGTTAGTGACAGAATCAATTGTGAGTTAGTAATACTGTTGTCTCTACATAGGGCTTACTGCTCATTGAACTCTCACTGATGATGTTGGTTAAAATGATCATTATTATTAGCATAATATTTTTATCTCCATCTGTAAGTTATATATGTCTTAATCATTTATTTGTGTGCCTGTCTATTTATTTATGTACAGTATCTGTCTATTTACTGGTATATGACCATCTCTCCATCCATCTGTCTACCTGTTGATCATCTGTGTACAGTGTATTTTATGCCAGTGATGTAGTTAAGAATGAGAAGAATGAGACCATGAATGAGATTATTCACAATTTTAGCCTTTATAGATCACCTAAGAATTACCCCAAAGTGTTCACCTGAGTTGATTCATGAAGGCTAAAATTACAAATGGTCTCATTCATAGTCTCTACTACACAACTGGAATATATATATATGTCTGTCTATCCACTAAACTTTCTTTCCAAGAGCTTATCACAATGTCCCACCAGAATTAGTGTTGTCAAGCTGTAGCCATTGAAAACATCTCTATATCCATTACAGATCAGAGGTTGCTCCAGCTGGCCTACATTGCTCACAGTATTCCTCTGGTGCAGAAGAAAGAGGAAGAAGAACCTGTGTCTACCTTCGATCAGGTGAGCTTTGAGATCACTTCCTTACAATTGCGGGCCATACACACAATGTTTCTTTGCTTTGATATGTTAAGATTTAAGAAACTATTGGAATTATTCATTTGATATATTTTCAACTTTATACGATATTTGTTTGTAAGTTTAATCACGCATTTCAGTAATTTATGAAAAGCTTTTTTATTCTGTACTGTGAATTTGTGATTTATATCTTCTCGAATGCACAAAGAAACTACTGAGAGCAACAACACTTCTGAATATGTTTAATTTATGTTTTCTTGTCTTATATAAATGGCAATGGAGAATATGATTGAAACATTGTCTAGTTCAGGAGAATATTGGGATACTCTGAGCCAAAACTGTAGTCATGTATGAGAAGAGGGGATTTGGTTTAGGTATTTTCCAGCACCTGTGAGGAAGCTATTAGACAGGTGCACTAAACACTTCAAGTCTTTGGTTTATGTTAACTCTGTGTCTCTTTGAACAACCCTTGTCAGATACCCTGTATAATCACGAGCACAGGGGAACACCTTTGTCCGTGACTGTATGTGTAATTTACCTTTCAGTATTTTCAAAGACATCAATGACTGTTACAGGATATAGACGTCAATATGAATGTGATCACGGAGGATGTGGCGCTGGCCCGGCTGGAACGTGCGGAACTCAACCCCTGCGGTGAACAGCAGGAGACACCTCAGTTCACCCAGCTGGCTCTTGCCTTCACCGTCAATGGTAAGTCACATGATGGTGGCCAGTACTTACTTCACTAACCTTCAAAGTCAGTGTGTGGTAAGTTACTTGCTAGACAGCAGGACAGTACTTACTGCATTAAGCTGGTTCTCAAATTTAAAATAAGGTGTGTGTGTGTTTGTATATAACTCTGCATTATTATGGTACTGTATAAAGTGAGAGTGATTGAATTTTCAGTGAATTTCATACACAACAATGAATGATAAGACAGTCTATGTAACTTTTGCCTCCAGACATCTTGCACCATCTTTCAATAGTGATTAAAGCTGCTAAAAATTTTCAGAGATAAGTATAGAGCTAAAGAAGGCCTCTGGCACCCAGTCCCAGCCACTGATGAAAGTTGCTGCGCTCTCGGCCAGTGTGGAGTTGACGCAGCGCACATTTGACTTGAATATGTCAGTTATCCTTGGTGGGGTGTTGGTTGATGTAAGTTGCTTTACCTCACTGAAGGAAAACATAGTCTTGTAGTTTTTTAAATTTTTTATTTTTTATTTATTTATTTTTTAAACTAGGATCCTGAGATATTTAAACTTAATATAAATATTTTGAAGAAAGATTGAAATTATTTGATTTTGAGAAAAAACAATCACCATGATCCATTAAATTATTGTCATCATTATTATATATTATTTTACAGCCATTTTCCATGATTGACAATACTGTGAAATTAATGAAAGCAAATGTAGGAAACTTTTGCATTACTTAATTTATATATCAATGAAGGATGTATTTATAAGTAGCTACACCTAACAGCACCTGGAGGGAGGAGAGCGGCGGTTGTTGAGTACACCGCTGGCTGAAGGCAGCAGTGAGGCTCTTCTCGTCATGAAGTTCACTCAGGTATAGCTTAAGTCATATCATTTGAAAATAGGGTAATGTCTTTATTTATACTCGAGACTTGTGTATCTTCTTGTCATATAAGTTTACTGTGTATCTATTTCTCATATAAGTTTTCTTTAAGTAGCAAGAAACAAATTGGTGCTGAACCACTAACATGGTAGCCTTGGTTAATACAGTGTACTATACATTGACTAAAGACCAATGTAATTGATCTTGTATTTAATGTTGCTCTGGTAAACAGGTGGACCCCAAGAGCCCAGACTTCCAGAGTAAACACAACTCAACGTCCCAGCTACTGCGTGTTGATGTCAGCAACATGAAAGCCCAGCTGGAACAGTCGGCAATCCTCAGCATACTGGCTTTTGTGGAACAACTCGACTATAAACTGAGCCAGCTGACACCAACACCCGCTGAGCCGGCCAGAGAAGCAACAACCACCCCACAGCAACCTCCCGAGAACCTGCCAGCTGAACCATCAGACAAGATCAAAACAAAAGCCTTGGGTAATACTTATGATTATTTTTTTTTATTCATTGGAACTTCTTGTTTTTATGTGAATCAAACTTGAAGGTCACTGGAGAGTTGTGCTGAAGGTAATTATAAGTCAGGGATGTGTGAGAAGATAAGGGTGATGGGTGTGGTGGTGATGGTGGTGGGAGATAAAACGAAGAATTATGTGATGAAAAAGAAAGACTCAATCCAAGGATATTATAAATCATATGTAGAGTGGAGAGTTGACCAAGGTGTGTGAAGGTGTCACGAACATCTTAATCCTAACTAGGAGCTAAGGATTCCCTACTCCAGCCCCATATGGACAAAAATGGAGCAGAAGGAGCATGAAATGTCCTCTGATGATGTCCACCGTCCCTACAGCAAATTTCCACTAGTAATGGTTGCCATTTAAGGTTTAAAAGAATGGGAAGAGAAAAATTGCTAAAAGGAGTTTATTACTTAAAAGTAGTTTATCACTTAGTTGTTGATGGTAAGAAAGAGAAGACAAGATCAAAGAGGAGGTGGAAGGATGAGATAGGAAAGATGAGGGACATTAGAAGTTAGAGGGATGAACACCCAGGTGGCAGTTTAATGTGTGTGCATGTGTGTGTTTAAGATAGGCAAGCAGGTCCTCCAGTGGTGTTTGGGGATAGACACACTGTTGATGGGTGATGCTGGGTTGTTTGAAGTAACATGGGTAAACCAGATAGATAGTCAGGGCCTTGTTGTGGAAGGGTAAGATGATAACAGAACATGTGTGTTGTAGCTGTTAATGAAAGAAGATTCTCCAGCCATAGACCTCTTATTAAGTTCCACATTCAGTCTTCCACATGATTACAGATTCATTTTGCTGTCTCTTTTTATAAACTGATAGCCACTTTAATTGTTGCAGTCCGCCAGAAGAAACACACGTCAGATGTGATTACTCTGAAGATCGTTGCCAAGTTGGGTCAAGTGAGTGTGATCATTGGCCTGCGGTCACGAGAGGTTGCCCAAGTGGATGTAGCAGGTGAGTGATGAAGGCTGTTAGGAAGGAGTGTGTTGAAGGTGTTAGTATTGTGAATGATCTTTGGGGATAAAAACTATCTTTCACCTCTCCTGTTTCTCACCTTTAACACAGTCATAAAGCCATTATTATTATTTTGTTAATATATTACTCTTCAGAATCTGTTTATGGTATCCTTGATTCTATACTACTACAGTACTACTACTATTTTTTTTTTTATAGATGTGGCCTCCAGCCTCCCCCAATAGCCACACCTTTGCCTTAAAATTAAATATTCTAATACAAAAGTAGCTACCCTAGCTGCGATGAGTTAGTTAAGCTGCATATCTATGCGATATTCGGTGAATGTTGCCTCAAAATCAGTATCTGTGACCGTTGTTGGCTTTGGGACCAAAGATCTTGTTCCCTTTACGCAAAGCAATGCAGACCTAAGCAGAGAGAAGGGCAGCCGACATCTCAACCAAGCTATAATGTAACTTCTGGGCTGTTACTTCTGTTCGGATAACACCTCAACCAGTCTTGCATAGAAACATCTTGCACTTGGTCCCATCCCACCAAAGGTTGTGAACACCAGAGGAGTGAAGCTTCCTTGATCAACATTCAAAATTCTCTCCCCTTACGCCCTGTTCTTGTCATTCTTGCGGCCATGAGGTCGAAAATCCTTATGTCAAAGAAGGCTTGCTGTCCCTGCGTCCAGAATCCTTGAGTGCTGACTTTGACGTGGGCTTCAGTGGATGTGTTTAAAGTCCTGTGATGGAGAATCTCACCGTCCAGTGGAAGGAGAGTCGGTTCCACCATGACATCATGGCAAATTTCCTTCAACATATTTGCTGTTAGATCCCTTATTTCGTCATGCCTTATGCATGCGAAGCCTCCCTTTCTTACGCACCATGGCGTGATCGATGTCGTAGGATGAGCCACACGCGCATTGGGAGGACAAACCTTCTATTGGCCATCCATACCTTAGAGGAATGGCATCTGTGAATTCTTGTTTATTAAGGCTGAAGCATTTTGTCCTTATCGGTAACGTTGTTAGCCAGTTCGAGGCACCCACCTCCTGTTCTACAGCTATTTTTTTCAAGTTCTCTGCTCTGACAGTTACAGCATCAGTTGTTGATGTTTATCACTTTGGGTGTGCTGCCATTCTGTCGTAATGAACAGTCAAATCTTGTTTAATTCATTGGTATGTGGCTCAGTTTTAGCAATGTCCGACAGAGCTTGAATTTCTTTCACCCACTCGTTTACCTTTCCCATTATGTACTCGGTCCTGAAATCGTTCGTGCAGATTACCGCACCTAGGTGTCTTTGGCCGTCCTTCGTTATTTTGACTTCACTTCCACCGAACACCTCCATTGCCTGTTCATAGTGTTCTAGCTTCACAATGAGGCATTTGGGTTGTTCCTTATTTGTGGACCATGTGGTGTTATCAGGTCCCACCACTTTTTGATGTCCTCCACTTTTCTTGCTCCTGTAAGGTCATCAGCATATGCCACCTGCTTGACTCCAGTTGTTTTGAATTTTATTATATGTTGGAGCATGGATAGGCCTAGTGCATACATTGCCATAGCGACAGGGTCCCCCTGCGTAGTTCCGTCAGTTGACTATATGATGGTATCTCATCTTAGGGCCGTGAAGTTTGTTATATAGAGGCCTGATGGGTTCCTGTTTTCATCTACTACTACTTCTACAATAGCACTTTGGGTCAGTCAAAATAAAGACAGAGTATATGAAATACTGTACTGTACTGTATGTACTATACTATGAAACATTACCATTCCAGAACACTAAAATAACTCCTTTGGCAACATTTTCACTTGGCCCTACGAAATAAATTTAGAAGCTTCATATCTTATGGTCGTTCACCTGAAACAGTAGAGAGGCTGTCCTCCTTTTAATTATTATTATTATTATTATTATTTATTATTGGTAGCATTGATATCAGGAGGATAATAATATCAACACACTCATACAAATTGAAAACTTTCCTTCGGGGGCTGGGAGTGGCTAGACTAGCATTAAGGTGTGTTATCCTTGGGAAGTAAGCTGGGGTGTTGATCTTCATACAATCCAATCATAAATACTTATTTGAGAAGTTGTCGCTAAAGATTTACATCCATGAGGGTATTTGATATTTATCATTGAATATACTGTACTGCACAATATTCTGTTTAATTATTAATTTATACTTGTAGGTTTGATTGTAAATGTTCTGATGAGAGGAAAGGACATTACCATCACTTCTCAACTCAAAGATTTTACTGTCATAGATCCAGCCCGTGCTGCTCTCCACCCTAAGGTCAGTACTGTGATTATACTTGATATATTCACTGTATATATTTTAGAGATGTTGCGTGGTTTTAATTCTGTTGCTCCATCTGTGTTTCGTCTTTATTTTGCTCCGTTTTTTTGTGGAATGATGCGTGGGATAAAATAAACGTGAAGAGTTATATAATGCAAGAGTAAAAGGCAACAGAAATGGGCCAAGATAACAAGTAAACATTCCGACTTTATTTAACCTGACCTTGCTTAACCTTACCAAACTTAATCTAACTAAACGTAATTTAAACTCACGGAGATTACTTTGGTTGACCTGACCTGGCATAACTTAACATAATGATTAATGTTACAGATAGCCCAGGAGGAAGCATTTTCATGGAAAGTAAGAGGAAATAATTTATTACTTGTGACCTACCGGTAGGCTTGTTGAATACTGCATTAGTACATAGAGTAGTTAACACTACTTTGGCAGTGCAATGCAGCATAAATATGTTATGATAACTCAAGATACAGTCTTGGTGGATGCTACTGTAGAACTCTTGTAGTTGACACAGCACGGTGCTTGTGTTAACTGTTCTTGTAGACATATTGGAAAGCATCCTGCTGCTGTATAATGTGTGTATTAGCTATATTGTATGAAGTAACTGTGTGAGGCACTATGTTAGAAGTGTCAATTAATATACACATGTTCTGGCAAGTTACTTATGCTGGTTTATTTATTTTAAGAAGTAGGTACAAAGGTACAGTAGTAATACAGTATATGCAAATATTTGAGCAGGATGCCCCCACTTACTGTGTATACTGTATGTAGGGTTGTTAGGCACCATATCACCTCTTGTGTAGTGTTCACAGCTGTGGCTGTCTGATACTCACACTTAGTCTTGTAGCTTGTTCACTAGAGTGTTAGTTTTCTTGCTTAGTAAACAAGAATGTGGATATGCATTGTACAGCAGATGTCTGAATCTATACAGCTGTGCTCCAACTCTCAAACTTATTAATTTCAAACATATTAGAAATTAATTTCAAACATATTAGATCTGTAGGTAATGAATATTTCTTATAGTTGCCTACAGGAATAACTTGACATGCAAACATATGTGATGGATGAAGCTGGATTGTGTGGAGTAACAAGAATGAACCAGATACATATTTGGGGCCTTATTTTGGCTCAAGAGCACCATAGCTGAACACATGTGTAACAACACTAAGAATATATTGATGGCAGCAGAGAAGTATAGTGAAAGAGATAGAGTGACTGGGCAGGTGGGCATGTTCTTCATGCTGCTCACTCTGTAATATAAAAGAAAAGAGTTAGAAAGAGTGAAAAATCATTGAAAGTAATACCAGGTGTTTACAGTATTGTATAAGTTGACAGGGAAGGTGTTTGTTGTTCAGGTGTTTTAATATACAGGTAAGGTGTCCTCTTAATGACATTAACTTTGTACTTAACATAAATTGTTGGGTCGTCAGATAGTGGAGGTGGTCGGGACAGAGGCTTGGGACGCCAAGGTGTCTCTCTATGGTGAAGCAACAGACGGGGCTCAGTACCTCAACATGCAGTGTGTGGACACCAGCATCACTCTCACATTTGGATGTGCTCGCATTGTCTTCTTGAATAAGTTTATTGCAGATGTGTTGGTAAGTGTTGGTTATATATTAGTGTATAATTGTTTCATTTGTCAGAAAGTATTAATGATATTAGGGTTTAATAGTTTTATTATGTATCAGTCAGTGTTGATGATGATATACGTACTTGAAGCTTTTTTACCTTGATGTTAGCCAGTTAAAACTTTCCCCAAAATGCTTCAATGAGGATTGTATATTTCAAAGATGCAGTTTAATAATGACCTCACATACCAACTCTTTTTTTTTTAAGGGTTGGGTCGACAAGTTCCAGTCAGCAAAGGAAGCTTTGGCCTCGGCTAGTGTGGCAGCAGCAGCAGCTGCTCAGGCAACACTTCAGGAAGCCTACAAAGAGTGTTCTCGTATCAGCCTCTCTCTCACTCTTAGGGTCTGTATTTTCCCTTTTATTTTTATTTTTATTTTTTATATTGGTATGTTAACTGTGATGATAAGTACAACTGACCTTCCTATTTGGCCCAGAAGCATTATTTTAAGACTCACCCCAGGGTAGAGAGAAAAGACATATTATGTATTTACTGAATACCATTTAAATTTTTAATTACAGTACTATTACCTTAATTTATTTTACCTTAATTTACCATCACCACCATTTATCATCCTACTGACCAGTCAGGTGGCTGGTCTGTTCTCTGTTATGACCTTCATTGTCCAGTGTTAGTTCAGGAGGAAACTGGAGTACCTGGAGAAACCTGCCGTGTTTGAAAAGGTCAAACTTGATAACACCTTTCTCGCATCTGACCTAGGATTGAACCCTGGATGTGGTGGTGAGAAGCAAGTGTGAAACTTCTGCATGACCAACATCCCCATTTGTATAATACTGTACAGTTATCTCTTGATTTTTAAAGGATTTGTTAACAGGGTCCCCTCTGAGCTGAATAAAACATCTGGCATTAGCTAAATAAAATATTAAAAGCTGTTTCCCCACAGTGAAGGGGTTAACAAATGTTTTTTTGAGAACAGAACTCTTATGCAAATCGAGGTATTGCTGTATTAAGATCTTTAATTTATGTATTTATCCCCACGTTGGAGTTAACTAAAGTATTGTCTCCCATAGGCACCATTGATCTTAGTTCCCCAAGACTCCAAGAGTCTGTCTGGCCTGATGATTGATCTTGGTCAGATCTCCATCAACAACAAGTTTGAATTGGGTCAGGAGCGTAATGAGCTGGGCTACCCAGCTATATATGACATGATCGACCTCAAGCTTCACAATGTAAAGTTATCCAGGTCAGCACTTATAGTTTTTCTGGATCACATGAAAATTAGACACCCTAGCTTATTTACCTGAAGATTGAGTAACCTAGCGCTAACCTAACCTAATACTGTATTAACTTTATGTAACATAACTCAATGCTAACCTAATCTCACCTTCCCTTACCTCACATTTCCTAACCACACTAACTTATGTAACCTAATGCTAACCTAATCTCGTTTAATCTAATCGCACCTTATTTAAGCTAACCCCTGTAGCCCAGGTAGCATTAGGGTATTTAACCACCAGGTGAAATAAGCTGACAGGGCTAATTCTGGGGTGATCCGATGAATGACATCTCTAGATTGTGAAGAGTAAAAAATAAAATTAATAGATAATTAAGGTCTTGTTGTGGAAGGAGAATACCATTGCAGAAAACAGTATTAAGAGTAGAATGAAGAAACAGTTTGTTTGGTGATGGTTGTGGCTTCTCTCACCCTGCATGAGGGAAAGCTGCATCGTTATCAAGGAGATTTGTAAGTAGGTTTGTAATCTCACCTCAAGCATGAAGAGTTTAGGTGTGTCGTTTGTTGTTGTCCAAGTGTACGGTTTCGTTGTATGTCGTCAGGGTGGAGCTGTCGGTCACGGGGTCACTGGAACGAGAGTATGAGCTGCTGCAGCCCATCTCCCTCACCATCCTCATATGCCGGAACTTGACCATCTCCTGGCACAAGCAGCGACCAGAGATAGATATTCAGGCTAAGGTCGCACCCATTAAGGTAAGATTCCATGTTTTGTATATCTTAGCTGATGGTACTAAAGTATATGTATATTTTAGCTTATGTTAATAAAGTGTGAGTTTCTGAATATATATTTTATTTAATGTTTCATAGAGTAAATGTTATTTATATTATACTGTATATTATTCCTCAGTAAATTTCACTAAACTTCATCCTTCAACCCCTTCAAAGACTGTATATTTAATTTTCGCGATACTTTTGATGACTTGGCATCTTGGGATATTGTTCGTTCTCTTCTACAGCCTCGGGAGAAATTACCACAGAAAACGGATTTTCTCATAAACGTTGAGTTCATCACCAATATCAGCATTGCCTTGTATCTCCCTTCCAGGCCCGTAACACTTTGCTCTCTAGACATTCTCAGAAAATTTACAAGTCAATTCACTTGAGACAAACATTACACATGATCACACTTGATTAAATCTTTAACTAAGTCCATCATCATCCTAAGGCTGTTGAACCAACTTGAGGTAAAATCATCATCCTTAAAGGGTTATATAAATGGTTATAAAATTGTTTTACAGGTGTGTTTAAGTGAGGAAGACCTGCTGGTGACACTGACAGTACTTCAAGACAATCTGGGGGAGGAGAGCATAGCCATCTCCACAGAAGACGTTCCTACAGCTGAAATTACTGGTCAGTGAATGGTGTTGTTCAAGTGTAGTATAACTAACTAATGGTGGCTCATATTCCAGCCAAGCCAACCTTTCCAGTGACCATTTTCATATTTAGCTATATTGTACTGTACAGTATATTGTACTGCATGTGTGCTTCCTATACCGTGGGTTACCTGTTGCATGGGTGGTAAGAGTGTGAAAACTTAAGGGTAACATTATAAAGTTGTAATATTGATCTTGTCTTTAAAAAATATTAGGGAAGATTGTGTGGATCACCTGAAGTTTAGACACCCCAGTTATTTTGTCTGAATAAGAAACACCCTAATGCTAACCTAACCTCACTGGTGGTATAAGGGTATCTGACCATCAGGTGAAATAATTTGGGGTGTCTAAGCTTCAGATGATCCACTCGTGTGATCGTGTAAATATTGTACACAAGTTGAATTACCTTTTTTTAAGGGGATTCTTGGTAATTTATTGAACAATGCATTTTTTAAAATTAATCGATTAATAAAAGAAAAATGTATTCATGTAATATTGATTAGTGACAAGTTAACTTTTATTATAGATATTTTGTTGTTCCACTCTGTTTGTGTGTGTGTGTGTGTGTGTGTGTGTGTGTGTCATTTATATTTTCACATTCACTGAAGAAATATTTGGTCGTGTGTGTAACACTTGCACCTCACCTGCACATACACATACTTCTTCCTTTATTCTTTCCTTGTCACTCTCTTATCATCTCACCTTCACCCATATTTCATTTTTTTAAACTCAAACTGTAAGATAGTGAAGCAAGTGTACTGTACAGTCACTTTAGTGGGGAATAGGGCAGCTTAAGTTAGGTGTGGAAAAGGTAAGGTTAGATTAGTTTACCTTTGGATAGGTAAGAAAAGGGTAGGTGTCTTTTCCTTTACCAAACCCTAACCTAACTAAACCTAACAAGTTGTACAGCACAAAGCTCTTACTCTGGTGAACATTTAACTCTCCCCCACTAAGTTAAGAAAACCCTCAATGACACTAAAGGCAAGCAACAAAATGTACTCTATGTGTCTTTACAATACAGACTAAGGATCATCAACATCTGAAAGAGAGAGAGAGATGCCTGGGTGGTCTTATGTTTAATTTTCTTGGTACTGGATATTGGAAAAATGTGAAAGAATGAAAAACAGGAATGCATATGACAAGTAGTGATGATGGGACTACATCTATCATGCCTTGTATTAATATAGAGTGGATGGTACTGTAGTAGTTGGGTCCAAGTTCATGTTTCCTGGTACTGTTGGTACTGTATACATGTATATGAAAAATATGAAAATGTGGGAAAAATACATGATCGCGATGAGACCTCCCTCTGTCATGTTCTTTTATTAACATTTATAATGTAGTAATTGCCTGACTAGAATTGATTTTTTATCTCAGTTTAGACAGTTAGCTTTAATAACATCAGCTTTGAGCTTTGATATTGTGCATGTGACGAAGATGACAGAAAGCTAACTAAAAGAAAGAATAACATTGCAGCATCGTGACTCATTCGCTTGGTAACCTTGTTACCTGCTTGGCAACCAACCAGCCTCCAGAAGTACTTTGGCCATATTCTTATGTAGAAATGAATGGCTCTTGACCCTGAAGTAATCACCGTGCATCATCATTTCATAATTATTAATCCATAAATGGCAGCCATCATCTGTGGAAGTTAGCTGCAGAGTTAGCTAGAGGGACAGCAGCCATCGTCAGTGGAAGTTCCAGATTCTTTGCGTTCCGTTTTGCACATACAGTACCGGTATATGGGGAGGGGAGAAGGGAATCCCTAGCTGCCAATTAAGGGTTAGGAAACATGTGGGTCACTCACCATAAACAAGTTCATTAATATTTTCTGAAGAGATAGTGCATTGTGATGTGTGCAAATGAAGTAAAATTAACTCATGTTTATTGCATGTAATTTTTATGAGAAGTTAAGGTAATGCTCAATTTTGAAACTATAAACAAGCTGAATAATGATAGGCATTATACACACCTTCACAAATCACTAAGAACAAGTTGAACAATGATGAGGCATTATACACAAGTCATTTAGAACAAATTGAACAAGAAAATCACATTATTATAGTCAGATACATTATATAGCTGAAGAGTTAGATATCTGTACTGTACATAATAAATGATTTGAAATAAATTGGTTAATGTTTACATCTTTTACTAAATAAACTATAAACTTTTTCTCTATTTACTATCACTATAAATGCCTTCTGTGGTGTCTCGGTGATAAGATTCTTACTCCAACAGCCAACCCTCTTTACTCCAACAGCCAACACCCTTTACTCCAACAGCCAACCCCACCTTACTCCAACAACAGCCAACCTCACCTTACTCCAACAACAGCCAACCCCACTTATCCCCTTATCCCATCCCTCCAAGAAATTGGCCGAGGAATTTTATTACAGTGGAACAAAAGTCTTTCTGATTAACGATTATTAACATGAAAAAAAAACCAATTAAAAGCATTATTTATATAGGTACAGTACTGTGTTTGTGTAGAAAGTCTTGGTAACTCAATTTAATCCTACATAAAGCTTCACAGTTAATCATTTTGTTTTGGGGCAAGTGTTGGAGAAAGAATTACCAGTGTTGTCTTTCACTGTTTTGGGGTGAGTGTTGGAGAAAGAATTACCAGTGTTGACTTTCACTGTCCTTCATCATTTCATCTCTTACTGCCAATGTCACTGTTACATTACACAGCTGCACAAGAATTTATTAACAGCTATCTTCTCTGTGCTTGTTCACTGCGGCTTTATAGAAATTACAAGGATCACTAAGAAAGGTATGTACACTAAATCCTTCTTCCCTCGTCAATGTGTCCGTCCACTGAGCTACAATGTTGTTATTATTACCATTAACAAGTTTATTTTATTATGAATTGAAGTATAGATCTGTAATTATAAATGGTGTTTTCTTATTGATGACAGTCTTGCAGTATTTCAGATTGATTTTTAGAGTACCGTAATGTACAATTTATTTTATAATGTAGTGTAGTACAGTATTACACAGGGCTTGGAGAATGGTAGTGAATGTTGTGAGTTGTTGTTGTGTGTTGCTGGTGTTTTGGTGTTTGTGTTGTATATACTGTACTGTACTGGCTGTCTTATAGGTCACACACCATAGTGCACAGGGTGTCCATAGGTCATGTACAGTCTCATTCAAGATTCTTCGAACACTGCTGGAGACAGGTGGCAACTTGAGGCCGTTTGTTTACTATAGTACGTAGAATAATATAATACGAAACAACAAAGCCCAACCATTAAATTAAGCAACGGGGAACTAAGTAACCAATTACCAATCACTTTTACATTTATTCATAATGTAAACAAACGGCCTCGAGTTGCCAGCTGTCTTCAGCAGTGTTCGAAGAATCTTGAACGAGACTGTACAATAAGAAAATTAATATTCTTCCCTCTTTTTTTTCCAGGTGAGAGAATTGTATGAAATCAACCAAGATGGCTAAAAAATTAACGCTTGAGGAAGGAGTCCATTTAATATTATTGTATGGAAACCTAGCTGCCACACACTGATCAGTTGGAAAATAATATAATCAACAACATCCATATCCCTGGGTATTGTTGATAAAGTTCTTGTGTGTGTGTTATTTTGTTTTCCATACAATAATCTGAACAGACTTTTTCCTGTAGTGTTCATTTCTCTGTTGTCTTCTTTGATTCTCATGATTCCTTCACTTGAAAAAGAAAAAATCTTAATTTTTTGATGGTGCGTTACCTGTGATACGCCCTGTACAGTTCATTGTTGTGTTGTATGTTAAAATATCATTGTAAATTATTTTAGTCTCTGGTGCTGTACATCTTGTGTGTATCCAAGTAGAGGATTAGAGTACTATAGTACAGTACAGCATTATACCCCTCATAGTGTTGGCTTCTGTGGTACATCATTACTGTGGGTTCATCCTGGGTAAAATAATGTGTTTGCAATAAACCTTGTTGTACTCTTATGTGTCAGCTGAAGAGTGCATAGAAGAGAGAGGTATTGTACGTACAGTATTTATGTGAGAGAGTGATATCTGCAAATCAGTGTGCTCAGCCTATCTATAAAAATGTCTTGAAGGATGTGTTGATGTAAGTGGTGGTAAACCTATATTGGTGGCACAGTATTACAGTTAGCAATGTGATCGTATTAACATTGGTAGACTGTCACAAACAGTGGTGTATGGGATGAATTATTGTTAAATAACTTTTTTGGATATTTATTTCTTTATTTATTTTCTATTTATTTATTTATTTTTTAACTAGGATTAGCCCACCCAGGCACAGGTCACTGACCCAAATCGGAGCCTGGGGGGCGAAAATGTAATAATATTAATAATATTGTAATAATAATGATAATTCATGATAAAATAAATAAATAAATAAAAATAAAAATAATGAAATAATAATAATAATAATAATAATACAAAAGTGATCAAGAGTGAGAAACAATATATGTATGTTGTGTTGTCAATAGTAAGAGAAACAATTGAGGCCCTGAAATTGTCTGTAAATGAGGCAGAAAGTCAGATCAACAACCTGGGACCTGGTCACAATTTTCGTGATGCCATATGGCAGCAGGGTCTACCATTAGACAACACATTATGCTTCCAATATCTTCCCAGGCAGTAGTACCTCCCTGTTTGGTAGCTGCCTACTACCTAGTATCCGTACTGTAGTTTGTTAGTACAGAACAGTAGTGTGATGACAAAGTTTGAACTGAAATATGAAATTGCTTATAGCTACTGCAGTGTTTTGTGTGTGTGTGGTGTAGTTGTCCTTTATTAATACGTAATTAACAGAGTTTCTAGTGAGTTTAGTGTTGACATAGTTGGTCCAGTGATGCTCATTATCAATAAATTAACAGAGGCGACAGAGAGTGAAAAAGACATAGAGCGGGTGCTGGCACAACATGGACACATCTTCACCAAGATCAAGTTCTCGTTCACTATGGAGGTGGTGACCCTGGCACTGCTGACTGGTGGTAGTGATGCTCAGGTAAGTTGACTGTTTATGATTTTTTTATTTTAATTTTTTATTTATTTTATTTTATTTTTTTTCATTTTTATTTATAATTTCAACCACTTATCAGTTTATTTGCCTTCTGGACAGTTTCTGGTAGTCTGTTCTTTGTTACATTGTTATGACCTTTATTGTCTAGTGTTAATTCAGGAGGTAACTGTAGCACCCAGAGGAAACCTGATGATGTCCTTTGAGGTCATGTAAGTTTAATGTTAGTTATGTTATTGAGTGTCTGATATGGTCATCTGCAGATATTGATATTGAAACAGTTTTTTAGCCAA
Source organism: Homarus americanus (assembly GCF_018991925.1). Taxonomy (NCBI): domain Eukaryota; kingdom Metazoa; phylum Arthropoda; class Malacostraca; order Decapoda; family Nephropidae; genus Homarus; species Homarus americanus. Next base: position 3,769,392 of record NW_024715014.1, read on the forward strand.
AAAAATACACATACAGAGTGGATAATAATAAAGATATTGGCATGGCTGAGCCAATTGAGAGTCTGAGCTCTCTTAAAGGCACCTGATATACAGTATACTGTACATTTATCTCAAGGAAGTATTATGTAACATTTAGGATCATCTGGAATAGTACATGTAACATGGTGGTAATAAGAACATATCAGAATGTTACCACGGTTATCACTTTGTTAGTTATTTTATTTATTTTTCTTACACTTGAATTATAAGTTACAATATACTCTCGATTTAATGGAATCTGATATAATGAACTCTTGATATAGCGGAAGGCATTTTTTCTTTATTTTTCACTCGATTTAGTGAACTAGTTTGCTAAATCAAGATTAATTCCGTTAATGCATTCACACCTATGGAGACACCTCAGACACATGATACAGTAAAACCTACTTCAGCCTACGGTGAATGTACTAAATGTATAAAAACGATAAATAATGACACAAAGTAATTACCGGAAAATCTGAGAAAATCACTCCAAACCTTTTTGCTCTGGGCCCGGGGACAAAGGTTCTCAGCATTATGAAAGATTGCACCATGTTTAGCCGCATCCTCACATGGTTGGTGGGAAGAGTGAGGTAACATGCCAAGACATTTACACAGCACACACATTAACAGCACTACTAAACCTTTTTCTTATAACATTTGACTTTATAATTTCTATTTTAAAATTAATTGATACCCGATGGCTCAATTTGGCTACTTTACGCATTATAACCTAGTGATGTCACAAAGCTTGGCAACTGCAACCACAGTGCAGAAATTATCACAACCTGTACTCAAATTTACTTAATTAATTACTAAATTTTTGTATGTCTAATACAAACTATGAGATGTTTATACTCAAATTAATCACCATCTTGCAAGAATTCCAGCAATGCAAATTTTATTCTAATAAATCAAGTCAGTGACATTTTATAAGCAATAAAACGCATAAGGTATCACAACCTGTACTCAAATGTACTAAGTTAATTACTCTAAATTTTATGTCTAGTGCAAACTATGGGATGTTTATACTCAAATTAATCACCATCTGTTAAGTCATTCAGTGACATTCTATAAGCCAAAAACTTAAACTCCCTGTCTTTTATAATCTTGAGTCCCTCCTGACCCCTCAACTGATACCTAGCTCCTGTTCCTGGCTGTCAACACCCCCCCCCCCCTCCTCCCAGCCAGCCAGCAGGGGAGGCAGATGGCAGTGGGTGATAAAGATTAATGGAATGAAGGTGATTTTAGGCTTAAAGTTTTTCTTTTATAAAATGTCACAGACTTGACTTAACAGAATATAACTTGCATTGCTGGAATCCTTGCAAGATAGCGATTAATTTTGAGTACATGTATGAACATCTCATAGTTTGCACAAGAGATAGAAAGTTTAGTCCTTTAGCATAGTACATTTGGATACAAAGTGAGTACAGTAATAAGTTGCTCAAAATTATGGCTTCTTCACTGGGAAAAGTCTGTATAACTAACCCCAGTGGTCAGGATATTATGGCATTGAATGTTACAGAGTGGGAGAAACTGACCGCCCACCCCCACCCCTGCCTCTGTCATTCTTACTGGAAATCGACAAAATATTTTTTATTTCTTAATTATTTATTAATTAGTAAATATATGTTACTGTAATAATTTGAGCTTATTAATACCAGTACCCTTCATATACTGTTACAGTACAATATCTTATTTTTTCCTTATTATTCGGTTTGTTAATTTTTATGCAAATTACTGATTATACAGGTATATTGTATTTTTTCAATAGTAGTATTTAATATTTGATATTACTGTATAATTGATAAAACATACAGTACACCATAAGAGGAAGATCACACAAGAATATAAAATAATAAATGTTGGAGGGTGTGTGTTGGTGGTGTTAGGGATGTGTGTATGTGATGTTGAGGTGTGTTCCTGACACACACACACACACACACACACACACACACACAGAGGAATTAAGACAACACACATCTCTCTAATTACTCACACCTTTCTGCTTTTTCACTCCATGTTTTAAAATGTTATGTAACGTAATGTTGAATGGATACTACTTTGCTCATTTATTTATTCAAGACATCTTCAGGTCATGAGACCCACTAATCCCCACCCAAGAAAGGGTGTCCTGACATTGCATCAGAAGGTCAGTAATATGAGACCACTAATCCCCCACCCTACCTCCAACTGACATTGCATCAGGTCAGGTCAGGTCAGGTCTCCCCCCAAATAATTTGGCTTTTGTCTTTATTCAAGACATCTTCAGGTCATGAGACCCACTAATCCCCCACCCAAGAAAGGGTGACCTGACATTTCATCCCTGTAAATTCAGTTGCCTCTGAAGATGTCTTGAGTAAAGACAAAAGTTAAGGTGCTGCAGTGTACACTTAGTTGACTGAGAGCTTGATTTAGCGGAAATTTCGATTTAACGAACGGGTGGCTGGAATTAGTTCGTTAAATCGAGAAAATACTGTACATATTTTACAGTGGAGTTGATATACAATAATAAGATAGAAAGAGAAGCAGTACAATCTGGGTTGTACTAAGTGGAACAAGAGGACAGAAGCTGTCAGTATCACGTCCTGTCGGCAAATATGATAATTGCAATGGTAATTTCTATCTATCTACATGACAATTTCTGATATAATGGTTTTTGTGGTACAGGGTATAATAAAAGTAGGAATATAAAGTAGATATTACAAAAATATTAATACTTAGACAATAGATATTTTTAAAGACATGATTTAAAGGAAGGGAGCGTAGTCTTTGCTTGGATGGGTGGGGATAAGTTGTTCCACACCTTCACACCATGGTATTTTATGGAGGTCTGGGACTGAGAGGAGCTCATGGGGTGTGGTCTTAGTAGCTCTGGGTGTCTTAAGTTGTATCTTTAATCAAGTGATTGACAGATTTGTAAACAAATAGGCACAACAGTAGGTTGGAGTGTTAGAGAAGGCAAAACTGGAAGGAGTTTAGTCAGTAAGATAATATGTCAACTTGTAACTTCAAAATGATTAGGAAGTGTACAGTATATTAAGAATAGTCATTAAATCCTGGAGGAATTAAGGTGTAGTGAAGTCTCTCACTCATGAACACACTGCTCTACCCTCTCTTACTCTCTAAGGCAAAGCATACAGTACTAATAGAAGTTGTAAATTAAATAATATATGTTGCAGAATGCACCATCCATGCCAAGTGATACAAGTAACGTTAGTGGTTTACTACAAGTGAGTGACACTGCCTCTGGTGAACTACCTCATTCATCACACACCAACGTTAATGCTGCATCAAGTTTTCCGAGAGTCACACTTGGAGAAACAAGTAAATCTCAGTTTTCACCTTCGCATGTGTTTTCCCTGTCATCGGCTGAAGGTTCTGAAGTTCATCGAGTATCTTCTGGCAGTAAAATAATGAACCCAAGAGAAGCGCTGGCAGAGGTCAGCCTACAGTTAGTGAGGATCAAGGGGGACATGATGTCTGATGGGTCGCTGGCTGCCAATCTCGTCCTCTTTGACTGTATACTACAGGACACACGACCAGGTGAGCACAACATACAACTCCATCTGTAACTCATAGCCTTCAGCCATGGTAAATCTTGCTAACTGCTGTATAAAGGGGGCGGGGTCTCCCAAATTTATGGGGGTTAAGTTTTCAAAAATGGCCGCGAATCGCCAAATCCGCGAATAACATTTGCGGATTAATTTTTTTTCCCGTGTACAAAGAAATGTATATTCCCTCTATGTGCTTGCCCTTAGGACAATTATTTCTTTTACCTGTAGTATTGTATATGTGTGTGTGTGTGTAAAGACATACACAAAATACATACAAATAAATAATAATTGGAAATCCTATCAGAAATAATCAGAAACAAATTTACTAAAAATGTGACAGTCTACCCTCAAGTCCGTGTTTTATTATTAAAGTAATAGAGCACGGACTTGAGTGTAGACTGTCACATTTTTAGTAAATTTATTTCTGATTACTGTATTTGTGAGAGTTTTTCACATTATTATTTATTGTATGTTTTGTGTGCATTTGTCTACACACACACACACACACACACATTTACAATACAGATAAAGGAAATTACTGTCTCTAGAACGAATGGCTCCCTGTCCCAGCCGCAAAAATGCCGACAACTTCAAAACTACCCACAGACTTTCTTGGGTACATCCAGGGTGTCATCTGTGAATAACCGTGAACCGCAAAGTAAAAGTCCGCGAACATGGGGGGCATACTGTATACATTAAACACACAATGAAATAAAAACTGAAAAAAATTACAGTGGTCCCTCGGTTAACGAACGCCTCGGTTAATGAAATTTCGGTTAACGAACTGCCTCCCATAAGATTCTTAAATTCGGTTAACGAACAAAAATTCGGTTAACGAATTTCTTACGAACCGACCTCAACATGTTTTCGCTTGCACTGGCTGGTCAACCAGCTTTAGTATTAGTCCGCCAATACAGTAATCGGTTCTAGGGCTTAAATTCCTTACTATTTTAGTAAATATCAAGAAGTTTATATACTATTCAATAATTTTAAAAGTTTAATATTCAATTTTTTAGTCATTTTAACAATTATTGAACATAATTGAAGGTAAAGTGACTAGTTTAATGCGCGGCATCCAGCCTCTTAACACAGCAAACAGGCGTTAGTCTCTCTCTGTTTTCACTGGAGGTAACATCTTGCTTGAGACTCTCTTCAACTAAATGCTTTTTTTCTGTGTTTCCAAGCAAATTATTGGTCATTTTGAAATATATTTTACATATTGACAATATATAATGCAGTGCAGTGTTGATTTAAAGAAAATAATCTTGAAATACACCAAGAGAACTAAAATTTTATGGGTGAAATGGTGCCATGGGGTGACTTCTCTTCCACCCCAATGCCTTCTCTTCTTCCTTCTCCTCCACCCCCATTCTAATTCCCATCATCATCATCATCATCCAGGAGCCTTCTACATACACACCTCAAAGTATAAGTGAACTTTTCTACCATTTTTGTTGAATTTAGGCAATTTTCGGTAGCTGGAACCAATTACCCAAAAACCCATTGAAACAATGGTTTCGGTTAACGAATTTTTCGGTTAACGAACAACCTGCTGGAACGGATTGTGTTCGTTAACCGAGGGACCACTGTATATTCTTATAGAATTAAAGATACACATGCAGGAGTTTTTAAGTGAGTATGTGGGAGCTGAATGACTATGAGGAGGAGTTAGGGGAAAGACTGCCACATCACTGATGATTGTGCATCTTCCATGATGACAAAGGCAACAGAATTCCCTATAGCATTGTGGGTAATGTGAGGATTTCTACTGAGACACCATATGTGCTTTATGAATGCTCAAATTGGCATGCGATTAAAAAACAAATTGCTGATATCATATGAGGAACATGACAGTTTCAGGGATAAGGAACCATTGATGCCCATTATAGAAGATACTGATCCTCCGCTTCTCGGCACTGATCAGGATTTGGTACACTCGGCCCTCTGTTTGTGTGTTCATCCACCGAATGGTTGTTCCCACCTTGAGGTCATCCAGTAGTGTATTTGTTTATTGGTGATGTATAAGTGTTACTTACAAGGAGGGAACCCAGTCCTTCACTTATAGGAATCAAACCTGGGACACTTCAGTTGCAAGAATGTTCTGCCATAAAACTGTGAAATCTCGTACTAATGTTATTCTTTAAACTTTTTCAGTTTTGAATTGCCTACTTTTATACTTTTATACTTGATTTGTACAGTAATTCATTTTTGTCTGATGGTGGTGTTCAGGTCAGGAAGGGTTCATCACCAGGATGATGGAGAGGAGGAAGAGGAGTGGTGAGCGTGGCATGATAGATCTCACTTATCATCAGGAACCCACCAAGGACATATTTGGTGAGTCTTCTCAGTGAAATTTTAAGTTCAGCCATTGTTGATGGACAACTAAGTTTTCATCTCACAACAGCAAGTCTGTATTAAGATAAAATATATTAGTCCTCTGTTTAAACTCACTTTCATGAATCTTAAAAATATTTTTCTTAGTACAGTATGTTCTCAGATCAGATTGCATTTTGTTTTGATTTTTTGTGACATATAAATAATCTGTTTTTAATTCATATCTAGGTCTGAGGAAACGAGTGGTGGTGTTGCCTTGTGGTACAAACACAAATACAGATAGTGGAGTTCAGCTGTACTTCATTGTGTACCAGTAATTTCCTGCCACTATAATATTATTTAGTTATTAAAGTCAATAGGTACAGCTGAAACAGTTGGTGCAGAGCACTTCCAGGGCTAATTTATGCGGTTGCTCAGCTGGTTGCAGTTTCGTGGCATCACTAGTGTATAATGCCTCCCCATATGCCCTGGTTTATTCACTGATCAGTTGTCTAAGTGCAAAAGTAGCCAAATCGAGCCATCATGTATCAATTAATTTTAAATTAGAAATTATAAAGTCAAATGTAAGAAGACATTGATTTAGTAGTGCTGTTAATGTGTGTGCTGTGTAAGTGTCTTGGCATATCACCTAACCACCTGACTCAGTCACCTAACCCTTTGCCTTGTTAGCTCAGCTCGGAATTACATTGATTTATTACTGTATAATTTACTTTTTTAGTGTTGTATTTACATTTAAAGAAATATTTATATTTGCACAGTAATTATAAATAGACCACAAGCAGAAAAATCCAGCGTTACCCAAGCGGTTGGTTTTCCCACCCACTCACCAACCATGTGAGGATGTGGCTAAACATGATGCAATCTTTCATAATGCCAGGAGCCCTTGTCCTCAGGCCCTGAGCAGAAAGGTTTGGAGTGATTTTCTTAAATTTTCTCAGATTTCCTGGTAATTGCGCATTATTTCATAATCAATATTTGCTCCCAGACCCAGAAATAAAAATTTGAACAGATTTTCCTTTTCTTTTTTCTTTTTTTAATTTTCAGAAAATGCTCCTGATTTTCAACCTCGGAATTTGTTCCCAAACCTGGAATTTAGGGAATTTTCTGGAAAAATTCCAAGTAAATTTTGATTCTGGCAATTGGAGAGTACAGGTAGTTCTGCTATAACGCGATAATTGTGTTCTTGTAAAATGTCGTGTTATAGAAAATCGCGTAATAGAAATAACAGGGCTTATGGAGAAAATAGGGTTAGGTGCAGATTACTCGAAATCGAAAAAATTTAGTAGTTAGCCTAACACAAAGGATAGCACAGTCTAAATAAATGTAATCCATACAGTAAATGTAACTTTACCTGGGGGAATGATAAAATAGGGTTATATCCTTTCTTTTACGATCATCACCGGGAGAACGCTTCTTGTTGATATTCTTCTTTACTATATTCACAGTTATTACCACAAAATTGGAGAAATAGTAAGAGAAAATCGCGTTATAGCAAACAAGCGTTCGCGTTATACAAATATCGGTCCTAATTCATAAATCGCGTTAGAGCAAATTCGCGTTATCAAAACACGCGTTATAGCAGAACTCACTGTACCGGGTTTGAGGGATTTCGGCTAATGGAGATACAGTATTACTGTACAGTATTCTGATAACAATTATAGGTTTTTATGCCGAAAAAAAAACCATTTTAGATAATTTAGATGGCTAGAATATCACCTGAAGATTAGTACCCCAAGGTTTTTCCTTTTTATTTTATGGGGAATAGCCTACCCATGCACAGGTCATCGACCCACAACGGGGCTTGGTGATTAAAACATCCTAATAAAATCAGGGAGGGGTGTATGTTAGCTTATCATTAAGGTACTAAATTATCAGGTAAATAAAGCAGTAGGTACAGTACTAATCTTCAGGTGATCAGCCAAGATCATTAATTTTAGAGATGGCCATTAATGGTAAAGTATTGGTTACAGTGGACTTGCGCATCTCTGGGTTTGTGCTGGTGCTGCACCTGCCCTACTTGTTGAGGATCCAGCGCTTCTTTATGGACAACATGCCTCAGCGGCCTGAGGCACCATCTCCACAACCTGCTAAACCTAAAGACATCGCCAAGACAAAGGTACGGGATCAGATATTTTTACTGTGGAACCAAATGTAAGTTTTTGTTCCAAGGAATAAATGGGTTAGTTTGCTGTATAATATAGTTTACTCCTATATAATTCGTATCAAGATGATATAAGTCATTATTTTTGAGTATGAGATTTGATATCTGACTTCTGCCCATTGACTTGGTAATGTTATTAACATTTTAACAACAGCAATAAAATTTGTGTCATTGTTAGATTGAGTCACTAAATTAAAATGCTGTTGTTGAATGTGAATTAGGAGAGTATTCTGTATGAGTCAGTCAAGAGTTTGTATGTGTACCTTCTTCAGTCTAAATGATTATGTATCTGGGCCCATGTTGTGGAGGTTTACACCATAGTGATAAACATTTGTCACAATCATAAGTGTGAGTGAATGAAGTGGGTGCCTGTTTACTCAAGATTCAGCCTCCATAGCAGTATACAAGAAAGAGCTTGAGTGAGTGGGGAGGGGAGGGGGAAATCAATTACACATACAGTAATACAATTTGAGTTATGGTCCTTTCAACTTGGGAAAATTTATGATTTTTGGTTATTTGTGTAATGTGGAATTTCCTATATGGAGAGGAGTGACTTGTACACCTTTATTCAACCTAGATGTGTTTTCTTTTTCTTTTCCTTTTACACCGGACAGACTGACACCAAGAATGATGACGGCCAGCCAAGTAGCATCATGACTCTCCGTGTGAAGGTGGAGCAGCCCGACATCGCACTGGTTGATAACGTATCCACCACTGATACTTCCTGCATTATTCTTCATGTGAGTTTACACTTGATAATACAGGGTGTCCATAAAGTATTCTTGCATATAATACTGTACAGGGTGTCCATAAAAGATTCTTACACATAAATACAGGGTGTTCATTAAAGAATCATACATATTCACACTTCTTAATGTGTGTGTGTATTTGTATACTATTAATGGGCACTTTAGTCCTGAAGAGTTATTCTCAGTATTGAATTATTGATTTTTTTTTTTTTAGACAATGCACCTAAGCAGTGTTCTGGAGTAATATTTGTGACTTTTTTTAGCCGACAAATGATGTTAGAAGTAGAATTACAAACATTCACTTTTTGTAATACCTCTGTACACTGTTCTATCCCTCTCTGTCTTTCTGTTTGTTCATCCCAGATTAAGTCAATCCAATAGTTTGTTTGTATAATCAACTTTTACAATTTTCTGGTAATTTTTCTGATACTTGGTAGAGTTGTTGGAAATAGACTGGAGGTGAACATAAAGGTTCATTTCACAATACAACATTGCTTTAACACACTTCCACTCTGTTCCAAGTTTACATGGGAAGAATGAGTCTAATACACTTTAATGAGTAAAAGTTAGACACCATTATATCTTTTTGTACCACAGGCGGAGGTGAACAGCGACATCAAACAGACACCGATGCACCAGCACATCAACGCCAGCATCACCAATATCCAGATGTACACTTGTTGTTATAACCCAGAGAAGAGACATAAGACCCTCTCACAGGTGTGTTGATGGCTGATGCTCCCTCTCTCTCTCTATCTCTCTCTCTTGTTGCTGATGTTCTGTTGTTGGTAATGTTTGATCACCTGAAGATGAATCACCCTAATGCTAACCTAACCTAATGTAATACTAACCTAACCTAATCTACCCTTACCTTACCTTACCTTACCAAATGTACCCTACCTTACCCTACCCTACACAATCCCCAGGTAGCATTAGGGTGGTTACTCTTCAGACAAAATAAACTTGGGAGCCTGATCATCATAAGTAGTGCAAAAATGATTGAAATATCACAATTTTGTAATTTGCCATACAGGAAGAAACGTCACTCTTATTGAATTCCTGATGTACAACAAAAGTCATTCAACACATTACTGCACTTTTATCACATTGCCTTAACTGATTATGTGGTTAGTGTTAGATTAATTTTTCTTTACCTTTTGGAGTGACTTCTACAGTGTTCTTGTGATCAAGTTGATGTTTGTAAAAATTTTCGTTCCTTGTAGATCTTGAACCCGTGTGAGTTGTCTCTAATGTGCAGTGTGACGCCCAGCCACGCCGAGCACGTCGACCTGAAGCTGAGTCAGGTGGATCTACGTGTGTCTCCTGGTGAGTCAAGTAATGTTGATTGTTACCGGAGGTTTAAACATGTAATGTTGATTGTTTACACCTATTACTGGAGGTGTAAACAAGTAATGTTGATTGTTTATACCTATTACTGGAGGTGTAAACAAGTAGCATTGATTGTTTACACCTATTACTGGAGGTGTAAACAAAAAGCTGTTCTCATGAGAGACATTGCAGTTTAAGGGTTAATTCTCCATGCTCTTCTTCACCAACAGGGACCATTGAATTGTTGAGCAGCATCCTGACAGTGTTGTCAACCTTGGAGACACCATCAGAAGATATGAAAGAAGATGTGCGTGACTGGACAGGAATTTGGAAGCCGAAGCCCCTGAATCATGTCGAGTTTTCCTTCTTGGCTGTCGGTGAGTCATCGTCATCATCCTCCTCTTCTTCAATATTATCATCCTCTTCATCAGCATCATCCTCTTCATCAGCATCATCCTCTTCATCATCCTCTCCATCATTATCTCACTTTATACACTTGCATGGGTCAGCTGTAGTACCTAATGGCAGTTCTCTCCATGTTGCACTGTCTCTTATAGCTTCTCTTTTCAGGGTCTTAAACTCTGATGTTATTTCTTACAACCTATCCCCATGTCCCTTTTGCCCTACCAGTAGCTCTCTTCCCTCCCACAATTAGATTCATGTACTTCTTGATCCAGTTGGTCTCATCCATTCTCTCCACTTGCCCAAATCATCTCGGCCTTCCTCTATGCAAAACTTCACCAATAGTCTTTTATTTTTGTGGTTGTATTGGTAGCTGATCATAACCTTTGTAATCAGTGAGGTGGTTGTGAGTGCCTTCCTTACATATGTTTGCTTCTGTTATGAGTTAAGTGATTTGGTGAACGAGCGCCGGTGTTGTTCAAACTCCTGTAAGAAACTGTTCCCTGACTTGTGACTTGGATATAGCTGGTTGTTGATGTTGGAGAAGAGAAGAAGAAAGAGGATGTACAAAGTGCATGTAGTTCTATTGAGAGACTGTCTGCATCATGGTGGAACTCCTCATTATGCAGTCAACAGGACAAATTATAAGGTTTATGTGTTAACCTGTAGGTGTGTTAGTGTGTGTGTGTTAACCTGTGACTTTTTAATTTCAATGAGCATATTCCAATTTGTTCGTCTGTACAGAGGAGGCATTTGAGGCCTTCGCAGTAGATGTCACGGAAGCCGTGTCACCAGTCAGTGGCAGCCTTGGTGGGGAGATGGCCTTAGTGGCGATGGAGTGCCTCTTGGTCACTCTTGAGGCTGGTTCACTCACCTCACCCATTCCACTTATCAAGCTTCAGGCCAGCATCTCAGCAACTGCCACGGGCTTCCGTTCTCAGAGGGTAAGTGTGTAAATGTGCTGGGCAGGGTGTTTCATAATGAAGTACTGCATAGCACAACAGTGAACAAATACACAAAGCACATTGCATTTATAAAAAAAAAAAATAAATAAATAAATAAAAAACTAAAATAAAATAAAGGTCTTAAATAGCGTGCGAGTCCTGCCCCGCACTATATTGGACCTGTCAGCGACTGAACGAGCAACACTGTTGTTAACTCGTTCTGTCCGAATTCCGAGTCAATATTGTGACCTAAAAGTCACTAGATTAGGAAATCTAGTGTCATTTTTTGTGTCATGTTTTTTTAAGAAGTCTTCTTGAAATAATCTAAGCAATATTATTGTAGATACTTTAACTACACAAAACCAGCATGAGCACTGCACAATTGCACATATTATGGTGAACACTGTAAATTTGGGGAACACTACACACTTATTTTATAGTTGTTAATAATTATTACCTGCAGTGGTAGAGGCCCCTCTGCCCACACCTAAATCTGGCCCTGCTGTAAAGGATGTCTCAAGAAATTTGCCTTTGTCATACTCTCTTGATCCACTGACATTGTTAATTTGTTGTATTTTATTTCTTATACTGTATGTATAATTTCCTTGATTCAGTATAAGTGAAAAGCAAAATATTGAGCTAATACTATTTAAATATCACACACTTGTAGGTCAACCTTAATGGGCAACTGAGCACCGAGTTGGCATACTACAACCCCAGACTGGCAGTGTGGGAGCCACTGTTGGAGCCCGTGGAGATGCGAGGTAAATATGGTGCTCCTGAACACACACCCTGGACACTACAATTTGAGGTGAGAATGTGTAGTAGTGTGACTTATTTTACTGCCATTGGTTGTAGCTTAATAATTTCTACAATCAAAAGACAACTCTAACTTGCAATATGATTATTAGCCATCACTGACCTTTTTTGATCCCAGAGGCAAATAGATTGGTCATATTTTTGCATTTTGTATTTATAGATCATTTTTTGCAATACTGTATAGTAAAATACTGATTTTATGTTTGTACAATTTAATAGAAATACCACCTACATTGTGTGGGATCATTTCTGTTCTAGTTTGGATGTTATTCATCAGTAATTAAAGGTTCAAGTATTTTACTGTGGGCATAAGTCAACCTCTGGATTTTGGGGGAATTTTTAAGCTTCAAAAGTCGACATGTAAGTCAGTATATATGATAATTACTGTATAGTGTTTTAATTTTATTTTAAGGCATATTTTACTGTACTCTGTATATACTGTTCACTCTTCACAGGTGACCAAGGAACTGTCCGGGGGAACATCACAAGCGTCTTCAACTGTTAGTCCCGTGGCTTCTCCAGATGCTGACGAGGTTGAAGAATTTGAAGAATATCCACTTCCAGACCCCCTGTGTACTGTGTCTGTTACCGCTAAGGTATGACTTACCGTGTTTGTGTTGATTCACTTGTAAGATGATATGTGTGTGTGTGTTTGTGGGGAGATCATGGAATATTCAACAGTGAAGACTTCTTAGGATATTGTAAATAACAGGAAAGTGACAGGAGAGTGCCTAGAAAAACTGTAGAAAGTGACAGGAAACTTCTAAGAAAGAAATCTTCACACACTCACAGTTGATAGTGAGGTAGATAATGTTGTATCTTTATTAGTAATAAAGTTGTAGGTTATCATGTTGTAATTTTATGTCTTATAAATGTACTAATTATTTTTTAAATTATGTCATAAATTACAGGATTCACTTGAACTGACGGTGACCAGAACGTCAATAGAAGTGTTTACGTCAGTGTCTGAAGCATTCTCCGAGGCGTATAATAGGAGTGTGACAGGGGCCAAGGCGCCTCGTGCTCCATACCGCATTGTAAATCGCACTGGGATGCACATCAGTGTGTCCGTCATGCAGTCAGGTTTTCGGGTCAGTTTTGTGAATTAATTTTCTGTTGTATATCATTATCATTTATCACTTTATGGCTGTTTTCCATGCATACTTCCATTCATGAAACAGAGGACTGATGATTTTCACAAACATGTTTTTAGTTTTCTGTACTTATTGTATTTTTCACTTTTGGTGTATTTGCTATATAGTTGACCCTTGATGTACACGGCGGTTATGTTTTTGATAAACACGGAGCAAATAGAAATGTTATACAAAAATACTAAGGGCCAGTGGAAATAAGTGTTAGATTCCAGGCTTACAAGTTCAACTCCCTCACCTCACTCATCCAATAAGTTAATAGAAGCAGACCTCTTATAACAGAGCCTCACTCTAAAGGACACTCTTCAGGAACACATCTTGTCCGCAATAAGAGATGTGCTTGTATACAGTACTGTTAGTGTTTACATAATGTACATGATGTGGTTATGAAAATTTTTGTTAACCACATGTATGACAACCCTTTGCAGACAATTTTTTAATCTATATTGCACAATGTGTTAAACCATCATCCTCATGGGTTAAGCTGATGCAGACTAGTCGTCAATCTTTGTCACTCTGTCGTCAGGTTGCATCAGACGGCGGAGAAAAAGTGGAACAAGTGACGGTGGAGTCAGGGGCTCAAGTTGACCTGTTTGAAATGAAACCACTGACACCCAAACACAAGAGAGTGATGTCACTGGTGGCCGAGTGTCAGACCATCCAGGACCGCAACATTCTTCTTAAGGTACAGTATTGACTGTTAAAACTAACCGAATCATCCATGTCCTTTTGTACCATATTTTTGCCTTTGAAAGAGTTTTAACCTTTTGGACACTTATTTCGTTTCCATGGCCGGATCCCCCAAAAATGCCATTTGCCATGAAAAAATTAATTTGCTCCTATGACTTTTTTTATGACAGATCCCAAGTCTCGAATGTTCGTGTTCCATTCCCGTCGCTCGAGCCGACAAGAGGTTTTTTGAAGTGAATCACATGAAGGGCGGTGAGAAGTGGGGTCTTGTGGCCGGAATAACGGTGGAGAATGGCTGTAAGACCATCACCCTCAGCTCCTGTGTACAGGTGATGAACAGGTGTACAGGGTATCATAGGTCATCCACCACTGTACAGGATGTCAGGGGTCACCCACCATACTGTACAGGGTTTTTCCTAGGTCATCCACCATACTGTACAGGGTTTCTCCTAGGTCATCCACCATACTGTACAGGGTTTTTCATAGGTCACCCACCATACTGTATAGGGTGTGACATAGGTCACCAAGGCTGTCCAATCATATACGCCCGCTCTTTCGTGGCGAGTGGAAAATATTTAGGGCAAGTCCGATTAAAAAATCAATAGACTGTCAGGTGAATGAGAATTTTGCCTTCTGCAAAAGTGAAGGAGACCTCATATATAGAACATATGATTTTGAAAGATGTTATATTGAAATAATTTGTATTGAACAGTTTGCTAATTTACCCCAGTTTCTCTATAGGACTACAGTATTGGTATAATAAAAATATAGTGCTAAAAACAATGTGTGGGAGAATGGATGCATATTGTTTAAGGCTCATCAGCTGACTCACCGAGGCACCATCAATGCACAGTAAAAGATGGTGAATGGACATTTAGTAATCAATATTGTACACTAGCGTTGAATAAAGGTACTAAATTAATGTTGACAAAATATCAGCTGACAGCCCAGGCTTCAACAGTTCAACACATATTCAGGTCAGAAAAATGGTAAGGTTTAAAGGTAAAATAATTCTAAGAGTGGTGATGGTATCCTCTCGGGAAGAGAGCAGAGGACCAGTGTGTATTGCATAACCGTATCAGAGTCAGTCCCTCTCTCACACAAACACATCACCACCACAAGCATGGATCTGTCAGTCATGGAGTATTATATATGCTCCAATAAGACTTACAATGTATACATTTTGTGCAGCGAAGTTTGTTTCCATCACTCCGAGTTTTCAAGATACAGTATTCTCACACATTTTGAAAACTCTTAAAGGCTATGGAGTTTTTTAGATTCAGCAGTCCTGGCTCACCCACCATACTGTACAGGGTGTGTCATGGCTCACCCACCATACTGTACAGGGTGTGTCATGGCTCACCCACCATACTGTACAGGGTGTGTCATGGCTCACCCACCATACTGTACAGGGTGTGTCATGGCTCACCCACCATACTGTACAGGGTGTGTCATGGCTCACCCACCATACATTACAGTACAGAGGACAACATTAACTCGTGGCTCACACATACATCATTACCAGTGTTGTCTGGTGTTTGTGTCAGAGTTAACATATATCAGTACTGTATATAAAACAACTGTGGCAGTTTTTTTCTCATCAGTTTTATGGATATTTGAAATATTATGAAATAGTTATTAATATTATTAACTCTACAGGTGACCAACCATTTGGACGTGACGGTGGACGTTTACTACATGACAGAACGAGGAAATGAGGTGGAGTTTGTGTTGTCACTGGAGCAGGACGAGTGTGCTATGTTGCCCCTACTTGCTGTCTACACCCCTACTGCTGAACTGTTCTTCTCTGTTAAAGGGTGAGTTATTACTTTACTACACAAGAAGTACTGTACAGTAGATAAATAATGTGTGTTATCTTCAAGGATTATCGTTGGTCATCCTCTCATCAGTTTTGAAATACAAAGCAAAGAAATAAGTTTGGATGCAGAGGTAAAACTTTAAAATAAATAAATTGTAACCTGTTATGTTCCAGACATTCGGTGTGCATCGTACCATTTGTGTGGCGTGTCCTCCAGAACAACCCCGGCCACGTACAAGAGCTGCAGTGTGTACCCAGAGATGTTCATGAGGTGCACGCCATACCCTTCCTTATTGCTGTGAGTAATGGTTCTCTCCCATGCCACCATCTTTCTCTTTGTTATTAGTAATAGTGTACCACCATACCATCCCCTTATTGCTGCTGTGAATAATGGTCGTTACTCATGCCACCATATTTCTTTATTATATTATCAACTTGCGAGCCATTTGGGCATTTGTCTGTTCTATGTTATGATGCTCATTGTCCAGTTAATGATAAAGGTGTACTGTACTTCCATGACTTGTCTTAAGGTTACTAAAACATTGTATCTAAAACATGTAATTTTATAAAGTATTAATTGGCAACAAAATGTAAAAAGTTTGACACAGATTTTAGGAATTATCTTTTAATGTTTCCTCAATTTTTTTATTTTTTATTATTGGAGAATTTTTGTGAATATTACATTAGTTTTTTGTACACAGTTTATGACCTTATCAATTTTGCCTCTACTTGGTGCCTTGTATTGTACTGTATAACAGTCATCACTTGTGATAGTGGACCCAAGACTACTTTGTGTCCTGTGTTGTGTTAACAGGCAACAGGAGATGTGGAACAAATCTTGTGGGAGAACACGAGCCGCCGCACCATGAAGAGTGCGCTGTACAAGGTTCACTTGCGGCCGCCTATGGTGCTACACAACCTCCTGCCAGTGCCCATCTCCCTGGACCCTCCCGGCACCATCGTCTCTTGTGTCATCATGCCTGGCTCATCCCTTCACCTCACCAAGGCTCGACTGGGCTCCATGTATCTGGAACTTAAGGTGACACATTATACTGTACCATGGATGGAATTACAGTTGACACGTTATACCATGTACTGTATCTGGAACTACAGATGGCACATAAGAACATAAGAATGGAGGAAACTGCAGCGGGCCTATTGGCCCATACTGGGCAGTCCCATTTACACCCAACCCCTATTGCTCATATATCCATCCAACCTATGTTTGAAGCTATCCAGTGTATTTGAGTTAATGATGATATTTGGTAACTTGTTCCACTAGTCCACTACTCTGTTTTCAAACCAGTGTTTACCTATTTCGCGCCTAAATCTAAATTTGTCTAATTTAAAACTATTGTTATGAGTTCGCTCTTGGTTGGATAGTTTGAGTACCTTTGTAATGTCCCCTTTGTTTAGCTCGACTTCCATTTATACACCTCTATCATATCGCCCTTCACTCTACGTCTCTCGAGGGAGTGCAAATTAGGATGCTTTAACCTGTCTCTGTACTCAACAAGGTTCCTAATTGCTGGGATTAGTCTTGTCATTCTCCTCTGAATTTTTTCCAAGGATTCTATATCCATTCTGTAATACGGTGACCAGAATTGATCTGTGTAATCCAAGTAAGGTCTCAAAAGCACAAGATATAGTTTTAGGATGACCTCGCTAGTCTTGTAACTAACACTCCTTTGTACATCGTTGTTCATCTGGGATCTGGTTTCCCTGTTTACATCTTCTAAACTGAGTACTTTACATTTGTCCACATTGAATTTCATCTGCCATTTTTCAGACCAATTTCATCTGCCATTTTTCAGACCTAGTATATGTAACTACAAATAACACGTTGTAACTTCCTGTCATGCAGTTAACCCTCTCATGCACGAGATAAGTTTTAAGTTTTCCATTTCCAGTATCTCATCTCTGAGGCCCCCAGGGCAGACGAGACAGCGCACAGTGAATAATTTTTTTGCTTTATCAACTTCCTCCCCCAGACTTGTTTTTACTGGCATAAGCAATATATCTTTGGCTTTGTAACTGATTGCTCTACAACTTAGGTGAAAACAAAAGAAATAATAATACAAGTACAGTATATAGCTTTTTTGTCACTTCTAATAAACATGAGAGAAAAAAATACACACCAATATGTCAACAACTTTTTAGCTCAAAATTGTCTGAGCCAACTTTTTAAGTACTATACCTATATTGTACACTGCTAGAAGCAGAATTTAATGAGCTTTCCAACGCAGTAATCAGATTTCTGATATGACCAAACGTTTTTGAGAAAATAGCAAAAAATTTATTCTGAAATGGGAATTCTTTTTTTTTATTATTATTTTTACCTATGTTTTATATCGATATAAATTATATTGCACCTTGTAACCAGCACTATAATGAAGAGAATGGTACTGATAAAATTCTTGTAACGCTTGATTTTTTATTTTTTTTAATATACACGCTGGAGTGCGTTGACCGCATTGCATGACTCATGGTACGGGTATATAGTATAATGTACGAGAATAACAAATTATAAAAAAAATATACCATACTAACAAATTGTATTATAATATAAAATATGATCATATACTGTATACAGTACTGTATAGGTGGATGGGAATTCAACCACATCGCATGATTGTCATATAGTAAAAGAAAGTAACACAATATCTTATAACAAAATGCAATATAAAATAACAGAAAATATATAATAAAATAAATTCATTCTGTACTGATATAAAATAAGACCATTCTGTACTCACGTCCTTCAGTGAGGTGGAAGACTTCCAGAACTTGTAGATGGACTTTGGGGGAGGAAGTGAGTGAATGAGCCTGAGTAAAATGGATAAGAGAGTGAATAATTGTGTGTGTGGAGTGAGTGGGGATGCAGATGGGTGTGGATGAGTGTGGAGTAGAGAAGGAGAGGGATTTCAATGTAATGTAGCTGATAAGTGGAGTGTGGGAGGTACTTGGTGATCGTGGGAGGCATGTGGTGGGATGGTGGACCACCTGGGTGGTGAGGAAGGGAGGTAGCAGGTGGTATGAGGCTTGAATAATGCAAGAGATATGAAGGAGAAGCTTGGGATGTGGGTTGTGGTGAAGAGAGTGAGGGTGGTACGTTGTTGGTGGTAGAGGGAGTCGCTGGTGGTGTGAGCCGTGTGATAATGTGGATGCAACCGACACAATTTCTTCCTCATATTCAAGACTTTTTTTGTTGTTATCATGATTATTTTCACTACCAGGCTCTTTATTATCACTATCCACTTGATCCTCACTGTCCCTAAACAGGAGTTCTAGAAAATCATCTTCTTTCAGAGACTTTTTTTGAGACATTGTCACTATAACGAGGTTGTATAGCCTGACACTGTAACGGCTTTCGAAAACTAAACACTTTCCCTGTAAATATGAAAAATATTACGTTACACAACCATCACTTCGCTTCTCTAACACTAAAAATAAATTATTTCAGGGAGTAGGGTAAGCACTGAATGACGCATATATGTTCATGGAAAAAGGGGGGGGGGGCAAGTCTCAAGATAAAGGCTTTGTAAAAAGATACTTTTTTTTCATTCGCTTTTTTTAGCAAACATATTTTATTTACATAACAATAAAATAAGCAGATATACAGTAGGTTTAATTTGCAGTTGCATTTTTGGAAACTGTTATAAAAAAAATTATAAAGTATTCATAGAACACAACATTTCCTTATCAAAAAATATACATACATGTAAAAAGAAAACCCATTTTCACTTCTAGGATTGTTGAAAAATTAAGTTCTTGGCAATGGAGTTGATAGAGAGAGAGAGAGAGAGAGAGAGTACTAGCTTACTTGTAAAGGGAGAAAGAGTACTAGCTTACTTGTAAAGAGAGAAAGAGTACAAGCTTACTTGTAAAGGGAGAAAGAGTACAAGCTTACTTGTAAAGAGAGAAAGAGTACAAGCTTACTTGTGAAGAGAGAGAGAGAACAGTACAGTACTAGCATACTTGTGATGAGAGAGAGAAAATGAGAGTACTGTACTAGCTTACTTGTGAAGAGAGAGAGAGAGAGAACATAGTATCAGCTTACTTATGAAGTCCAAAGTCAAGTAATCTGTTCTTATGACCTAATTCATTGATCAACATCATCACAATTCACTTCCGTATCTTTGTGGACAAACAGTTCAAGGGAAGAAGTTGTAAAGGAGTAGTAGTAGTAGTGGTGAGGACATGACCGAGTGCCCCGCTCCCCTATATACATATGCCACTATAAGCACTGTAATCCAGTTGTTGAGGCAGCCCGCATGGAGATAATACTGCGCATTTATTGTTCCAGTCTTCCATTCCTATGGGCCTCGAGAGTTTCCAATTAGTTTATTTGATATAACTTATTTGCTTCTATGATGCATCAAAATTTGATGCAATTCTGTTGAAAACTTAATTTGGCCGAATTTTTTAAAGTTTGGTGACTTGATTTACATCACCGTGAAGTTGGTCTTATCATGAATATGACGTGAATTGCATTATCATGCACAAGAGGGTTAATTACAAGTATTTTTCTACCCAGGTGTGGGTTATTCTACCACACAGTGAGCCAGGATCTGTTTGTACTTCTCAGCTAACTGTATCAGCAACTAACAGTGCCTAGGCTAACTTTATTAACATAACTACTGTACTGATAATTCTTACAACAAATGCTAATATAGGTACCATTGTTATATTTCAGCTGCTGGACTATCAGTCTCGGGACTGGGTCTGTGGTAAGTCCCTGGAGATGAACCCCCCAGAGTTGAGTGTGTGGACATTTGAGTCGCGGGGAGACATCATGGGTGGGCCCCTGCACCTCGACCTTGGTATGCTGGTCGCTAAGTCTGGTGCGAGCTTCTCACTTAGTCTTTACTGCCCCTTCTGGATGGTCAACAAGACGGGACTCATGTTGACGTACAGGGTATGTTGCGCTGCCACGTTACCTCTACTGTACCTTTTGTGATTTACTTGACCTATGTACTGCATTTGTAAGTGTGCATATACTTGTTGCTGTGTATACCGTATGTGTTTGTACAGCCAATCCCAAAAGTATCGTGACCCTAGGGTCCAGTGGAGTAGAAAACAAGCGATAACCTCACAGGCTTTCAAATATCAGTTGGGTTTGGTTGGTCTTCACCCAACGTTTCATGGTCTTTTGGATGCTTTGGGTCTCGATACCTTTTGGATTGGCTGTATATGTATAGTGTCCGTCATTGTGTGTCTTATCCTCTGGGTCAATGTAGTCAGCTTTATCTGAATTTAATATTTGTATAAAATCAATTTTGTTTTCTTGTGTATTTTCTTAAATATTTTACATTATTTCACCCTGGGTATTTTTAAAAAAATTTGCACCTCACAAATAAATTATAAACTTTGATGCAGAAATAATCCCCAAAGAAATTTAATTACATGATTGTGATGAATAATAATGATTTAAGAAGTGTTGTAGATGATAGGCTTATGGTATGCTTAAACCCAACTCTCCCTCCCTCCACCATACAATGTGCAGAAATCTCGTAAAATAGAGCGAACATCATCGACGTCTTCAACAGACTCTCCCAGTAGCCCACTCAAGGTATATACTATGGCTGTTGATCTCTGACTCATATGTTGCACATCGCTCCGCCTCTGCAATAGACATTTTGCAAACATGGCTGCTCTCAATGCACCTCTTAAGTTCGTTTATTATTTTATTTTATTAATTTGCATCGTTGCATTTATAATATTTTCACCATTCATTAGTTGCATGATCTTCATTGTTTAATTAGATTTTATAATTTACAGCAGCATTAATTATTGTGCAAGTAAAATGAAAAACTTAACAGAACTGAGCTGCTCATTAAAACTGTACAGTGACACATGAAGGAAACTCTTGACATAGATGATACATGGAGGAAACTCTTAATGTAGATGACACATGGAGGAAACTCTTAACATAGATGATACATGGAGGAAACTCTTAACATACCCAGTAGATGATACATGGAGGAAACTCTTACATGTGATGGTGGTAATGGTAATCTGATGGTGGTAATGGTGTCAATGGTAGTGCACTGGTGTTAGAGGTGATACATAGTTCACATTCAAAATGACATTAGTGCAGTATTGCCCTAAGAGTGTACCATTGCCTTGAGACTGTACCATTGCCCTGAGACTGTACCATTGCCTTGAGACTGTACCATTGCCCTGAGACTGTACCATTGCCGTGTGAGTGTCCCATTGCCCTGAGACTGTACCATTGCCTTGAGACTGTACCATTGCCCTGAGACTGTACCATTGCCGTGTGAGTGTCCCATTGCCCTGAGACTGTACCATTGCCCTGAGACTGTACCATTGCCGTGTGAGTGTCCCATTGCCCTGAGACTGTACCATTGCCCTGAGACTGTACCATTGCCATGTGAGTGTCCCATTGCCCTGAGACTGTACCATTGCCCTGAGACTGTACCATTGCCCTGAGACTGTACCATTGCCGTGTGAGTGTCCCATTGCCCTGAGACTGTACCATAGTCCTGAGACTTATACCATTGCCCTGCATCCGGCTAATTTGCTCATTACTCACCAGCCTCTCAAACTTACCCACCTGTAACCCAATTCTCTCTCAAAATTACTCACTCAACACAGCTTACTCACAAAAGGACTCACTCAACACAGCTTACTCACAGAAGGTCATTCAACACAGCTTTCTCACAAAAGGACTCACTCAACACAGCTTACTCACAGAAGGACTCATTCAACACAGCTTACTCACAAAAGGACTCATTCAACACAGCTTACAGAAGGACTCATTCAACACAGCTTACTCACAGAAGGACTCATTCAACACAGCTTACTCACAGAAGGACTCATTCAACACAGCTTACTCACAGGAGGGCTCACTCAACACAGCTTATTCACAGGAGGGCTCACTCAACACAGCTTACTCACAGAAGCGCTCACTCAACACAGCTTACTCACAGAAGGACTCGCCCAACACAGCTTACTCACAGAAGACATTCAGCACACAGTTTACTCACAAAACTCACTGATAACAGTTAACTCACAAGGTGCACATTCACAAAATAAATTACAGATTGAAAACTCATAATGTTGTATATGTTATAAATTAACATAAATGTATTGTAAGCATAATAATTAAGCTATTTCTGTATGACGATGTAGTTTATAATACTGTACTCTAGTAGGTGAAACTATGACCAAAATTTGAATCCAGTAGTTTTTGATAATTCACATAGTGTGTTTGATATTAATTTTGTATGTATGATAGATAGTTAGCGTGGTACCTACTTAGTGTGTCGGATACTCTCTTTAGTGCATACGATACTTCACTTAGTGTGTACAGTAATTATATTTTGTCAATTTATCTTACATGTGTTTTTATTATCTATGTATTTATTGTACAGGGTGGCCATAAATTGTCTGACCCATTTTATAACTTACCACTTGTGTACAGGCTTCCCTCTGTGCTGAATAAAATCATCTGGCATTAACCAAATTAGATATTAAAAGTGGCATCCCTGTAGTGAAGGGGTTAACCTCAAAAGCATTATAGATAAAACTCTCCAGTTTTATTATACTTGACAAAGAATTCATAAGTTTTTTCTTGGCATAATTGACTTTCATGTGTGTCTTGTGTTCTGTCCTTAGTATTGTTGAGGTTATTAAGTTTTGTTGTGGGATATAATTTATGAACACCCGGTTGGTCTCTCTTAATGGATGGTTTTATGTTTGATATTTATACTGTAGTTTAATTCGTTACCTTTAACCCTTAACCGGCGGCTGAGGATCCCCTAATGCCCCCGTATATGTGAAGAAATGATATGCAATGAATATAAGAATATGAAATTTACATTGATGGTGGCCACCGTCCCTACAGCTAACTTCTTCTGATGATGGCCACTGTTTAAGGGTTGAGATTAGTCCCATTTATGCATGAAATACTGCCCTTTTAGTTTTTATTCTAAGAATCAAAATGTAAATTATTGTTTATGATATTATTATGAATCATATTTAAGTGTAAGAGGCTTCAGGAATGATTGACAGACAGACAGACATCTTGGGAATGTAGAGGATGTAAAGGTAAGAGCAGAGGAAGAATGTGGCCTTCAGCACAGATTGTTTATGTGTGACATGTTGTTCAGAAGGTGTAGTATGTTCCAAGAAGGAGAGTGTTAAAGTTGAAGGAACAGAATGTACGAGAAGGATTTTATGCCGAGTTGAGAAACTGGAAACACCTAGTGACCATGAGAGAAGTTGTGTAGTGGGATCTTGAGCCGTAATAAAGGATGTTCTGCTGAGTGCGGTTGACAAGATGTGTGGCTGGACTTAGGGCCCAGCAAGGCATGCAGTAACATGGTGGGGAAATGATGAAGTAGACAGAGTGATAAAGGCAAAAAGAAGATTGTATAAGATCTGGAAGATAAAGGTGTTTCCCTATCTTGGGGTAGACAAAGGTACTCTCATCACTTGGTGTGGACAAAGTACTCTCCTCACTTTGGGTAGACAAATGTACTCTCCTCACTTGGGGTAGACAAAGGTACTCTTCACACTTGGGGTAGACAAAGGTACTCTTCACTAGGTGTGGACAAAGTGCTCTCCTCACTTTGGGTAGACAAATGTACTCTCCCCACTTGGGATGGTAATTGTGATGGAAAATGTCTTCAAAGATTTTAATGGTTTAAGTCTTATTATTTGTTGTCCAGGTGACTATAAAATGAGTATAGTATAGTATAGTACTTTTAGAACTGGCTCATGTAAAGTAACTGCAACAATCAGTATTATGTATTAACATGGGAACCTCTAGACTGCTGCTAACAATTGTAGAATAAGAACTCTAATGATGTAAAGCAACAAGGGCAAACTGCAAGTGACATTTGGTTTTATTGCAGCGTTGGGCATCAGTTGTATCTCTGGCGTCCACAACATCCAGTATTGGTAGGCTGGTGAGTGGTGCTGCTCAATCTATCCTTTATACTTGTGTGTGGTTTTGATGAACTACCATAGCACTCGCCCAACTAGCAATGAATTTTTTAAAATTTTTGATGAACTTCCTTAACACAAGTTTACCAGCTATAGTCTGTTCACTCAAACCTTGTAACTGAGGCCAAGGGTCAGTTTGTACCCAGGCAGCTGATTGGCTGGCAGGACACTGGAAAAGTCACTAGTCTTTAGTACTTAATCTATCATATTTATATTATAATATTTTCAAGGATGATAACTATTTTGTGTTGATCTCTGATAATTTCCACACTTGAGGAAGAAAAATTAGCTTGTGAAACACTCTGGTAACATAAATTACTTGAACAGAATATGACCATGTTGAACATGCAGCCCAGTGGAGGATGTTGCTGAAATTTTTTAACCTTTTTCTTGTTCTCTTCAATATATTTATGTTACCACATTGTTTTACATGCTTATTTTTGCTTCCTCAAATATAGAAATTGTCAGGGATCAACACAGAATAAACTGTAGTGACTTCCTGTGTTCATCTATCAGCCAATCAGCTGCCTGGCTACAAACTGATCCTAGGCCTCAGATGAAAGGTTTGAGTGAACAGACTATAGTACTGGACTGAATTGTCATTATTTTTAATAAACTACCATAATGCCCATTCACCAACTAACGATTAATTTGTATCACTTTTGTGTGTGCGATTACGTTAACTGTGGAACAAGAAAATATACCATACTGTAAAATGGAGAACTGATCATTACATAACACTGCTAATTACAATTGATTGATGGCATTTAGAAATCTTCCCAAATATTAACTCCTCCTGTGTGATAAAGAAGTAGAAATGATAATGTTTCAAGATTTTGTATTTTGCTGCATGGAGGATTTTTGAGCACACTGAGAGCATGAATTGTGTGAATAGTGAGTTATTGAAGGGGAACATGATTGAAGACCTGTTATTAAAATTGTCATCATCATTATTGTCATCATCATCAACATCATTATAATCATCATTACCATAATCATTTAATAAACAAATACAGTACAAGTAATATTCATAAATATGTCATGAAAACATTAACATTATCAGCGGTGACATTTTCTGGCTTTACTTATCGTGTCGTGTCGTCCAATTTCATTATGATTATATGCGAGATATTTTAGGTATATTATTAATGAATTATTTTAGACGAAACATTTGTAGATGAGACATTTTAGAATCATAGTGTCAGATAGTTTTGTAGAGGAGACATTTTAGAATCATATTACCACGAGTTAAAATGTTAGACATACCTATATCCGCCAGCCAGTTTATATTACGTAACGCTGTTGATCTTGTCGTAATAACTAAAAGCTTGTCATTAAAACCCTGACTGATTCACATGTACTTTACTTAGACAAAGAGCAGTTGGTAATTATACCCTGTGTATGGTGTGTGATGCGCGGCTCATATGTCCTATGTGCTGCAGGTTGACTTGTATATGTTCTTTGTTCTAATTGGCCATACTTTACCTAACCTAACCTGATCTTACCTTATCTTTCCTTACCTAACCTGACATGAAGTTAACTTACCTTAACATACCACTCCTAACTTATCTGACCTTACCTTACCACACCTTACTTTACTTTACCTAACTTAACCTAAACTAACCTCACCTTCACTCCACCATAAAGTAACATGTATAAACAGTACTTGTCACGACACAGGGAGACACACCCAACAACATCGTGGTCCATGAGGAAGACAGCTCGGAGGCCATCCTTTTCTCCTTCAAATCAAAGGCATTTTTTGGCAAGAAGAAAGCCACAGTTAAGGTGATGGACGGTGACTGGTCTGAAAAATTCTCCCTGGACGTTGTGGGCAGTTCAGGATCCGTCACTTGTAAGGCGCCCAACAGGAACTATCAGGTAAGGTTATCTGTAAACTTGTATGTTGATTTTACTGAGTAGATATTATTATTATTGTCATTGATACTATTAAATCCCTTAAGTTGTTATGAAGCCACAACCACTTGCTCTTATACGAGGTGCTCCAGGTAATAAGAAAGAAGTTTGAAGAATATAATTGTACAGTATAATAAACACATATTAAGCTGCTTTGTTGGTTGTCTCTTTTCTTGCCTGGATCACCTTATGTTCATTTAAGGGACAGACGGTGTTACAGTACTCAAAAACATGTTTAATGTTTCTCTTCAGCTAGGTGTGGACATCAAGCTGGGAAGTTCTGGCTTGACCAAGATTGTCATTTTCTCGCCCTTCTACAAAATTCTCAACAACGCTCCAATTGACCTGGAAGTTATTGAGGTCGGTGTTCCACAAGCTGAGTGGTTCACAGTCCTGTCTGGTAAGGTTGAGTGGAGTTTAAAGTTAGTGAAGATGTAACTCCTGATGATAAGACAATTAGTTACTTATTACACCTGAAGGTTAAACACCCTAATGCTACTGGGAGGTCAGGTGAGGTTAGCTTGTTAGTGGTTAATCTTTTAGGTGAAGCAACCTAGGGACTAATCTACAGGTACTTGGAAGGTTAGGTGGTTAATCTTCATGTGAAATAAGTTAGGGGGTCTAATCTACAGATAATTTGCTCTCACCAAAATTAAAATGAGTAATTTTAAAGCGAACATCAAATATGAACCCTTAAACCGAGCCATTTTAAACAAAACCATAATATACAATCATACGGTAAATGAGCCATCTGGTTAAACCCAAGCATAATGTAACACAACATGGGATAATATAATATTATCCCCCGGTTAGCAGTAATGTGTTGAATCATCAGGTGAAATAAGCTAAGCACTAATCATCAGGTGAAATAAGCTAGGGCCTAATCATGAGGTGGAAAAGCTGGGGGGGCTAATTTTCAGGTGGTCGGTTGCAGCACCTAAACGCTCGTTACATTGCAGGCGAGTGTATTGGGTGGTGGCCAGTGGGTGAGGGCAGGAAAATCCGAATGCGTGTGAGAGGCACCAAGGATGCCACATCTGGGTTCCCATACGACGGCCCTCTGAGCACACTCCTCTCACTGCCTAACAAAGTGAGTTGAACCATAGTGTCATATGAGTTTGATGGTAAATCCAGTTTTTAAACCTAATTTGTTCTAATTTGTTAACTTTTTTTTCTGCTGGAATGTTTAGAGGTTAATGAGTGTTCATGTGTAGTTGTAACTCCCTTAACCCCTTGAGTACAACAACACAGCCCTTAATTACAATGACAATCCCCAGAGTACTATTTCATTTAATCCACTGTACAGTATTTGAAGGGTTAAGACATTACCGGTATATTCATAGTACTCGAGGGTGAAGACATCTCGGGCGTTAACCGAATGAAATATTAAAAGTGGCATCCCTGTAGTGAAGGAGTTAAAGAAAAAGATATACATGTCCAGTAGTCACTATATGGGAGATGTATTTATCATTCTCATTCACCACAGTATGGAGGAATCCTGGGAGAAGTGAGCATCACAGAAGGTGGCATAGTGATCAAGCTGGACCAGATATTCCAAGGGGCAGCCACGGCTCTCATCATCAACCAGCTGACCAACACAACCATCTCTTTCTGGCAGGACGAACACGAGAGTAACAAGATGTAAGCAATGTACCTGTACCGTATTTCCTGAAATATTAGGCACACTTCTTTGGATGACTCGTACAGATGTATAGAAAAACAATATTTGAAGCAGCAGCAGTTTCCTCATTAGTGCTGAGTATCTCACACTGCCTTTACTGTATCTTACACCACCTTATATCTTAACTTGACTTGACAGTTGCCTTATGGGTTTTGGGGAACAATTGCTAGTGTCATTGAACTGGACGGTTTTGTTCATTTTGTTTGAGGTTTCTTGTGGCTATGGTTGTAAAAACTCACAAAATAATATTACACAGTGAACACATGTAAGCATTGTTCATAGGTATTGATAGCATTTGTTTTGTACTCATCCAAACACTCATTATGGCATGGAAAAATGTATACTGTACTGCACTCATAGAAATACTGTATAGAATATAATATTTATCAAAAATTTTAAAATAAAATACAGTACTGTATTTATTTCACAAAGAATATAACATGCATAATGTTACGACCCAAGGGTAGATCGTTACATAAATACAAATCGCTTACCGGTAAGTCTTTCAAATATATCCGTATTTATTATTATATTCTTAATCCCAAGTTCCCCCAACAAAGGTCAAGTTAACAGGTGAAAACCTAAACAAGTCAATAAAAATATGAACATTATTAACCTATTCCCACCACCACATATATGTACAGTAGCTAAAACAACTATCTGTGTAGGTGGGAGTCGATATGCTCCGAAACTTTACGTGTGACTAGTGACAGCCCTCATATACCAAAATGTATCGTCCATGGTCTCATATTGTTTCCCACAAAGTTTGCACAGATAGTTGTTTTAGCTACTGTACATAAAATAAAATAAATAACAATAATAATACGACAAGGTGTTTGGAAGTGGCCGAGTAAGGACTGAAGGTCCAACAAGATCACACAAAATCAATATCAAGCAAAACAAATCTTAATAGTCAAATGCCAACTCCCAAAACACCAGAGAGAGGGTACTACTTAACTCAAGACAGCCGTGCCTAGACTGACTGCCGCCTACCAGGTGGTCACCGATGTCACCTCTCTACCGCCAAATACTGACGTATCCTATCCTGATTGGCCAAAACGTAAACTTTATCTAAATTATCTATTGACATTAGTTCCACTTATCTAACCCATATACAAACCTAATACAATAAAATATAATATACTCAAACATAATACGATAAATTCACAAAGTGATAAACAAAGATAATACTTAAATGATGAATCATTCAGTGAGGACAAGTAATGAGCGAAACTGCTCGAACTAACCACACACCATCCGAACCAACGTATTTCATACTGTACCAAGAACAGAAACTTATGGCGAACACGCGTAACACATAATTAGTACAAAAAAGACCTGCCAGTCCTTCACTAACACACCTTTTATGAACGTGCTTGGAAAGAGTGGAATTTTAGATGTAAATTTATACATTATTAGCTGAATACCTCTGAGAAGGCAAATACGATGGGGGGTCCTAGGGGACCGGACACCTCCCCCTCCCTTTTCATCAGAAAATTGCAGTTCTTTTTCTTTAATGCAGTGTTGTACTCGGGCGTTTTTTGTATAGTAAAAAGTAATTACTATTAACGTCAGAATATCTCTTAATATCAGGTGCAAATGGCCTCAAAATACCTATGATATTGGTCAGATTTCAAAAAAATTTCTTGGGGGGAGGGGCTTACAGCTGGTGAGCTTGCTGTGCTTGTCATGTTCCCCCACTTACAACTTCATGGACCCCTAATTTTTTATATTCCTGGATCCGCCCCTGGATACATATGCTTCTAGATAAATCGTTCATTACCACATTAATAATGAGCAAGTTACATGTAAATATTTCCAGGTCATTATCACCCCAGAGTACTCAGCTTTACACGTGGAATGAGCCGGGAGGATCGCTCAAGATGTTCTGGGCCTGTGGGTCAGGGAAGGCGGTGTCCCACATGCTGGATCAGGTGAGGAGCGAGTGTAGGAACCTCCCATTGTTCTTGGTAGTCTTGCATAGTACGTGTCTAGGAGTCAAAATAATGCTTTTATTATTAATTAGTTATTTTTGTTTTATAAATTTTTCATGTTTTAATGATATTTTGAATATTTGAAATTATACTTTTATCTGTCCCTCCACCATCATCGTCGTCGTCATCATCATCATCATCATTGTCATTATCCTCATCATCCATCCATAGAATTTCCACTTTTTCAAAATTTTAAAACTGCAAATGCAATTTTCCTCAGGTCATATTGGCTGTCTTTCAAAATTGTCCCAATATCAACACTCAATTTCCTTAATCAACATTTAGCTCTTATGATTCTCGTTATCTTGATATTTACTCCAATTTCTATCATATAGACAGGCAACTTGTAAATCCAATAACCAAACCAAACTGTACTTTTATGCTCCTGAATATTTTTATAATTTTAATTACTGACGACAGGATGACCAAGGCAAGATGGAGAACGACTCAATCCACTGGGTGGTGTTCCTGAGCAACAACCAGCGCTGTCTTCTCTTCACTGATGACATAAGTATTGCTAGCAGTGCCCTTAATGCTGTGGAGCTGGAGCGCTGTGATCAAGATATAAACTTATCTCTCAGCAGCATCGGCCTTTCCTTAGTTGACGACATCAAGAAGAAGGAGGTCATGTACTTGAGTCTGGCTAGGTAACATCCCTGGTACTATTGTATGTTGTGTCTGGCCAGGTTAACATCCTTGGCATTACTTATGTTGTTGTATGACTTCCTTGCTTGAACAATCATAATTGAATCAAGATATGCATGAGTTTGAATGTGGAGGGCAGGAGAGCCAGGGGTAGGTCAAGAATGACATGAGGAAAGGTTGTGAGAATTAACCTCAGAATTCAGAACCTGGCAAGAGAAACTGTAAGAGACTGTGCAGCATGGAGAGCTGCCTTCAGATAATCATGACTAACACATACACATGTGGTAAATTCCCCTAAAACATTGGTGAGGGTGATGGTATGCTATATGCAATATATTAAAATTGGTAGGGTTCAAAGAATGTGCTAAAGTTGATGCAATACTGCATACATGTTAATAGTACAGTGGAGAAATATACATTCTTCCATCATCAATGGTTGCATCATCCAGTTTCAATCATATTATTGACCATAGACAAAAGATCACTGACACAAGAATCAATGCCTCACCATATGAAGGATTTGTTTATGTATCTGTTTATTCTTTCTTCTTTTCCAGCTCGGGAGTTGTGTGGGAATATCGCAAAGTAAAAGGCAAGAAACACCGACCTTTCACCCACGCTCAGACAGAGAGTATTGAGAAGTCTCACCAGGTGTACCAGAATCAGATAAAGGCAATAGCTGATGCTTCCTTCATCCAGAGCAGTTTTGAGTTGGGTAAAGCCCTGGAGGTGAGTATTGTAATGACCACACACACACCTGCCCTTCACGTACTGAAGTTCTTAGTGAGAATTCCATCATCATTCAATCTTCCATGTACACATATAATATACAGATCATCTGTGTGAAGAATGTAGAACTTTATTAGCCCAGATTCAACATCAGTGTGTCACTTAACTTAATGTTATAATTGCCTTTCTTATTTCAAATTAAGAGTTGCTCTAAAGAAGTGATTTCTTGTTGTGCCCCCCTGAGTTTATATCAATATTTTGTGTACTATGTGTTGCCTTATATCACACCTCTGCCTATCCTCTCTAACAATTTTACAGTTTTAACAACTCAATTGCTGACAGTACCCATCTTGTATGTTGTCTACTGCACACTGGCGACTTACCACCACGCTGTCATTATCTTTATCATCATATTTAGGTGTTATTTATTTAGTCACACAAATAACCTTAATATAATGTCATGAAATATTTTAATGCATTTGATTAAGCTTGATTTATATCGGGAATTGTAATTATAGTAATATAAAAATTTGTATTCCAACAGGTTGACTTTTCTACCATGACGTGCAGTAAACCATTCAAGCGAAAAATTCGTCGAACATTCCAGCCTGGCGTTTGGTTCCAGGTAATGGTCACAGCTGTAGTGTAGTAGCAGTTCTAAAACATTATTGGGAGACTTACCGTGTTTGTAAATACAGTAAATCAAATTTAAGAGGAATGATAATGCAGATATTATTACATTGTGACACTGCAGATGGTTCCTCTGGGGAAATTTTTTTAAAAATACATTCTGGGTAGTGAGGTTAATGTACAGTCGGGGTCAAAAGTTCGCTCCCTCCCAAAATGAAGCAACATTGACCCAAAATGAGATAAAACAGCACACCCGCAAGGGATGACAATCAGGGTAAGTAAGTTTGGAGAGCCCATTCCCCTTACTCGGTTCACCACAGGGAGTGAACTTTTGTCGATAACAGTATAGTATTTTGAAACATTCCATTTGTAATAATTTTATTTTTATTTTTTCCAGTTCAAAACATCTCCTCACCAGAAACAGATACACCTCAAAGTTAACAGTGTGCAGATAGACAACCAGATGGTGGATGTGATGTTCCCAGTGGTTCTGGCAAGAGTCCCACCTCCCCGTAGTGTGATGGCTGACACTGGTATGTTAACCCTTCTTGTACGGGCTCCCCTCTGTGCTGAATAAAATCTTCTGGCATTAGCCAAATAAAATATTAAAAGTGGGGGTCCCTGTAATGAAAGAGTTGATGTTGTATTATCATCATAACACCATGTAGCTGCTCGGTAGTTTATTTATACTTGTCTTTGTTTGATGTTTGTAGGTAATAATTGTATAAAAACTTTTATCTTTGATAGGTTCTCTTGAAGACTAAGAAGCTTGTTGATTAAATACCCTGATACTATCCTATCCTATCCTATCCTATGTCAAGCTAAAATAACCTAACCTAACAAAATGCTAATTAACTTAACCTTAATAATAAAAATTATCACAACCATAATAAGTGTAAAAATCTTACCATCAGTGGCCAAGCCGTTCTGTGAGGTGAGCATCTACCAGAGGCTGACTTCCCCGTTATTCGCACAATACAAGTACCTGGCCGTATTGATACAAGAGTTCCACGTGAAGGTCGAGTTGCCATTTGTGTTCGCCATCATGGAGATTGTTAGCCCAGTTAATGAGATGTCTCCAGACCTTTACTCGGTAAGATAATTGGATCACTTGAAGGTCAGACAGACTTTCCATAAATTAGTTGACCCATTATCACTAGGTACTTCATATTTTTCCTGCCTCTTCTAACAGTCGTGTAATATTTCAATGTGATTCTGATCTTTTATAATGTTAGTTTTTGCATAATGTAATATTACTGATATGTAATTTGTTTTAGTATGTCTTATTGTGGTTAAAAATAAGTATATATTAAATGCATCCTCCGAAAGCGTAAATTTGCTACCCGAGTTTATCAGTTAATTCACGTATAATACTTCTGATAAACTTCCTAACTGCTCCTGTTGGAAATAATGAAGGTATATATCTTTATATAATTTAGTTAAATATCTTTCGTCAGAAACGGTCATTATGAATAAACTCGTTTAGAAATACATCATTACTCAGGACAAAATCGGACAGGTTTGCAACAGCCAATTAGCTGTAACTCTTGAGGAGGGGGCGGGGCATTTTTTCTCAGCTGAGAAAAAACTCACTATGGCACTGGATAATAAAGGTCATAACGAAGTAACAAAGAACAGACCAATTGACTGAGTAGCTGGTGAGCTGGCAAGTGATGAAATGGTCATTGAATAAATATATAATAGTATAAGTTAATAAATAGTGTATAACTGAATTATTGATTGTGTGATGGAGTTCATAGTTTCTTGAATGGCAGTGAAGCAAGAGTGTGTATTAGAATGAATGGCATTGAAGGACGAGTGTGAATTAAGACCTTGCAAGAGTGATGGAAAATAAACTGTATTTTAATTATACCAAGGAACTTTCTCAAGGTTCTAAGAAAAATCGAATGCGACAAATTACACTGCTGTTTTTGTGTTAGTAACTTGAGTAATGATTGTCTCTTGTGTGATTACCATCTTAATATTTTAGAAAGTTGCTATATTTTAATACCCATGGGAAATCTTGGTGATACTCTAGTTTTATTTAAATCTGAGGTACTTATATGGCCACTTCTACCAACTCTGTGAAAGAACTTTATAGCACCAATTGACATTAAGGCAACTTGTGGTCAGTTTTTGGTCATGTATTATTATTATTATTATTATTATTATTATTATTATTATTATTATTATTATTATTATTATTATTATTATTTTGTTTTTTGTCAGTTCATGGACACACTTGTTTTATTATAATCAGTTTATTTTTTCCAGGTAGAGAAATATGAAAATGATGTTGGCATTATCCATGAGACTTTGACCACAACAGTGAAGAGTCAATCAGCCGGGGGCCAGAGGGACTTCTTTGATCATCTCCATCTTTCCCCAATTAAGGTGCAGTATATACTTTGTGTTGGAGGGATATAAGTGCACATTATTATTATTATTATTATTATTATTATAAGTAGTAGTAGTAGTAATAATAATAGTAGTATTTTTAACCCCCATACTAGTCTAACATTACCCCCCTTCAATCAAGATGGTAATTAATGGACATAAATCATAAACCTGTGACAATCATTTACCACCTCCGGCAGATGCACTTGAGCTTCTCACTGAGCGGGACAGAGTCGGGTGCCGGTGTTCCTGTGGGAGGACAAGTGATACATCTCTTCTTACAGAGTGTTGGTGTCACACTTACTGAGGTCCAGGATGTTGTGTTCAGGTAGTTACTCTGCACTTCACTTATACCGTACAGTCAGTGTCCGGTTGACGTGCGTGGTGTGTTCCTATAAGCCCGTACATTAAGCCAGTGCTGACTGTACTATGAAACATTCACATGACATGGTTTCTGAGGCTTATTTTTTATTATTATTTTTAAAAAATTCAGTAATAATAAAGATAAACTTAAGTCATTATCACTATCATGTAGAAAATTTTCCTTCAGTGCTACAATTGTACATTCAATAAAAAACTATCTTTACAATTCTTGTGTAAAACAAAATGACGCCATGAATGAAGGTTTTGGTAAAGGCCCATGGGACATACTGTTATTCACCAACCATATTGTAATGAACTAATTTTATATTTTGAGCTAAATAACTAAATTAGGCCTGCCATAATAGGTAAAAAATGTCTCACAATCATGCCTACCAACCCTAATGAGACAACACGATTGTTCAGTTCAAAATTAATCAGATCCCGCCTGAAAGAAATTTTTTTTTCCAAGGGTACAAGTTTGGTCTTGCTGTCATTGTTACATGTTTCTCCAATCTTGGCAGACTCCTTCACTAACCCAGCCTATTTGTGTTCTAGACTGGCCTACATGGAACGCCTCAACCAGTGGATGAATTGGAATCAGTTGGTGCAGGAGATGATCGTTCATTATCGCGGACAAGTGATTAAGCAGCTCTATGTGTTGGTGCTTGGGCTTGATGTTATTGGCAACCCATTTGGCCTGGTAGTGGGACTGACCAAAGGAGTTGAGGATTTGTTCTATGAGCCCATTCAGGTGAGTGTTATAATGATGTTATGAGCTATGATGTACCCCCTGTTGTGGAGTGTTATAATGGCATTAAGAGTTGTTTATTTAAAGTAGAAGTGACTATGTTGTAACAATTATAAACTTCACCTTATATAGAATAAACATTTAAGAATCCTTGAAACAGTTGTTGAGTAATTGTATGTGGTGGTTTGGCTGCCATGAGGGTGAAGCATATAGGTGAGGTCTTCAGATTGTATATGTATGATTGTGTTTCAGGGAGCAATTGAAGGCCCTGGAGAGTTTGCTGAGGGGATGTTGTTGGGTGTGGCCAGCTTTATGGGCAAGACTGTGGGGGGCGCTGCTGGTGCTGTCTCCCGCATCACAGGAACCATTGGTAACTAACTTCTTTCTGCTTTTTTTCTTTTTCTTTTTCTTCTTTCCTTTCTTTTATAATTTTTTCTTCTTATTTTTAATTCACTTAAGAACCTATATTGACTACTGTTGTGTTAAATATTCCACAAATGTTTATAATACTTCATTACAACTTTAACTGTTGATCTTGTGTAGTGACTAATGTTAAACTGTTGTAGTCAGTCACTAATACATTATTGAAATTATTTTATATTTTAGTAATGAAATGTGACAAGTAGGAGAGGAATTACCATTAACTGGCTTTTGTTGTGTAGGGAAAGGTGTAGCGGCTCTGACCTTGGATGACGAGTACCAGAAGAGGCGACGGGAAGCAATGCACCGCAAACCTGCTGATGGCATTGAGAGTCTGGCCAGAGGAGGAAAAGGCATTGTTACGGTGAGTGACATTGTTGGCAAGCGAGTCCTTCTTTTAATTAACGATAAGCCTCCACGACCCATAGAAGTAATGACCATGATTGAAATGACTTAATATTCAACCTTATTAGTGACCCAGTGGTTACAATCGTAGGAACACACTACAGCTGGGGGCCGTACATAGTGCTAAGGCCTGGAAAAAAAAAATAACCAGGAGTTTCTGGTAATGGGCTGAAATAAATGAGGTAGGGCAAGTTTTTTGGAATGAAACTCTCATGTAAATGGTGGTACAGTATGCCAGTAAATGTACACTGAACAATCAGCAACACTTCAATACCTCCTCTTCTACAGGGAGTTGTTGACGGTGTGACAGGAGTGTTCATGAAACCCATCGATGGAGCAAAGGAGGAAGGTTTTGAGGGCTTCTTCAAGGGGGTAGGCAAGGGCATGGTGGGCCTGGTAACTCGCCCGGCCTCTGGGGTCATAGACTTTGCCAGCGGATCTTTCGATGCAGTCATGAGGTGAGTAATTATGGATATGTTGGTTGAGACAATTAATTACTCTATGGATCTCTTAGCCTAACCTAACATAACTTAACCTGATGTATCACAATCTAATCCAAACTCATGTAACCTAATATAACATTACCTAACCTCACCTAATCCAGACTAACATAACCTAATTTAATCCAAACTAAAGTAACTTAATATAACCTAACATAACCTAACGTAACTCAAACTAATATAACCTAACATAACCTCATAATGTTTTAATTGCCACCAGAGCTGCTGATGCTACTGAAGAAATAGAGCGACGTCGTCCAGCGAGATTCATTGACGCCGATGGGGTTGTTGGACCATATGTGAATAGCTTTGCCCTGGGAGCCAAGATGTTACTGGTACATGACCTTCAGTATTGTTTCAAACTTTTTGTTCCTAATTAATGAAAGTATTTTATTGTATTATCTGATGGTAGGATGAGGTTATGATTAATACTATGAACTGGTTTTGTTTTCCTTCAGGAGTTGGAGAAAGGACGATATGCAAAGACGGATTTATACGTGGCTCATGCCCACCTGACTGCTAGCAAATCTATACTGATAGCCACAAATAAGAGAATCATGCAAGTTACACGCAATGATATCTTAGGCAGCCTCAAGGTTAGTACTGTACAGTCTTGTGATAAATGTAGCAAGATTATTTCTTAGGGGATAGATTTATATTATGGGTTTATGTATGATGACTCTCACACACACACACAGCCTGTTGTTGGCTTTTCAGTTGTGATGTATAAAGGTGTTTGATGGTCTACTTCATAGAGACTTGGTGTGTGTGTCGGTCATGGTGGCAGGTATATAATCATATCACAGGTTTAAAATGGTCACAATTATATGTGGATACGTGTACAGTATTTATTGGTTATTTCACCATTTATCAGTTTACTAGCCTGTTTTTTGTTATGACCTTTACTGTCCAGTGTTAGTACAGGAGGAAACTGTAGTGCCAGAAAAAGCCTGCCAAGTTAGATATGGTCACTCTGGATAACACGCTTCTCATATATTTCATGGATTGGGGATTGAACTCAGGATATATGTGTGAGAAATACACCTGTAACCTCTTTACCACCAACACCAGGTAGCCTTTTAAGTCTTCCTGGATTATAATACCTGTACTGTACTTGTATCATACAGTGTAGTAATATGGTATGGTTAATTATACACCATATTGGTGATTGTGAGACCTTAAATATTTCTTATATACAGGTTGACTGGGTGCACTGCTACGAAGAACTCTCAGAGACACCTGTTCTCACCCCCAAGGGTCTGCGCCTCTCTGTAAAACAGGAGAAGAAGCGGATGCTCGGTGTGTTTGGCGGAGGAGACAACTCAAAAATAGTTCATATAAATTCTAATGAACAGGCAGAAGTAAGTCCCAATGTAGGCAGGCAGTATGTGCATGGTGTGGAACACAGTAGCACTTTGCTTGGTCGTGCCCAATCCCCTGCTTCTCCTCCACATTCACCAGCAGCACATACCAGCCGTAAGAAGGGGCTGTTCGGCGTGCTGGGAGCCATCGGCACTGGCGTCACTCAAGCCGGAAAGGACATTGGTCGAGGATTCTCTCATCTTGGAAATTTAGGATCAGGTTCCAGTGGTCGGGGTTCCTCTTTGTCCACTAATTCCAGAGTTGGTGACAGTTCCAGAGGCAGGCATCCACAACATCACTCATTGCAGTCACCTAGACATAATTTGTCCCAACAAAATAAACAGATGGTTGTCTTTGCTGAACTGTTTGTAGTGGTTCCTTATGAGGAGCCACAAATGCAGGTACAGTACTGAATTTGGGAGTATCAAATATTTATTTGTGGGAAGTGATCCTTACTGATAATCTTGTTGTAAGTACATATAGACAGACTCCAATTTACGAAAATCTGGTTAAAAAAATTTTTTTGTCCCAGGGTTTGACTTACGTACCAAAAATCTAGTTACAAGTTTTTTCTCTGCAGTATTGGAAGATACTGAGGTGCTGACATGGGCATCTCAGGGCTTCCTCTGCTGGAACTGGTCAGTTTATAAAGTCAATTAAGCTAAAAGCAACATAAAGTATTGTACTGTATTAACCCTCTGGTACTCCTGGCTATGGTCAGAAATATCAACCCCTCGTGGTCTTTCGACACAAATAGCATCGTTTATAATCTCACCTCCTTGTAGTCTTTTAATGCAGGTTGCATTAGTAACGAAAAGTTTTTCCATTTTAGTAAACATTTGATAGAGCACTCCAGACCCAAATTGCACCCTTAAAGACGCATCTGCCAGCCCACAAGGCTAGTGGGAGGAATTTAGGTGGTCGATAGGGCCAGTCACCTGTTCCTGCATTTGTGCTTACAGGATGGGTGCTCTCAGTGTGAGGTACGGCTGAGCAGGAGGGGTTGCGCCACAAGAGGGTTAAGAGTGGTTAACAAAGCTTAAATATAATACTTGTACAGTAGTACCCCAATTTACGCGGTCAATTGAACCCACAGGGTACCGCGGAAAGTGAAATCCGCGTAAATGGAACAACAGAACATATGGGATTAATTCCAATAGAGACTGGCCCGACCCCCAAACTCCACTTTTTGACGACACACAACTATGTTGTAGTAAAAATTTTATCTTAACTTTATGATGGTATGCACAAACAAGTAATATAGAAGAGGTTAGGTTAGGAAAAATAAAGGTTAAGTTTGGAAAAATAAATGTTAGGTTAGGAAAACTAAAAGTTAGGTGTAACACTTACGTTAGTAGAAGAGATGGGTCGGCATATGGGGCCTGGAGGGATGAAACTGCCGCGGCTAGGTCAAGCGTCGTCTTTCCTCCCTCCCTCCCTCCCTCCCTCCCCGGGTGGACACGTCATATTACTTTAAACCAATTACAGCTAGCAGCAGAGGTGGGTAGGGATGCATGGCCAATCCGATACGTCATATGACGTCAGTGATAACGCAACAGAGACATGCACTGCGCAACCTTACCACGCGGCTTGCCCAGGCGGAGGCGGGAGCAGGCGGGTGGGGTGAATCTAAAAATAGCGTCGAGCCGGACACTGCGCGTATATGGGTAGATGAACCGCGGAAAGTGAAAGTTCTGTTCTGGCGAGGCACCGCGTATATGAGAAATCGCGTAAGGGTGAAACCGCGTAAAGCGGGGTAATACTGTATTGGTTTAGTCATGATGCCTCAGAGGATTGTTACATGAAGCACTGGCGAGATGCTGACGTGAGAGATATCCACTGTACAGTAGCAGCTTTTGAGTTTGATCTGGTGTCAGTGGAAAGAGTAAAATGTTAAATGGATAAGGTTAGCATTGTTTCTTCAGATAAAAGACATCAAAAATCAAATGCTAGTGAAAGTCAAATATCTCAAAATGTATATACAGTACAGTACACCCAGTGCTGTAGACTTACTTTTGGTTCATATAATTAAAACTATAAGTATTTGCTCGGCCTCACAGTCTCACACTGCTTCATAACCAGAGGCACTTCTCTCATCATCTTCAACGTTCTCTACTGGATGTACTGTACTTCATGTACTGTATTATGTTTTTTATTGGCCCATAATCTTTGTGTTCATTAACAACATATTTTTGTTGTAGTTTAATTTAGTTTTTTTTCCAAGGGGACTCCAGGAGAAAATGTGTTCCAATTTACAGAAAATATATTTAATGAAGATTTTTTAGGAACAGAACCTGTTCGTAAATTGGGGAATGCCGATACTGTACATAAAATATTAACCTGAGGCATAACCATATAACTTAAAAACAGAATTAAGCCATAACACAAGCCTAGAATAAGAAGCCATATATGCAGGGCTGAGTAATGCTGGGTGTTCAGGTACGTCAGAGTGGCAAAATTTAGACAGCTTGCAAGCATTTACCTTAACCAATCATGCAGAATAGTTTTCCATGTGTTTTAAATATCCCCTGATCCATTGTTTAACTTAACAGGCAGTTTTTAAGCTTTTACATGTTGCAAATATTTCATGTGTGTATTGTCAATATGTCCTGCTTGTGTTGTTAATATGTGCTTAATAGTAGTAGTATTAGTATTTATTTATTTTTTCATTCACAGAACACTAAACATTACTGTGGAATGTCTGTATCCAAAAGCAAAGTGACTCCCTCTTCACTCACTCACTGATTCACTCTTATTGCATGATAAGTTGGATCATTCTTTCTTGTAAAGTGACATAAACATGTACAGTTATGGACAAAAAGAATTAGTCAGGTAGACAGGGAGGGAGGTGGTGTATGGGAGGGTAGGGGTAGGTGAAGACGTGACATGTCTCATAGAGGTGGCATTGAAAGTCTGTGATTTTCTTTCCACGCCACAAACATATTTTTTTTTAGTTTAATTATAGTGCTGACGCAGCTTGCACTCTTTCCCCATTGAGTACTTTTTGTCCACAACTGTACACACACACACACACACACACACACATATTGTTTTCTTAAGGTATTGAGGATATAAACTTGAATTATTAGATTTACTGAGGTTTTATCTATTTAAAAATCAAAGTCTGCTTATTTATTTTGAGGGGTTAGTTCCAATGGTTCCTCATCCCCACTCTCCAAAAGGTGCTGCCCCTCGTTAAAAACATCTGTTTTTCCATTTCTTTGCTATGTACAGCCAAATTTTTAAAGATTGAGAGTTGAAATTTAGTATGTATGTGTAAATTGTCCTGAGGATGACCATGAATATGTAAATTGGAGGAGGAGGTCAACCTCTATGTCAACCATAAAGTGCATGACCACAGTTTTTAACATAGAGCTGAAATTTGGTATATTTTTTGTTGAATGTACAGCTTATTTTGGCCAACATTGGTTACATAGCTGCTTTCATTTTGGTTGACTTTTCTTGGTCAAAAACGAACCCAGGGTATCCCAGCTAGTAAATCAATAAGATGAGAAGGATTTATAATGATTCAAGCTCATCATTGAAGGGATATGTTGTAGTGTAGTGGTTGAGGAGATTGTTCTCTGATTTTAGACCATTATTTGTCATGGCTCATTCTACACGTTACACTTTGTCTTCACTGACCCCAACTTATTATGTTGCCTTCTTGACTGATTCTACAACATTAATATTCCTTGACTAAGTCTGCACCAATGTAATGAATAATATGTTGATCTTCTCTACCATTACTTTGTCTCTGTTGCAGTGGTTCCTGTCTGCCATGACCAAAGCTTACCTAAAGATGGGTCAGTGAATCAGCACAACCTCTTAAGACTTCAGACCAGATGCCCACCAGAATCACAGAGATGTGGTCATATAAGAACTGCACCTCATAAAGGGATGAGGCTTAACCCTTAAATGGTGGCCATCGTCAGTGGAAGGTAGGGACGGCAACCATCATCTGTGGAAATTTAATGTTACCTGCTTTCCATTTTTGCACACATGGTTGAGGAGGGAGAAGTTAAATCCTTCGCTGCCAATTAAGGGTTAAATGAGGTGCACATACCACACTAACTTAATGAAGCATTAGACTTGTGTGATGTGTGGTGCACCACATTAGCACAATAAAAGTAGAGGTAAGTGTGATGTGCATCTTTGATTGTATCACCTACAAAAAATATCATGTTTTTTGTGATAACATGGCAAGGATTGATATTATGTTATGAATGGATATAGAACTGTAAAATGTTAATGGCTGTATACAGTAGAAGATGCCTGAAATAATTAAGATCAAGCATGAAGTCATGTCTTAATTTAACTGAGAACTCACTTCATTTAGAGATTATGAATAAGGTGCAGTAGCTAGTAGGATAATTTACCATAGTTGTTTCTATTTCTGAGAATGACCAAATAGTAAATTTTTAAAGTCTCCTAAATATAGATAGTGCAGTGTAGATGAAGCGTTCACTGCCTTTGCTGTAAGTTTCATGCACATGGTAATCATTGTACTTCATCCTCATCATTATTGATCTTGCCAGAAGCCTTCATATGAGCCGTCCCAAAATATTTATTGCATCTGGGAGTCTGGAGTGGTTGTGCACAAGAAATAATATACCTGTAATTAAGCTGTGTTGTTAAGTGTTAGCCAAACTCGATCCATCTCATCACATCCTATCCTTACCCAGCCCAACTGTGAACTAAGCCTAAAATATGTAAATTATTGTGTTAAATCAAAATGGACATGTTTTGTGGGATACACTTGTCATGGTCACATACAAGTCAAGGGAACACGTTCCTGTAGTAGTTATGATTGTCTAAGAAACTTTTCGCTTCAGCCAGCACATTACTGGTCAGCCAACAGAGTAAAATTTTGTCGTGTTCCTCTGCACTCCTTTTGGGCAAACTTTGTGAGGAAATCTTTCACATCAAGCTTTCCAGTAGTACTAAAGGTGCCAAATTTATTAAT
Organism: Homarus americanus; assembly: GCF_018991925.1. Taxonomy (NCBI): domain Eukaryota; kingdom Metazoa; phylum Arthropoda; class Malacostraca; order Decapoda; family Nephropidae; genus Homarus; species Homarus americanus. The sequence continues at coordinate 3,813,095 of NW_024715014.1, forward strand.
GCATTTGACAGGTCTTGCATAGTGCATTGTGATAGTTATAACTTTATTTATGTGTTTAAAATTAAGAAAATTATGCAAGCAGTTTTTATAAATAGGATATTGTTTAAATCAAATTGATGTATTAACTTTTAGATCTATGAAATCCTGAAAATTATGCAAAATTTCCTCAAAGCAGAATAAGTGTTAAGTAATCCAGTGTGAGCGATGACACACTTTAAGTGAAGAAGACTTGTTAGGTGCTGCTATGTATCATCATTTTGATTCACTCCGATTTTTATCCTTTAACTAATAAATCAACAGAGTTTTCTGACTGTTTTGCTGCACTACACATTGTAATCATTTTAATCACCCTAAGACTTATTATGATTTAATTTTGTTGTGATCATTCAGCCCAATGTGCACCTTTTCTCACATGATTGATGGAGGTTTTCTGTGCACCAAATTCTTTTTCCCCCAGGTGTGGCTAAACACAGCTGGTCACTCATTTTCTGCCATTAGCAAACATTGTCAACCATTTATCGAAAAACAGCTTTAGACTTTTAAAATTTTTGTTAGAAATTAATATAACTTTGTCTTTCTACAAATACATGCTTTTAAAGTTTATAATGGTGTATGGAATATCATGTATCAAGGAACCTGTTTGTGTATGTTTGTTTCATACACACCTACTTGTCATACACACCTACTTGTGTTTTGTAGGTTCAAACGACATGTTTATACAATATACTATAGGTGTAAAGCTTTCTGTCTCACTCACTCAAACACAAGGTTCACATTTTAGTTTCTTGGAGTTGCCCATTTGTTTATACTAGAAACATTAACCATTAGCACCCACACAGGGTTTGTAAAGTAAACAAAACAAAAGTTCTACACCAGCACAATAAAGTCTTCAACTTTTCTCTGTAACATTAGAGTTCATTAAGTTTTTTACATCACTTCTTTTTTGCCGTATATTTTGAATGAGAGCCAAATTCTTGTTAGTTAAGGGAAGGTTATTAGGTCACTTGGCTGATACTGAGGCTCATAAAATAACTAGATTTTCTTCCTCAAAGTCAACAGATTATTTTGAACCAGTGTGTTGGACTGATCAAAATACCTATTTATCAGACACAACATCCAGTAGGAGGCTCAGAGGGTTAAGTACTGTGGTAGTTGTTGTGGTGATGGGAACCTGGTTAGGCTATACAGGAAACAAAAAAATAGTTGGGTATATTTTAACATCCAAAAATAACTACAATTCACTTCCATTTACTCTGTCGTCCATGTTTTGTTTTATATCTTGATGCCAGATGGTATTGATATAGCTAACATTTTGCTTAATGAACAAAAACTTCTTGATTGTCCAGCCTATTCTATTTCTATGACATTTATCATCTTTAATGTTGAGTTCTTGTTTGACAGCCTTGTGGAAAAAAAAATGTACATCATATTATTAAAACACTGGCATCACACTGTAAAAACTTATTAAAACTGGCTTCACACTGTACATACAGCAGCTAAAAAAAAAGTATCTGTGCATACATTGTGTGAAACAATATGAGACCACGGACGATAGGTGTTGGGATATGCATGCTGCCTCCTTATACTATGTGATCGTAATCACTTGACTATATTTTATTCCTATTTGTCAACTCGCCCTCTGTGTTGGATACTGAATGACGGTGGGTGAAGACACTCATACCAACCTTCCCAAGAAATCATGAGTTGTACGTATAATTTCGGAAGTCATCGGACCCACCCTGTCAGATACTTTTTTTTAGCTACTGTACATATTAAAATCAATGGCCTCGAGCTGTACCTAAGATTCATCATCATCAATGATTCACTATGGCATTATTGACCTCAGAATGGGATTAGTTATTAAAACAATGATCAGTACAGTAGTTAAAATATGGCCCTAGGCTGGTCTTGGTTTATTAAACAATGGTTACAGCCCCCTGAGAAACCATTGCTGTACAAAAAAGTATTATTCCTATTTTGATGGTTCATTGGACACATTTACATCTTGGCAAACTGGGTGATCTTATCACACATTTGTCAGTCTTCCACAGTCATTTACCATTTGTTCTTTTTATTATGTGTGTGTCTAGCATTGTATCCACACTTCACCATTTTATGTGTCCAAGAACTTGTTGGTTGTGTTATGGAGAGGCATTATCCACACAATAACTTCATTTTTGTTTAACTGATCTTGATCAAATGTTATAAAAATGTTGCTTGTAGGATAGTAGACGTCGGTTTGGATGACCCACGATGGGTGTATTTCTGGTGATATTTCTCTTCCACTCTCCAGTTATTTCATTAATTATACTCTCCTATTAACTATGACACATCAACACCGGCTGTTTCATAGGGTTGATGACAAAAGCTTTGAGGAGAATTGTCCACCAAATGCTGAGTGTTCAATATTCTCTGCACTGAACCTCAGGAGGACAGTAATCAATATATCTCTAGATGAAGAATTAGGAAAGCAAATTACATCATAACACAACACAAACGATGACATTTATTTATACTGACAGTTTACCGAGGAATACTATATTGATTATTATACTATAGGGTCTTGTTTTGTTTTGTTTTTCTTAGAACAAACTTTTTTAATATTCAATATTTTGCTAGTTGTACTTTTAAAAAGGGGAGCACTGCATACTTGTCCTATCCTCTGCATATTGAGCAAAGGAGACCGAGTCACTCTTTTAGTAAATTAATTATTACATTTAACCATTTATTTGAAATTAAAAGTTTCAAAACAGGTTAACGGTTACAGATCTTATTGTTATTGTTCATTTTGTGTTTACATTCATGATCATCCAGACTTGTGGTCCTTATACAGTATTTCATACATTAGTTTTAATAAAACATTGAAGATTTATTAACAAATTTGTACAGTACACGAGTACTGTAGTAATGAATATTACAGGTACAGTAGGTTGTGAGTGTTGGGAAACAGAGATGCTGCCTAACACCTGAAAATTTTAATTTCTTTGAGACTACAGCAGCCAATTTTATTTTAATATTTCGAACAATGTTCATAATAAGCAAAAATTTAACTTGGGAAACAAAACAATGTTTTGTTGTTTGATATATTTTCTATTTATAACGTGTAAAGGGTAATTCCAAAAGTAGCTGAAGAAAGAAAAGAAATAATTAGCTTAAAAATACCATAAGAGGTGTGAAGATGAGGTCCATCCTACAGTGTATAAGAACTTCTCAGACCATGTTAGGCTGTCTTAAATGGTAGTGAAGATATGGCCAGGTTACTGGGATTTGGCCAACTTGTAATTATCTGGTCCCCGGCCTGGGGAGTCAAATATGATATCTGGTACATCGCTACTGTTATGTTTCCAATACTTGAAGATATTAAGAGAACTGTGGGAAAAACTAAAGTATAAGTTTGGTATTATTTTATTTTCTCTACATGAACATTTTTGATGGTGTTTCTGGATTCTCAAGGGTTTTTATGATAAGATTTCCCAGTTAATTACAATTGTATAACATCTGTAACTAGTTATGTTGACCTATGACAAAAAGATGGTGTCTTAACCCTTACCCTTTGGGAATGGGGATGACAACTTGTGCTTATTTTGACTGTGTCTGTTGTGGGATACTGTATATCCGAAAAGGGTTACCCGGTAAACAGCGGCCATAATGTGGAAAATTCACATCCATCGCATTTCATAAGGGGGGGGATCTTAACAGTTGTTAAGGACTGAATGACATTGAATCTTCACATAAGTCTTTGAGGATCTTGAACCATGTTACGTTAGCTGTTTAAGTTGTTTGCAAAGTTTTATTTTATAATGAATGAAGGACTGTACTGTACTGTACAGCATTTATGAACTAATTTACAGATTTTAGTTCTCATTATTTTCATGCTACAGTTCAGCCTCTTGTTCTTAAGTTTATATTTTTTCTGGTTTGTACGTCATATTTTATAATATTGTTATACCTGTATATGAAAACGGCTCTAAGTAGAAGATTTTTATGCTTAATTAGGTACTAGTAGTTCACTTTTACATGTTAGTAAGTTCTACATATGTTACAGTTTTTAAGTACTGTATTACCAAACATGACATTCCAGTAACATTAGTCAGGCCTTGATTAGGTTTTTTTTCCAGATTAAGAATAACCAGCTCATCTTATTGACTTTATGAAGGTAGCTTGTAAGGGAACATTCTGATAATGTCTTCATGGGTAGATCCAGATTCAGTGTACAGTACTGTAGTTGTAGTAAAGCTGAAGACCTCTTTGTCAAGTTAAACTAAACCCAAAGTACTTAACAGGTTGTACTTATGCCTAATAACCACCAATATCAAGTAACTACAAACTACTACCTATGTCACAAATAATGGACAATAACTCCTATAATATTAAGTACAGGTTGGGTATCCCTTATCCAAAATGCTTGGGCCCTTAAGGGTCTCGGATTTGGAATATTTTAGGATTTTGGAATACTGTACCTATATCCTGTATACAGAACTTGTATAATGCAGTAGCTCACCCAGCAGGGATGGGGCCCAAGTCTATGCACAAAATTCATTTATATTTCATTTACTGACTATAGATACATATATTCTGTAGGTAGTTTTATGAAAGATAATTGAATCATTTTGGGTATAAAATTTATGATAAGATGTACACTAAAGAATCAGAAAGGTAAGCAATCACTACCGTCTGTTTGGCATCGCAATGATACCTGACTCCGAGGTGCTAAGCAACCTGTGTCGTAACTTTATTCATTACACATACTGTACATATTTACCCTAGTAAAAATTATGATAATGCCATATTCAGTGTATTCTCTACCATATATATAATGAAATAGACTCACATTTCAGAGCATTTTGGATTAGGGAATTTTGGATAAGAGATACCCAACCTGTACTAATAATTATAACTATCACAACTAGTTATCAATAATTGCCAGTATTATAAATAGCTAAATACCAATAGTTACTAATACGTATAACAAATAATTACTAAAACCACAAATAATGCAGTTATCACAAATATTTAGCAATAGTTTCATCTTGCATTACTTGTTTACAGGTCAGTCACTCATCTACAACTTACTATCATCCCATTTCATAAACTGTATCGGGTAGATTAATGGGAGTAATGCTGGGTATCCATAAATTATTGGACATATTTTACAACTTAATAACCTCAATTATATTACAGACAGAACATGGTGCACATGTGGCAGTCTACTAATAAAAGAAAACAATTATATGTTTGTCAAGTAAATGTACTATAAAACCACCATGTTCTGTTTGTGATGTTTTTGAGGGAATTAAGTTTCAAAATTTGTCAGATAATTTATGCACACTACAAAAATATATTTCTTAAATAAAAAAAAAATACAGTACCTGTAGTCCTTTATGAGGTTACAATTTAATCTGAGGAAACATAATGAACTTAAGAATAATACAATATAAAATTTAGGATTTAAGGATACATTACTATTGTTTAAGAACTGCAGTGAATCAAAACAGAACTTGCAGATCAATTATTACTAAGCTATGTTGAACTTATGAATAGTACAAGAATATAGTTTTGAATACTAATTTTTTAATTACGAGGAAAAAGTATCAGCATAAGGGGAGAAAAGATATAAATGTGGTGTGATAGTCAGCTGAGATCATTGCATCATTAGGTGTGTGTTAGTTAGAAATATAATTCATTAGTCATTCACAACTTTGTAAAACTATTTTAAGTACGGTAGTTCAGTTGAAAGCGGATTAATGTATTACTGTATCTTTTGTTTTTGCACGCTTTTTTTTTGTCATGCAAGATGTTTTATTAAACAATATAATTTTCATTAGATTTGTTTTGCTATCATTAAATTTGTTAAGACAATTGGCTGGTGATTGCATGTTTTTTAATATCTATTACACTTTATGTTTGCCTAATAATTATTTCTGTCATAGTGATCAACAAGAATACAGGGGTAATCACTTTCTATCAACATTCAGAAAATATGTTATCAGAAGATGTTACATTCAGGACTTGCACTTGGATAAAAGTGGGTAATATTTCGCTCTTCTGCAGCTTTAGCATGAGACTGATGTAACATTCCACTACAGGACCTGGCTGGGGTAAGTTTGAAGCAGTTTTGATTTATGACTAAATTACACCAACATACCTTGAATCGATTGTGAGTTGTTCTAGAGTTGTGTAGCCTTCAAAACATACTGTATACTACTGAGCACAGTACATTCCACTACTGTTCCAACACTCGCCTTACCTGGTGCCCTGTAAGATTTCCATTCACTAAACCCCATCATCTTTTAACATAGATAATCATTGCTATATTGCCTGTTATTTTTCTTTGAAATCAGGGATGTAGTCAAAGAAAAGATTTCTATTACATTCACCATGCCTTACATTCTGAAGCCCATCATGAAGAATTTGGGTAAGGTTCTCCCATCAGTGACAGTGAAGCTAATGAGGTTCAAGTCTTGAACCAGCAAAATTAGTCTCTTTATTTGCTAACAGATATACAGTACTAAAATTTACACTTTTTTGTGTGTTATCTGTAATATAAACCAATAATAATCCACAATTTTAAACACTGTTAGTTCCAACTTAAGCTAGGGTGAACTTTGCACTTGACCCAAGCTCCATTCTGGTACTGTACATACAGTCCATGTGTTTTCTATCAGTGACTCCGCTCAGTCCTCTTGCAGCTGTAGCATGTTATTTGAAAGTGAAAGTGGGTCCCATAGGAATGACTGCCCGTAAGGGCTTGAGCTGGAAGACCTTTCCATCGGTCTACCACCACCACAGCTTCAGCTGGTAAACTGTTCCATAGGTCTACCACCCCATGTGAAGAATTATTTTATTTCTTTGTTCTGTATGATAGCTTGGCTAGCTTGTAGTCGTGTCCTCTCATGTCGGTGGTGTGCGACATCACAAAGAAAAATGTCCCGGGTTCACATTTTCCATCCCTTTCAGGATTTTGAATACTGTACATGTATTTCAATTAGATCTGCCATATTGTGTCTTGTCTGAAGGGTTGTTAGTCCTAAGGTCTTCAGTTTACTTGGATAATCAAAATGACATAGTTCAGTAATCTTCTTAATAGCTCTGTGTTGCACCTTTTCCAGGGATGTTAAGTCTCTCTGGGGGTGAGGTTTCCATGCCTGTATCCAGTAATCCAGATTGGGATGTACTTGAGATTTGTACAGTTGAAGAAGCATTTTCGGATCTTTGTATTCAAAGGTACGCTTTATAATTCCCAAATCTCTATTTGCTCTTCTCACTGGTGGGGGCCCATATTTGTTGCTGCCGCCTTCAGTGAATGATTTCTCACACTGCTTCAATTTATCTTTATCAACAGTATCCAGGAGTGTTATTACCAAAATAGTTGTAATACTATCACACACACCAATTCATAATCACATAATATCAACAATTGTAAACCAATCAGCTGATGAGATACCTAGCCCACCAGCTCTGCCAGTGACTAGATAAAACTGTAGTGATGTCACACCGGTGAACTCTAGGAAATGGTGAATGATTAATAATGTATAGATTATTAATTATCATACTTACATATTCTGTAATCACACTTGATTGCATTACTAAGTGACTTACATCGAGATATGGTACAAACTGTACCTCACAGGCATGCACGCCCATTTGGTTGTTCAGAATTGAACCTCGTAGCTTTACTGCCACTGATGGGAACCTCACCTAAATTCTCCACCATGGGTTTTGGAACAAGTGGCACTTATGCGACATTTCTTTGACTATATATTATGGTCGTCTTCATCTTCCTCACCAAACTTGTTTTCCAAAAAAGTTGTGAAAATTGGGAACCTTTTTACAACACCACCATTACATCATATTTTGACCCGAATGGACAGTTTTTCAGTTGGTGGTGACATATGAAGGCCAGTAAATGGCATATTGCATTCTTAATTGACATTTATAAAACATGAACTGACTAATATAGCAACAAATGACACAAGACATATACTTTGATTTCGAGCATTCACTGTGTTGTGTCCGATGAATGCTTCAACTCAAAGTACTTAATATGTCTTCTACATAATTTGTTGCTATATTTGTCAGTTCATGTTTTACAACTGTCAATTCAGAATGCAAAATGTTATTTATTGGTCTTCATACGTGTCACGACCAACTGAAAACTGTCCATGCAGGCCACAAAAAAGAAAAGAAAAAAGATGTTCTGTATTCCTCTTAAAATAATGCCTCTCTTATCATGGACAACACAATCTGTAAAACAAATTTACATGGTTAAATAAAAAACTATATAATAACAACCTTTATTACACAATTCACATTATGTAAAACAATATTCATAGAAAAATTGAAACTGAGTATGTCAAGAAGGCACTTTCATTAACTTCTATAGCAAATGTTTTTGTAAATTATAAGGACTGGCAAAATAACATGACAGTAGTGGTGGATGTGGAGTGAGTGCATTCTTGTAGTAGTAGGTGTGGTGAAATATTCGTTGAAATAGTAATAGCAACAGTGGTAATGTTGTTCACATGCAGAGGAGTTAAGGGGGAACAAGAATTTCAAATAAAGTATAACGTACACCAAGTATTATCAAGATGTCAAATTCAAAGCAATGAAAAATACACATCTACAGTTTAGTTTCCTTATGGTTTGTTTAGTCCAGTTCTGCAGTGCTATGTAGCTCCTAGACAATATATAAAAATACAATTTAACATCGCTTCCCTTATGAGTAATTTGTCATACACAGTAAAATAGATCTCATACTGTAGCAAAATCCTGTGAAAAATTACATGAATTACAAAGTCCCTAATACCCCAACTTCTGAGAAATTCTCCAGTTTAAAATATCTTTCAATTATCTTACCTTGAAATAGTGAATCTATTTCACAAAGCACTTGTCTCGTCTTGTTTAGTCATACACTTGTATACTGACTGACGTGATTTGGTTACGGTATATCGAGCTGTTCTGCCAAGGGCTGGACTCTCCTGCTATTGTTAGTTGTATATTCTTCCCCATATTTTTGGCTAAGTGCCTGGAAAGACTAGAGGTGGAAGAATGAGTCATGACTATCTGTTAAGTGAAAAGTGGCCCAGTAAAACCTTTGAAAGATATGGTTTAGACGATGAGAGAGTTAGATTACACCAGCAGCCAACGACAACAGCAGCAGCACCAAAGTCCTAGGAAGCAGCTGGGGAGGAATATTCCCTGGCTTGTTCCTGAAGGTAAAGTTTGCATGAATGACTTGAAAACAAAGCTTTCAGTGGGTTTTGGATATGAACTTGCTGAAGAGACATGATACTACATTGTGCAAAGTGACAGGAATAAACTAAATCATCTGACCCACTTTGAAATCTAAAAACCTCAAAAACATTATAGACAGTACATGGTGCACTAGAGAAAACTTAGCAGTTGTTTGCTATAGACAGTACATGGTGCACTAGAGAAAACTTAGCAGTTGTTTGCTATAGACAGTACATGGTGCACTAGAGAAAACTTAGCAGTTGTTTGTCAAGAATAATAAAACTGGCATAATTTTGGGACCTTATTGTGGCTGGGGAATACCAAATAGTAAATCACGTTTCACGTAGTGGATGAATAACACTTAAACGAAAGGAGACAGAGTGCTGGATCTTAATTCTGGCCATCTTCCATCACCATAGACTTGCAAGTGTGAAAATTGTTAATGAAAAGAAACCAAAATGAAGAGATCAGGAGATGAAATACAAAAACTTTCGTTTCCTTATACAAAAAAGAATCTTAATTTTTAATGCATAATCAAGACTGTGCATAACTCAATACATGCTTGTCTTTTTTTTTATTTACCCAAAATAGCCATTGCTCACTCAATTGTACATATTGTCTACACCACTCTGCAATATAACAACTGATTGATGCTAAGTGACAATTCTAATTTTAGAAATTTACAAATTTACTGTATTTCTCACTTTTATAATGGCTACAACCCTTGTTCCAGTCAGTTAGTGGCTACAACTGTGTCAACACTGTTCCTGTCAGTTAATGGCTACAACCCTGCCAATACTGTTCCTGTCAGTTAGTAACACTCTTCATCAGGTCCAACAGAGTTAGGTTAGAATGAAGTAATATTGTTGAACAGAAGGGAAAGATTTACAAAATCTGTCATATGGACACAAAAATTTTTGAATTAACAGTGTGGGCAAGAAATAACCGACACATTGCTAGTTACACAGTACATAATATATAAATGTATCAATTACTTTAATTTATGATCTCTTATTAAAAAAAAAAGACACCTTAAGATAATGATCCCAACTTAAAAATAATAAGCAGTTAACTCTGACAGTAAGAAAAAGACTAGAACTCTTGGCACAAATACAACATCTATCCTTATACATTAATACCAAGTGGTGTGAAATTCTCTTGATAACTAATGGATGATTTGACTTCCAAAACTTTACATTAAAAACACACACACACACCAGCCAGCATATTCCTCCAGCCTGGCAGATTATGGTCAAGGTATTAATAACAACAGACACAAATATATATATATATATATTCAGGATTACTACAGTATATGCCAACCAACAGTCTTCCATTACAGCAAGTTATCAAAACTGCACATCAGACACTACAAAGTACTTATTGTGGTAATATTACATTAACACACAACTGATCAGTACTGAAACTTACCTGTTTAAATAAAATTGCGATGCAGCATTTGACACTGATAATGGAGAAACAGCTTAAAAAAAGAATTAATACAGTAACTCCTAATTCTTTGTAAGTATGTATTCTGTTGGTGCAAAAAACTGCACAAAAATTTTTGTTGCGCAGTTTAAAAATGATTTAAGCCTTATTAAAAGCAACTTTACTCTCTCACTACCTCTCAGTCATCTTTTGCCATTGTCAAGATTACTGCAAAGTATCCAGGAACTGAATCAAATTCTTTTGTGCAGAGGAGCTATGCAAGTATTGTTAACAGGTGATACAAGTCACAAAAAAGAGATAAATGAAGGGCATTTAATGGTGAAGAAGTCAGTGTACCTGGTCATCAAGCTCCCACTCGCTGGATTAATGTATCCATCATTCACCACATCTCCAGGAAATGAATTAGTGGTCATCAAATCCAGGCATTGGGAATTTCAATGAAAATTCATTAACCTCTGCCTGTAGTGCTTCAACCTTTGCCTTAATTTCTGCATCTTTTTCTAGAGTTTCTTTGAAGTCTGCAAGCTTCTTTCCAGACTTTTCCTTAGCCTCAAGGGCAATGGCACAAGCTCGATCTAAGAGCTCAACGACGTACTCAAATTCTTCATTTTTGAAGTTACGGGATGTGAGTGCTGGGGTTCCTGGGAAAGAAAATAACATAACAGTTGATGTTAATTTTAATTAATTAATCATTCCACCACTTATCAATTTCATGGGGTTGGTCTGTTTTTTGTTAATTTATTATGACCTTCATCGTCCAGTGATAGTACAGGAGAAAACTGCCATGCACAGTAGTGTCATACTATGCAGCAGAAGTACATACTACTATATACATTGTCTAACCTACCCTGTACTGTACTCTTCCCCACTCTGTGGTCTCCCCCACCCTGTATTCTTGTCTATTCTGTCTTATCATCCACTCTGTACTTACACCCACCCTGTATTCTTGTCCACTGTCCTCTTATCCACCCTGTATTCTTGCCCAACCTGTATAAAGTAATGTATACTGACCTAGCCTGAGGCCCCCAGGACTTAATGCACTCTTATCACCAGGGACAGAGTTCTTGTTGACTGTAATATTGCACATGTTACAGATGGTCTCAACTCTCGCACCATCCAGGCCTTTAGGTCGAAGATCCACTAACACCAAATGGTTGTCTGTTCCACCTGCGAATAAAAATATAAAATGTTTTAATGTACCGTATACTATACAGTACAGTACTGTGGTAAGCCTTTTTTTTTTAATCTCAAACAAGGATGAGGTTGCTGAGTTGTACACAAAACACTCATAGATATCAGCTAGAATTTTCTGTTTTAAGGGTTTAGCTTTGCACTGTAAGCCACCTGACACTATCGGGCTAATTGCTATACATTTCCAATACAGTATTCACCTGCCCTCAACTTTCATAACTCATTTACCTAATCTTATCATCTGAACCTTCAACTCCTCCAACTCGTTCCCTCCACAAGGTCACACTCCTGCTATCTGCCATCTCTACTTATTTTAATATTTTTTATCTCAAACTTCTTTAAACAGAATAATAAAAGTTACAGAACGTGGATCACATGAAGATTAATCCCACCAGCTTATTTTACCTTAAGATTAACCACTAAAATGTTATCTGCATGGGGTTAGGATTGGATAGGTTAAATTAAGATGGGTTAAGTAAGGTTAGGTTAGGATAGTATAGTAAGGGTTAGGTTCAGGATATTTTAAGATAGGGCAGGTATGGTTAGGTCAGGATTGGATTAGTTAAATTAGGATAGGTTAGGTGAGATATGGATAGGTTAAGTTAGGTCAGGATATTATAGGATAGGTGAGATATGGATAGGTTAAGTTAGGTCAGGATATTATAGGATAGGTGAGGTATGGTTACATTAGGTCAATATTGGATATGTTAAATTAAGATAGGTTAGGTTAAGTTAGGATATGATAGAATAGATCAGGTAAGGTAAGGTTAGGTTAGGTCAGGTCAGTATTGTGTAAGTTAAATAGTGCATCAATACTTTAAGTTAGTCAAGACTGGGTAGATTAAATAAACAACAGGAAGGGTTAAGTTAGCTTAGGTCAGATTAGGTTACCATTGGATAGATTAAATTAGTATTGGGAAGGAGAGCCAATCAGTCACACAAAACATTGGTAGTACTATAATGATCCACAACCACTCTGTCTGACTCGACAGTCTAGAGATAAGCTCAACCCACTCTCTCATGTCCTTATCTATTTACTATGTCCAGATGAAGTAGCTGATGGGCTCATGTAACATATGTACAATACAGTACTGGCTATAGTGATACAGGAGTACTGCACTTATATAATTTGATCTTACCAATAGTTTATTAACAAAATGGTTCCTGTATTTTTTGTATTTCTATTTTTTTTTTACGGGGATTAGCCCACCCAGGGTCTGGGGGGCGAAAAAGTAATAGTAATAATAATAATAATATAGAACCATAAAGAAATACAAAAATAACAAAAGATCAAAAGTGAGAAACAAAATATGTACTGTATGTTGTGTAGTCAATAGTAAGAGAAGCAATGAGACCCTGCAATTGTATGTAAATGAGGCAGAAAGTCAGATCAGCAACCTGGGACTTGGTCACAATTTTCGTGATGCCATGTGGCAGCAGGGTCTACCATAGACAACACATTATGCTTCCAATATCTTCCCAGGCGGTAGTACCTCCCTGTTTGGTAGCTGTACCTGGTACAGTACATATTTACTGGTGAGCAACATTAGCTATATTATAGTCTGATGATTAACCTACCCAGCTTATTTCACCTTTTTGATTAAACACACTAATGAAAAACAACCTATGCCCAAGCTTATTTCACCTTACAGTTGACCACAGTAATGCCAACCTAACCTATCCTAAACTAAGCTAATCTAGCCCAACCTATCCTAATATAAGTACTGTAATCCAGTCCCCTAACCTTACTTAACTTAAACTAACCTAGTCCAACTTGACCTAGTCTAACCAAACCCAACCCCCCCAAGGTAGCAATAGGTTGCTAAATCATAAGGTAAAATAAGCAGTTTGGATAAGCTTCAGGTGATCCCTTTTTCCTACCTACATAAGGCTGATAAAAAAGCATGGAAATTGGCTGTAGAATAATGATGATGATTATGATAGATGAAAAATAAATGGTAGATAAAATACCTACCAGAGACCAAGTGATAGTCCCGCTTTATTAGACCATCTGCCATCGTACGACAATTGCTCATCACTTGCTCTTGGTACTTCTTGAACTCTGGGGTGGCAGCCTGCAGCAATGAGATACTTTTTATGATGGACATAACCCACTATAGTAATTTACATTGTTTGGCATGCATGCACAAAGTCGGTACCCACAATCTTTGCCAAAATTAGTCAAATCTTCACATTCTCTGTTTACTTCTATAAGTAAATCTTTGAACAGTATAACACATTAACTGTGAGCATTAATTCATAAGGGTTTTACTAACCCACGGAACTAGAACCTAATCTAACCTAAACTGTCTAAAAGCTATACTGTATTACCAATATTTCTAACCTGTCTAAGAGCAATGGCTACACCGGCAATAGCGTGGTTGTGGGGTCCACCTTGCAGGCCAGGGAAGAGAGCCGAGTTGATGCGCTGTTCTAAGTCATACATTATTGGCTTGCCTGTCTTCTTGTTTACAGACTTTACTCCACGACGGAAGAATATTATACCAGACCTGCGACACAAGCATCCTTTATAAAAAAAGCATTAATCTTTTTATAAATTTTTAATTATCCTATAACATGGGTAAAGAAACATGAGAAACACCTGACTGAATTATTTAAACACATGCTGTACATTAAAAATCTATGCACTGTACTTCCACTTTAAAGTACTATACAATATGTTCAGTTTGGTTCCATCATATCATTTTCCTTTACAGTAATCCCGTGTTTTTTGCGGGTTTTTTATTGCGGTTTTGACCATTTGCGCCATTTTCGATATTCCCTTGTGCGGTGCGGCAAACAGACGCCACCCTTTCCCACCTCAGACACCCGCTGCTCCGAGAAGCCTCAGTTCACACGTGCCTACCGTACTGTGAACGGTACTGTGATTACCTCTATTGTTTGTCCTCCCACGTGCAATCCACATGGCTTCCGGACGTAAGCCAGCCCCATCAAAGGCAAATATTACTATCAAAGACTCTTAAAGTGACCAAGAGATCAAGAATAGTGATGACCTTAACAGAAAAAAAACAGTTTTTGGTGGCCACAGGTACAGTGATTCCTAAAAGAGTATTCGCGGTTTTGGCTTTTCGCAGGGGTTTCAGGAACATAATTCCAGCGATAAACACTGGATTACTGTATATCTTAGATGGGATCTTCTGTGAAATGTTTTTTTATATATAAAATTTACATCCAGTAAATTAGAGAAAACAATTTCCAAAATAAGATCACAAAATTAACTAAACTAATATTTCTTGAAGATAAAGTACTGTAGTAATGGAAAGACTAACATAAAAATGAAAAATGAGATGCATAAACAATGCATGAATCAACCTCCACATATTACGACTCCTGAGGGTTTCAAATACAAGTATCCTTCAAGATACAAATTTCCTAAACTGACACCACTATTTCAAGAAATGAAAGCTTCCCTTACTTATACAAATTTAGGTCTGGATTCATTCCTAAGTTTACTCTAGTAATGTGACTGCCACAAGTACACAAACATCATCACGGGGTAAAGGAACTATTTGAGGCAACTGTACAGTCAGCCAAGTGGAAACCGACAAAATGTTTCGTTATACTGTATGGAAATATCTGGAACCCTCACCATGTGTTTACTGTGGAGGGGCTTCCACATGTCCCCATACACTAAACATTTTGTCACAGTTTCCACTTGACTGACTGTACATCTAATCTTTATAGAATAATACCCTGTATACTAGTCAGATTACTGTACCTCGGTCCCCTTAATGTTTTGTGAGTGGTGGTTGTGACAACGTGGCAATACTCAAATGGTGATGGGATTAAATCAGCCGCCACAAGACCAGAGATGTGCGCCATGTCTGCCAACAGAATGGCCTTCACTTCATCTGCAATCTAATGAAAAAGGAATGGATTACATTGTCAATTCTTCAGTAAATTTTAATCCAATATATATATATATATATATATATATATATATATATATATATATATATATATATATATATATATATATATATATATATATATATATATATATATATATATATATATATATATATATATATATATACATATATATATATATATATATATATATATATATATATATATATATATATATATATATATATATATATATATATATATATATATATATATATATATATATATATATGTATATATATATATATATATATATATATATATATATATATATATATATATATATATATATGGCATTGGCATTAAGTATCTGAGGAGGAACTGGAATATGCATGCAGTACTGTACTGATAAAAAGACTCAGTCCAAACTACTGTAAAATAAAGTTAAAATAAGTAACAAAATAATGCTGTCTATCTATCCATATCAATAATGTTATTTTTTCTACCATGACTGTCACATGTAGCCTCTCACTACAGTAACACACATCTCACAACACAATAAAATCTTCTTATACCGTACAGTACAGTTGTCCCTCGATTAATGAACACAATTGGTTCCACAGAGTCGGTTGTTAACTGAATATATTATTTCAATGGGATATTGGGTAATTGGTTCCAACTCACAGAAAAAGTATACAGTATATACAAAGTACTGTATACCGGTAATAGAATTAACAAACATTAAATATAAACAAATTAAAGTATTGTACTGTACAGTATACTGTCCAATAAAAGATAAAAAACAATAGAATACTGTATTTTAACTTACTTTGAGGTGTGTATGTCGTATTCCCGGCAGCTTTGTTTACATATCAAACAGCTGATTGTAGAGGCAGTCGATGATGACATGCCATATTCTTTACAGAGTGCATTGGTTCTAATGCCTTCTTCATGTTTCATAATAATTTCAGCATTGTATATTATCGATATGTGAACTAAATTTCAGGATGATCAATAATTTTAATGTAAAAATGCAAAAATATTCAAGAGACCATGAAACTCGACGTTCACTCCACTGTAAACAAAGTTAAACTGAGAAGCGTTGGTTGGTGATTCGATCAGCTGATTGTCACACAAAAACTGTTCCCTGTACTGTATATGTTAACTAAATTAGAATGACGAATAATTTTAATGTAAAAATGCAAAAATATTCAAGAGACAAGAAACTCGATGTTCACTCCACTGTAAACAAAGTTAAACTGAGAAGAGTTGGTGGGTGATTCGGTCAGCTGAAGGGCACAGAAAAACTCTTCCCTGTACTGTATATATTATCAATATGTTAACTAAATGTCAGAATGACCAATAATTTTACAGTAATATAAAAAATGCAAAAATATTCAACAGCCCAACTTTCTTGACATTTACTTCACTGGAAATGAATGTAAACATAGAACCAATTACTGTATTGGCGAACTAGCCCACCAGCTGATGCGCACAACAAAGCGTGTTTCTCGTAAGGCTGTCGATAATCAAAGTTTTGTTCGTTAATGGAACTGAAAATCCTAATGGGAGCTAATTCGTTAATCAAAATTTCATTAATTGAACCGTTCGTTAATCGAGGGACCACTGTATTTCCTCCCACCCTGTATCAAGCTAGCATACTCGTATTTCGATGCCATAGTGATACATTCTCCTCCTTCACATATTCACTATATACATGGTAATGACAATATTTGGGGATCTTTAGGAATGTATCACCTTACATTACATTTAAGGTGACACATTCCTGAAGTTCCCTAATTACTGCCATGATCATATTTATCTTTAGTTTAATGTAAATCACTGCCACTATATTTGTTAAACATCGCTGCAATATATATGTACGTATGTTTCACTGCATCATCAATGATATTTGCATTGAAACTTGCACTTCAATACAGTACTGTAACAAGTTTGTAAACATTGAACTAAACATATACACACACACACACAAGCACACTTGCAAAGATCACATGTACCCAACCCCCACCACACACACTTTACCTCTCTCATCCTCTTGTAGTCAATAAGTCTAGCATAAGCACTGGCACCAGCAATGATCATTCTTGGCCGGAAGAGACGAGCATGTTCATGGAGTTTATCATAATCAATCTGGCCCGTGGCAGGGTTCAGCTTGTAGGACATTGACTCGAAGTAGATGGAAGTTGCTGAAATTCTTTTGTTGTCCGTCATGAAGCCATGAGTCAAACTGGAATATTGTTGACACAGTATTTGTTAATGTTGAGAAAGAGGGTATTACAGGTTTAGGGGTAGTGTGGATATAATATGCAGAGAGATACCAGTAAGTCTTCAGCCTTAAACTAAAACAAAAGCTGGAATTTACAATAATGAATGAAAAACACTGTGCAGTATGCATATAATAACTACCTGTAATATACTGTACAAAAAAATCATAATGGATAACCAAATAATACCTTAAGATTATATGAGAAAATCAGTTATCAGTGTTTGAGAGCTCCATAAACTTAAATTACATCATGGTGATGCATCATACTTAACTAAGACTCAAAGATGGCAGTTATCTTATTACAGTACAGTATGTACCATGTAATAAGACTACAGAATTTTCAATATAAAAATAATAATTTCAAGGCCTTTTATTAAAGATTAACCTGACTACTATATCAGTTAAATAATTAAACCATTTTCTATATAGTTTTAGTTCATCTAAAGTGATAATATGAGCCAGGTAACTACTAAAGGCAACACCACCTCCCAACCCCCAACAAAACATATCCACGAGCAGAGAAGTTTTTCTGGTAATATCAAGGTCAGTTGATCACTACTTACTGGCCACCCTCAGGCAGGTCCAGACCCATGATGCGGTCATGTGGGTTCAGCAGACCGGTATACACGGCAAAGTTAGCTGGGGAGCCTGAGTATGGCTGTACGTTAGTACCCCAATCTTCTGGCTTCAGACGAAAGGCGTCCAGAGCTCGTTGCTGACATAACCTTTCTACCTGAAAATAAAGTCTTGGAATATTTTATGCTACAATATATTGAAATTATTAGTTCTGGTGAAGAGTGTAATCATCACAATACAGTATTATATTATGGACCATAACATTAAACACTGGACATATATTGAAACTATGGACATAAATTAAAATTGAACTCTACTACCAGTTGCAAAATGGCCAATATTTACAACTCAGTGATAAAGACAATGTAAAAGCTGACATACTGGTAAATACGCTTTGGGTCCAGCCTAATTATGTTAATACTGTACACACCAACAATGATATACTGTGTGCAGGAAAAAATATCCCTCAAAAGACTAATATTGATTATAGTCACAACCTCTCCAAGACTACCGTTAATTTTCAACATCTAAGTACAGTACAATATAAAGTTTATAATCAAGTCTGACACAATAAACAATAATTGAAATACCTGTACTGTAATCAATATGAGTAGTAAGTCACCTTGTCTATGATATCTGTGCCACCGTAGTACCTTTGGCCAGGATAACCCTCGGAATACTTGTTGTTGAGACACGACCCCAGTGCCTCCAGCCCTGAACGTGTGCAAAAGTTCTGATAAAAGAAAAATATAAAAAACATTACTTGTTGATGTGACTCTACAAGCTGGAGGTCTTACTGATGTTTTCTGTGAGATCTGGAAAAAATGTCTGGCCAGTGTGTTCTGGATGACAGCCATAAAAGGTGGTGTAGCTTGATAGTACATACAGTACTGTAAAGTGGTAACATCTGTATCTCTCATATCAGTGTCCTGGGTTCGATTCCCAGCTATGAAGACATGTGAGAAAGGTGTTACCAGTGCAGCACTACCAAAAATAACAGGTTATCTCTAGGTGCATCAAACACCGGACAATAAAGGTCAAAACAAAGTAACAAAAGATTAGACCAAGCACCCAAACATCTAGAAAGCTGAAATGATAAATAATATAGACACAGAAAAGGCATAATGTTATTTGTTTTACAATTTTAAGACCTGAACTTCTGAATGACAGGAAGAAAATATTTACGGTACTTCACAGTACCTATACTGAAATTTTGAACAAAATCCATTTTGCTAATAGATCTCATGTTAACATTCAGAGTACCTATACTGAAATTTTGAACAAAATCCATTTTTGGCCGAAATTACGAAAATTGTAAGTCTATAGTCTAAAGGATTTTTGGCCAAAATACGTTTTCTCTGAACTAAAATTTAATGCCTAACAAATTTTTGAACAATCCATTTTTTTACGAAATGACGAATTAGTCTATATATATAGCCTTATTAAAATACGTTTTCTCTGAACCAGGAAATTTAATGTGCCTAACTATTTACACATCCAGAATAATACAAGCACCAAGAAATGACCTCGTAAACCCATAAGTGGCGAGGTAATTAGCATTGCAAAAGAATTAAAATATTCTAAAAAATCATTTGAATATTTTTCAGTGCCATTTGAAATAAGTTATAATTAAGATATCAAATTTGTTAATAGATCCTTAAGCAGCACATCTAGAAAGTACCTATACTGAAATTTTGAACAAATCCATTTTTTGGCCGAAATGACGTGAAATTGTAAGTCTATATAGCCTAAAGGATTTTTGGCCAAAATACGTTTTCTTCTGAACCAGCCTCTACTGTGCCTAATTATTTGGACATATCCAGAATAATACACAAGTACCAAGAAATGACCCTTGAAAACTCATATGGCGAGTAATTAGCATTGCAAAAGTAATTTCAATTATTCTAAAAATCATTTGAATATTTTTCTAAAAGCCGACGGAATGTTATAATCAAGATATCAAATTTTAAGTTAACAGATCCTTACAGCACATCTAGGAGTACCTATACTGAAATTTTAGCCCAATCCATTTTTTGGGCCAAAAATGATGAAAATTGTAAGTTCATAGCCTAGTTGGATTTTAACAACATGCTTTTCTCTGAACCAGGCCCTGATGTGCCTAACTATTTAAGTACATCCAGAATAACACACAAGCACCGAAGAAATGACCTCAAAACCCATATGGCGAGTAATTAACATTTGCAAAAGTTAATTGAAATATTCTAAAATAATTTGAACATTCTAAAAGCTATTTGAACAAGTTATAAATCAAGATATCAAATTTTGGTTAACAGATCTCACAGCATATTCAGGAGCACCTATACTGAAATTTTAAAATAAATCTATTTTTTAAATGAAGGACAGAAAATTGTAAGTCTATAGGCCTTTAAAGAAGGATTTTTTGGCCAAAACACCTTTCTCCTGAACTAAAAATTTAACAGCCTAACTATTTAAGTACATCCAGAATAATACACAAGCACCAAGAAATGACCTCGAAACCCATAAATGGCGAGAATTACATCACAAAAGTAATAAAATATTCAAAAAATCATTTGAACATTTTCTAAAGCCATTTCAAAGATAACCAAGATATCAAATTTTGTTAATAGACCTTAAGCAAATATCAGAGTAACCATAATGAAATTTTAAACAAAACCCATTTTTTGGCCGAAATGAAGAAAATTGTAAGTCTATATCCAAAGGATTTTTTGCCAAAAATACTTTTCTCTGAACCAAAATTAAACTAACTATTTAAGCACACCAGAATAATACACAAGCACCAAGAAATGACCCTGAAAACCCATCAAGTTACGAGTAATTATCATTGCAAAAGTAATTAAAATATTCTAAAAATCATTTGAACATTTTTCAAAAGCCATCTAACAAAGTTATAACCAAGATATCACACTTTAATAACAGATCCTTAAGCAGCATATCCAGGAGCACCTATACTGAAATTTTAACAAAATCCATTTTTGGCCTAAAATGACGAAAATTAAGTCTATAGCCTCCAAACGATTTTTGGCAAAAATACGTTTTCCTCTGAACTAAAATTTAATGTGCCCAACTATTTAACATATCCAGAATAATACACAAACCAACAAAAATGACCTAAAACCCATAAGTAACAATAATTAGCACAAAGCAATTAAAATATCTAAAAATAATTTGAACAATTTTCAAAAAGCCATTTGAAAAAGAGCAATCAAGATACAAATTCAACAGATCCAAGCAATATCCAGGAGAACCTATACCGAAATTTTGAAAAAAAAATCCATTTTTGCCGAAATACGAAAAATAGTAACTCAAGCCTAAATAATTTTTGCCAAAAAATACGTTTTCTCTGAACTAAAAATTTAACGTGCCCAACTATTTAAGCAATATCCAAATAATACACAACACCAAGAAATGACCCGAAAAACATATAAGCGAGTAATTACATTGCAAAAGTAATAAAAATATTCTAAAAATCATTTTAATATTTCAAAAAACAACAAACAAAACAAAAAAACCCAAAAAAACAAAAAAACAAAAACAAACAGCCGAAAATGAAAATTGTAAGTCTATAGCCTTAAAGATTTTTACAAAAAACTATTCTCTGAACTAAAATTTAATGTGCCTAACTATTTAAGCACATCCAGAATAACACACAACACCAAGAAATGACCCTCGAAAACCCATAAGTACGAGTAATTATACTAAAAAAGTACTAAAATAATCTAAAATCATTTGAACATTTTCAAAAAAGCCACTCTGAACAAGTTATAATCAAGACATCAAATTTGGTTAATAGATCCTTAAAGCACATTCAGTACACCTATACTGAAATTCTGGAACAAAAACTCATTTCAAATGAAAATGACGAAAATTGTAAGTCTATAGCCTTAAAGGATTTTTGGCCAAAATACGTTTTCTCCTCTGAACTAAAAAATTTAATGTGCCTAACTATTTAAGTATACATCCAGAATAATACAAGAAATTTTCACCCTAAAAACCCATAAGTGGCGAGTAATTGTATTGCAAAAGTAATTAAAATATTCTAAAAATCATTTTGGAATATTTTCAAAAGCCATTTGAACAAGAGAAATCAAGATAACAAATTTGGTTAACAGATCCTGGGTTAGAAATGACTGAGGAAAATTTTATACTGAAATTTTGAACAAAATCCATTTTTGCAATGAATGAAGAAAACGTTAGTCTATAGCCTAAAGGATTTTTTAATAAAATATGCTTTTCTCTCGAATTAAAAATTTAATGTGCCTAACTATTTAAGCATATCCAGAATAATACACAAGCACCAAGAACACCTCGAAAAACCCATAAGTGGCGGCAATAAAGTATTGCAAAAAGTAAATTAAAATATTCTAAAATCATTTGAACATTTTAAAAAGCCATTTGAACAAAGAGTAATCAAGATATCAAATTTTTAGTTATTAGATCTGAAGTAATATTCAGGAGTACCTATACTGAAATTTTTGAACAAAATCATTTGGTACGAAAGACGAAAATTAAAAGCCCTGAGTAGTCAAAAGGATTTTTTAACAAAAATACGTTTTTCTCTGAACTAAATTTAGCGTGTTAACTGCTTAAGCACATCCAGAATATATGTACCAAGAACACTTGAAAAACTCATAAGTGGCGAGTAATTAGTATTGTAAAAGTACTAAAAGATTTCAAAAATCATTTGAACATTTTCTAAAGCCATTCAATAAGTTATAATCAAGATATCAAATTTCGTTAACAGATCTCATAGCATATTCAGAGC
>NW_024715014.1:3836566-4149066 GCF_018991925.1 Homarus americanus
GTTCCTAAGAACAAATATATGAACTCAGGCATATTCATTGCAGTGATTCCACTGATCCCACTAATTTTCTTAAATTATTAAAAGAATTTATTTCCATTTTATAAGCATTATTATGAATTTATTGTAGCAGGCACAGTATAGCACTATAATTTTGGACGATAGTCTCTTCTTTACCATTTGAAATTTTGAATTATATCAAATTTTGTTTCGTTGAAAACTGCACAGAGGCTCTCAGCTACAAAACAATTAGCTACAACCTGTTTTTGGTGAGATTAAGGCAAATTTAATTTAATAACTTAATCATGTAAGGTTTATCCATTTTCCTTAATAAGGTATTCATTTCTTTAATGTACATAAATATATAACTTTACTTTAAAAGGAATTGTAGGATCATCATTTAGATCCACATCAGATTATGAGCTTAAACAAAATTCATATGCTGAGATCGAACTTTTAGATATACATGTAAATGGTGTTTTCTAGTTAATACAGTGGGGTATGCTATAACGAACGGATCCTACTACGAATATTCCTATAACGAACGGTTTTACCTATAAAATTGAGAATGCTATAACGAACGAAACTCCTACAACGAACATTATTTATTTATTTATTTATTTTATTCATTTAATTTTTTTTTACTAATTTATTGTTTTTTTATTACAAGTATTAATGATACTCATTATTTCAGGGGTTTAGATGCATATTTATGCACTTTTTTACAATTTTTACAATTTTATATTATATTTTTCAGTGTTAAGCGGTTGTATTTGGGGGCCTGGAACGGATTAATCCTATAATGAACGAATGCTATAACGAACAAGGTTCTAGAACCAATTAGATTCGTTATAGCATACCCCACTGATATCTTGAATTCTTAATAAATTTATTTTTCTTTTGATTGAAACTTTGAAAGTCAAGCCTATCATCTTTTTGTAGTTCTTAAATATCGTCCAGATCATTAATAAAGCTGTAGCAGTATAGCCACGGTGTTTTACTTTTTACCTATGCAGGTTACAACATACAAATTACAATTAGGAGGGTAGAAATAGTTGTTACAAATAGGCCAAGGAGTCGGAGTCGGAAGCATAAAAATTTGAGGAGTCGGAGTCGAAGGTTTTGTCTTCGACTCCACAGCCCTGCTTCACACGAGTTTCTCTCATTTTGTACAGTGCTCATTCATGAGGGTTGTATGAGCTGTGGGAGGAACTAACTACTGTACAGCAATAAAAAAATACAATTATACAGAACTTTACCTGTACAATGCTCACACATTGTACTGTACAGTATAAGAACATAGTGTACAGTGCAGTACACTGAAAACTTACTTCAAAATACTGTGTTCTAATTAACCACTTTATAATAGATTGTGAAGAGTAAATGAGGAAACTGGACTCAATGTATATTCCTTGTATTAAAACTGTCAGTGAAAACCATATTACTATTAATACAGTATGCTGTACTGTACAGTACTGTATATCAAAAAGAGTCACATAAACAGTAGAACTCACCTCTGAGGCAATAAGCTCTAGGCCTCGTCTCTGGCGATATTTTTCCTCCTGCACGAGCTGCCACATCTCGGGGTCATCCTCTGCCATGGTCTCATTACCGGTGAGGCCAGATGCCCAGCGTGAACCTACCACAAGACATCGTAGGCTGCTGCTGCTGCCCTGTACAACACAAATTGAAGCTGAAAACTTTATTGATTTTAATTTATTGGGTAAAAATTCATACAGAACGGTCAATATACAGTAACTTAATGCACTTGATATACGATTATATATGTACTGTATACAGTATTGATCATTTACCGAAGATAACACATATAGCTAATATTATAATACTGTACCCTGTATTGATTATATTTCCAATGAGATCCTAGTAACATCAGACAGTCTATTTTGAGTTAGCTATCTATTAGCTATAGACATTCAGTCAATATGATCAAGGACAGCTGACTAAGCCATGAGAGGCTTGTTTCCAATAGTCTTTATGTCAGCAGTACAGCCTCTCCTCGACTTACGACGGGGTTCCGTCCCGACGACCAGGTCGTATGTTGAATTGGTCGTAAGTCGAAAAAGAGAAAATAATACATACATATAAATTCTAAATGGGTGTCTCTTTTTCTTCTCAGCACCACGAGAACTCACTTTTACTATTGCCAGCCATTTTAAAGGGAATTACAAACAAAAATTTTGTCAGTACACGGTGCGATCACTAACGTCGGGACTCGAAAATACGTAATGTGAAAAATATTTTATACGACCATGGCCGTCGTATGTCCAGGTTGTCGTAAGTTGAATATGTCGTAAGTCGAGGAGAGACTGTATTTGGTGATCTTAGGGCCAGGTGGTCATCCATCCTGTCAAACCCTGTACAGCACTATCATCTTAGCATTGAACAACATGAAGAAAGAGGAAATGACTACATGCTGGTCATTGGTAAGTAAATAAGTAAGTGTTGGTCATCTGGTACAGCTGCAGAAATGTGTTCCTAAACCTCCTGTGGTAACCCATTTCTCCAAATGGCCAACCATGCCGGTCGTGTTGTGTTGCGTCTCTGTAACAGTGTGTGTTGGCACTTGGGCCTTCGATGATGAGCGGCAGAAATTGGACAGTGATTACATAGGAGCATCAAGGTCGTCTTAGTGACGTGAATGTGTAAAATGATGTAGGATTTTTAACGTTAGTCATGATTGTATATTGAAAAACACTCTCTACTGACCGGAGGAATAGGCCAGGAGGTATACAACCACAAAATCATTGCCATATGACAAGATTTATTCATAAATTTTAAATGAGTTGCGTTCATGGCTGTGATTGACCATCCAAAGGCCGATCAGAGAATGTAGTACATTGTGCCTTTAGCTAAAACAGTCCATAATGGCAACAGTGACTAAAGTGGAGGCTGAAAATAAATTGAAGTGAAAAACAAAATTGGGACAAGCAATCATTCCCCAGAGCCTGGCAGTAACCAAGACATTGTTGGTGCCACAAAGAAGGTTTTTCTTTTGTGTGGGTGTTTTCTCAAGGACTGTAATTGAGCTTACTGTACGATCCACCATTCATAGGGAGATAGTGTACATAGTGATAGTACTGTATATAACAATAAATTTGTTGATGAGAACTGGAAAAGAAAATGTAAGTAATTAATTTAAAAAAAATTGTCTGGAACGGCATTTATGCTGCCACAAAGAAAGTTTTATTTTTTGTGTTTTTTAAAGGACTGTGATTCTGCATACGAGTACCAAGAACACAACAAGAGTATACCAAGAATACAACATACGTACAGTACCAAGAATACAACAGCATACGTACAGTACCAAGAATACAACAACAGTATACCAAGAATATAACAACAGTATACCAAGAATACAACAACAGTATACCAAGAATACAACAACAGTATACCAAGTATACAACAACAGTATACCAAGAATATAACAACAGTATACCAAGAATACAACAACAGTATACCACGAATACAACAACAGTTATACCAAGAATACAACAACAGTATACCAAGAATACAACAGCAGTATACCAAGAATACAACAGCAGAATACCAAGAATACAACAACAGTATACCAAGAATACAACAACAGTATACCACGAATACATCAACAGTATACCAAGAATACAAAAGTATATCAAGAATACAACAACAGTATACCACGAATACAACAACAGTATACCAAGAATACAACATTATACCAAGAACTTACCAACAGCAGATATGTAAACCAGTTCAATTTTGTAAACACCACTTCAATTTCCTACTACCTTGTACAAGTTAACCTAGTTCCCTCCCAGCACAGCCCAGACGAGTTTACTTTCACTATAATGTATATGCTTGTGTGGCCAGTTACCTCCACTCATATGCCTGAAATACTCACTCATGCACCTATCAGACACTCATGTGCCAGTCACTCATATACCGATCATACTAATTCATACACATGTCATACAGTCCTATATGCCTCTCATACACTCACTCATACTCCTGTCATAAACTCAATGATACACTCACTCATACACGTCATACATTCTCATATACCTGTCATACACTCACTCATACACCTGTCAAACTCTCACTCTTGCAACCGTCATATACTCACCCTTGCACCTGTCATACAATATCTCCCTGTCTCACACACATAAACTCACTCACTCACAAAACGCAGACACACGTATACATACATACATACTACCTCATAAACAAACAGTGTTATCTTCTACTGCTTGTGGGAGGGGATAAGAAAGAGTTAAACACGCACTACATAGGGAGTTAAGTGTTGTACTGTACTAAAAGTGTTGTAGCTGGCAAACCTCCATTATCCTTCAGCAACTTCATATACGGCACGCATATTAGGTGTTGGTGTAACGGTACAGGAGTGGGTAATAAATGATAGTGAGTGAGTGAGTGTGAGTTTTCAAAAAAGAGAAAGTGTGTTTCGGCGAGGGCCAATCAGAGATATGCTAGAGCGTCGACGGACTAACCACAGAAGGAGTAAGAGGGGCGTGTGTAGCTGTAGACCAATGAGAGGGGGAGTAAGAAGGGGTGCTGGGAGGAGGAGGAGGCAGGTGATTGGCTGAGCTGCACTACCCAAGCAAAACACGACGAATGTATGTCGCCTATGATAACTCAAGTGCGGTATGTGTAACAGTACACTATCTCTTTGTGTAAGCTGCTTGCGAGGGGAGGGGGGGGAGACAGAGGTAGGAGAAGGTGAGAGACGGTAGGGGAGGGTGAGAAGCAGTAGATGTAAGGGAAAGTGACGGACAGGGGTAGGGGAAGGTGGGGAAAACTGACAGTAAGTACTGTAAGGTTGGTGAGGTACAAGACACTCTACACACTGGTGAAACTCAAGGTCAAACACTTGAAGCAAAAACCTGTGCGAGTGCCTGCTTGCATACTTGTACCCCGCCTGTGTGTGTGTATACCATGTTACGGTATACAGTATGTGTATGTGCATCCTGCTTGTGTACGTGTGTATACCCTGCTTGTGTACGTATGTACCCAGCTTGTGTGCGTGTGTACCCTGCTGGTATGCCTGTGTACCTCGCTGGTATGCCTGTGTACCCTGCTTGTGGGCGTGTGTGTATATCCAGCTTTGAATGTCTGTATTTCAACAAGTTCGTGTTTTAAAAGAATCACATAAAATAGTAAAAGTTCACGAGACACTTCACAAAACTTTAGTATACTTTGGGACCAGTATGACCTCGCATCCAGTCAATTTGGCAAGCCCTAGTCAAGGCACTGTTGTGATCGCAGTGTTTTGATATTTTTAAACCTGGTGAATACTTACGCCCACATCATACCGTACTGTATACTGTTTTGAGTACACACCCAAGTTCATGTACTCCGCCCTCTACTGTACAAAATATTACTTCATAAATTACAAACCAAGATACATGTACTTAGGCACTACAGGACCTCCGTTACTGTACAATAAAGTACTTCACACACCAAGATATTATATTGTATACCATTCACCTGTCTACATCTACGGTAAGGTACCACCACGTGCCTCAAACTAAAAGGAACAATATGTGGGACCATTTGCCCAACACCCTACAGGATACCTTAAAAAAAAATAACGTGATGATGCTTTGTGAGATTCGTGACCAATAATATAAATTGAAACGCTCCACCACCATGAGGCAACCATTGTCACATACCGAACTCGCCAATGACAAATTATAGCCACACTTACCTAACCCATGGTGGGGCAGAGTAAAAAGTAACGTGTTTTGACAGTTTTTAGAAGGAAAATACCTAAAAAGGGGTTTCAAAAATGTATTAATAAAACCGCATGCTGTAAGTAATAAGTTAGTTGTAAGGTGGATAGATCGATAACGTAATGCCAGTGAAGAAGGGAGTAGAGGAGAGAGAGGCAGATAAGACTTCCGTTAACCTTGAAACGGCAACTGGCCAGGCACTGGACAGATTAGGGTGTCGATTACAGTTACGGTATAATAGTAACGTCAACTGGGTCCACCATACATATACTGTATAATACATAAATTAAGTAACACACAAGTTATGGTTGAGAATCTGCAATATTTTTTTTTCTTTAGCTCCACGTAGTTCATTCTAAAAACAGTCAAAATAACTTT
Organism: Homarus americanus; assembly: GCF_018991925.1. Classification (NCBI taxonomy): domain Eukaryota; kingdom Metazoa; phylum Arthropoda; class Malacostraca; order Decapoda; family Nephropidae; genus Homarus; species Homarus americanus. The sequence goes on from NW_024715014.1 coordinate 3,842,686, forward strand.
TTTAGTATTTTGGTTGTTTTTAGGGTGAACTCCGTGAAAAGGGGAGACAGTACAGTACTTAAACAACAAGAATCTTACTCAACTTACATAAACAGAACAGTACACAAAACGAACCTTTAAGTTAGGTTTAGTGAGTCCTCCAAAACAATCGACTATTATTACATTTTACTTTTATCCTCTTCACCACTGATCGGCTCGTTAGCCGCTTGGGCGATCGGTCACGTCTCTGTTACTTTTCCTTTTCTTTTATCCTCTTCACCAAATGATCGGCTCGTTAGCCGCTTGGGCGATCGGTCACGTCTCTGCTACGCACTGTTGGCAAGTACTGGGCATGCACGGCTCACTACAGTACATGATATTGCTAAGCTAGATTACTATTAGGCTAAGACAACTATACAAAATAATACAACCACCTCAACACATTATTCCGTCATTGTACTATTCATCTCATCCACACAAACCAGTTATACTAACTGGTTACTGTGTATACCAAGGAATGGTGCATACTGTACTAACATGTTATATTATCACTATATATGTATAGCCGTAATAATGTACTGTACATACAACGTTAACTAAAATCTTGGCAACAACCAGCAAGACGCTACAATAATTTGTCTATTATATACTGTATATAAATTCGGTTGCTGACATTACAGTACATTGTTATTACTGTGCTTCACCAACTAGTTACTCTGTATATTAAGGTAAGTAAGCGAGTCGATGGGTAAGTAATTACACTAGTCTATCAACAAATAAAATTATAAGATACCGCTCATCAATTTGTTGATTTAATGGCAATTTCATGTAATGTTTGTTTTGATATTTATTATGTAAATATGGTGGCGGAAGAAGAGAAAGGGCATATGGAAGACATTCATTAAACAAGATTTGAAGTCACTCACATTGAACTACAATCTAACGATCATCAGTATTTTTTTCAAGTTTGGTTAGGTTCAGTCAGGTTGTGTTGGGTCAAGTTAGGGTTGGTTAGGCTCAGTCAAGTTGAATTAGGTTGGGTAACTTAGGTTAGATTTGGTATATATATATATGTATATAGGTTACATTTGGCTACATTCGGCCAGATTTGATTAATATAGATTAGGTTGGGTTAAATATTGGGTTGATTGGGGGTTATATGGTTAGATTATGCTAAATGTGGTTAGGTTGGGTTAAATTACGACATTTTTCACCAATCAAACTTAAGAATCACCACTTACTCCAGACCCACCAAGTCGCCAGGTTACTTTAAGAGGTTTTACAGTTCCAGAGGCAACTTCAGTAGTTCAGAACCAGTTATCACTGCCAAACACCCAGTGGTTATAAATAGCTGCGTGTGTGAGAGGTTATTAACCCCGGGGCCTTCCATTTAATTCTAGTAGTACCACGTTGTATCAAGTAGTACCACGTTATGTCTAGTAGTACCACGTTATATCTAGTAGTACCATATTGTATCTAGCAGTACCACATTGTGTCTAGTAGTACCATATTGTGTCTAGTAGTACCATATTGTGTCTAGTAGTACCATATTGTGTTTAGTAGTACCATATTGTGTCTAGTAGTACCATATTGTGTCTAGTAGTACCATATTGTGTCTAGTAGTACCATATTGTGTCTAGTAGTACCATATTGTGTCTAGTAGTACCATATTGTGTCTAGTAGTACCATATTGTGTCTAGTAGTACCATATTGTGTCTAGTAGTACCATATTGTGTCTAGTAGTACCATATTGTGTTTAGTAGTACCATATTGTGTTTAGTAGTACCATATTGTGTCTAGTAGTACCATATTGTGTCTAGTAGTACCATATTGTGTTTAGTAGTACCATATTGTGTCTAGTAGTACCATATTGTGTTTAGTAGTACCATATTGTGTCTAGTAGTACCATATTGTGTTTAGTAGTACCATATTGTGTCTAGTAGTACCATATTGTGTCGAGTAGTACCATATTGTGTCTAGTAGTACCATATTGTGTCTAGTAGTACCATATTGTGTCTAGTAGTACCATATTGTGTCTAGTAGTACCATATTGTGCTTAGTTATTGTGTGTTTAGTAGTACCATATTGTGTTTAGTAGTAGTACCCATATTGTGTCTAGTAGTACCATATTGTGTCTAGTAGTACCATATTGTGTCTAGTAGTACCATATTGTGTCTAGTAGTACCATATTGTGTCTAGTAGTACCATATTGTGTTTAGTAGTACCATATTGTGTCTAGTAGTACCATATTGTGTCTAGTAGTACCATATTGTGTCTAGTAGTACCATATTGTGTCTAGTAGTACCATATTGTGTCTAGTAGTACCATATTGTGTCTAGTAGTACCATATTGTGTCTAGTAGTACCATATTGTGTCTAGTAGTACCATATTGTGTCTAGTAGTACCATATTGTGTTTAGTAGTACCATATTGTGTCTAGTAGTACCATATTGTGTTTAGTAGTACCATATTGTGTCTAGTAGTACCATATTGTGTTTAGTAGTACCATATTGTGTCTAGTAGTACCATTTGTGTTTAGTAGTACCATATTGTGTCTAGTAGTACCATGTGTGTCTAGTAGTACCATATTGTGTCTAGTAGTACCATATTGTGTTTAGTAGTACCATATTGTGTCTAGTAGTACCATATTGTGTTTAGTAGTACCATATTGTGTCTAGTAGTACCATATTGTGTCTAGTAGTACCATATTTATTGTTTAGTAGTACCATATTGTGTCTAGTAGTACCATATTGTGTTTAGTAGTACCATATTGTGTTTAGTAGTACCATATTGTGTTTAGTAGTACCATATTGTGTCTAGTAGTATATTGTGTCTAGTAGTACCATATTGTGTCTAGTAGTACCATATTGTGTTTAGTAGTACCATATTGTGTCTAGTAGTACCATATTGTGTCTAGTAGTACCATATTGTGTCTAGTAGTACCATATTGTGTTTAGTAGTACCATATTGTGTCTAATAGTACCATATTGTGTTTAGTAGTACCATTTGTGTTTAGTAGTACCATATTGTGTTTAGTAGTACCATATTGTGTTTAGTAGTACCATATTGTGTCTAGTAGTACCATATTGTGTCTAGTAGTACCATATTGTCTAGTAGTACCATATTGTGTTTAGTAGTACCATATTGTGTCTAGTAGTACCATATTGTGTCTAGTAGTACCATGTGTCTAGTAGTACCATATTGTGTCTAGTACCATATTGTGTCTAGTAGTACCATATTGTGTTTAGTAGTACCATATTGTGTCTAGTAAACCATATTGTGTCTAGTAGTACCATATTGTGTTTAGTAGTACCATATTGTGTCTAGTACCATATTGTTTAGTAGTACAATATTGTGTCTAGTAGTAAATTAATTGTGTCTAGTAGTACCATATTGTGTTTAGTAGTACCATATTGTGTCTAGTACCATATTGTGTCTAGTAGTACCATATTGTGTCTAGTAGTACCATATTGTGTTTAGTAGTACCATATTGTGTCTAGTAGTACCATATTGTGTTTAGTAGTACCATATTGTGTCTAGTAGTACCATATTGTGTCTAGTAGTACCATTATTGTGTCTAGTAGTCCACATTGTGTCTAGTAGTACCATATTGTGTCTAGTAGAACATATTGTGTCAGTAGTACCACATTGTGTCTAGTAGTACCATATTGTGTTTAGTAGTACCATAGTGTCTAGTAGTACCATATTGTGTCTAGTAGTACCATATTGTGTCTAGTAGTACCATATTGTGTCTAGTAGTACCATATTGTGTCTAGTAGTACCATATTGTGTTTAGTAGTACCATAGTGTCTAGTAGTACCATATTGTGTTTAGTAGTACCATATTGTGTCTTAGTAGTACCATATTGTGTCTAGTAGTACCATATTGTGTCTAGTAGTACCATATTGTGTCTAGTAGTACCATATTGTGTTTTAGTAAATCCATATTGTGTCTAGTAGTACCATATTGTGTTTAGTAGTAATATGTGTCTAGTAGTACCATATTGTATCAGCAGCCATATTGTGTCTAGTAGACCATATTGTGTCTAGTAGTACCATATTGTGTCTAGTAGTACCATATTGTGTTTAGTAGTACCATATTGTGTTTAGTAGTACCATATTGTGTTTAGTAGTACCATATTGTGTTTAGTAAATTCATATTGTGTCTAGTAGTACCATATTGTGTTTAGTAGTACCATATTGTGTCTAGTAGTACCATATTGTGTTTAGTAGTACCATATTGTGTTTAGTAGTACCATATTGTGTTCTTAGTAGTACCATATTGTGTTTGTAGTACCATATTGTGTTTAGTAGCAATATTGTGTTTAGTAGAACGCTTAGTGTACCATATTGTGTCTAGTAGTACCATATTGTGTCTAGCAGTACCATATTGTGTTAGTAGTACCATATTGTGTCTAGTAGTACCATATTGTGTCTAGTAGTACCATATTGTGTCTAGTAGTACCATATTGTGTTTAGTAGTACCATATTGTGTCTAGTAGTACCATATTGTGTCTAGTAGTACCATATTGTGTCTAGTAGTACCATATTGTTCAGTAGTACCATATTGTGTCTAGTTTTAGTTTCACGTGTCTAGCAGTAGCACGTTCATGTCCGTCTTAGTATAATGTATGTCTGATACCATCTGTCTGGTAAATGTACTTGTGGTTCTAGTAATAATATTAATGGTTGTACTAGTGGTTTTAAAAAAGGTTGTACTTGTGGTGGTAGTAATGGTACTTGTGGGAGTAATGTTTGTACTTCTGGTGGTAATGGTTGTAATTGTGGTGCTAATGGTTGTACTTATGTGGTAGTAATGGTTGTACTTGTGGTAGTAGTAATTGTTGTACTTGTGGTAGTAGTAATAGTTGTACTTGTGGTAGTAATAGTTGTACTGTAGTTGTAATAGTTGTACTTGTGGTAGTAGTAATAGTTGTACTTGTGGTAGTAGTAATAGTTGTACTTGTGGTAGCAGTAATAGTTGTACTTGTGGTAGTAGTAATAGTTGTATTTGTGGTAGTAGTGATGGCTGTACTTGTGGTCGTAATAGTTGTATTCTATGGTTCTACTTGTGGCTGTACAAAGGTTGTATTTTTTGTTTTACGGGATTAGACCCACCACAGGTATAGCACCACGCATCAGAGTTTTCAAGCAAAATATAATAATAATAATAATAATAATAATAATAATAATAATAATAATAATAATAATAATAATAATAATAATAATAATAATAATAATAATAATAATAATAATGAGGATCTTGTTAAAAATTTGGGATCAAAGAATTTCGTTGAAAAATTTGTCACTAGTACAGTTCTTTATGCTGATTTTAAGTATGAAACTCATTTTTTGCTTAAATAAATATTTAACATTTTATTGGCGAACCTAACCTAATAACTACAAGCACCTAACGGCCGAAACTTTGTTGACCCAGGCACGGGCGCAAACACCCCAAAAAACATGAGTTTCACATTTACAATCAGCACGAAAAACAGTATCTTTAAAAATTTTGAACACGGTCCAAATTTTTAGTAAGACCCGATGATGATGGTGAAGATGATGATAATAAAGGCCCATAAAAAAGATCAATAGTGAGAAACGATATACCTGTATTATGTTGTGTTGTCAAAGTAGAGAAACAATTGAGACCAATTGTGTGTAAATGAGGCAGAAAGTCAGATCAGCAACCTGGGACTTAGTCACAATTTTGGTGATGTTATATGGCAGCAGGGTCTACCATTAGACAACACATTAGGCTTCCAACATGTAGTTGCATTAATAATTGTAGTTGTAGTAATAACACTAGTAATGGTTGCATTAAAAAAGTTGTACTTGTGGTTGTAATAATGTTTGTATAAAAGTTGTATTTGTGGTTGTAGTAATGATTGTACTTTTGGTTGTAATAATGATGGTACTTATTGTTATAGTAAAGGTTGTATATACAGTACTTGTAGTTGTGAGAATGGTTTCAGTGGTATGGTAGTGGTTGTGGTGGCATATGTTTTTTTTTAGAAACGATGGTAATTATTGTGGTTGAGATAGTTACAATGTTCTGTACATGATGAACCAATGAGAAGATGTCAGGTGATTTTACTGAATCTATCGTAGCTTTATCTCTTCGAGACAAGAAATAAAAACATCACCAAGCTGTCATTTAGATATAAGAACATAAGAACATAAGAAAGTGATGCAGGAGGCCGACTGGCCCATACAGGGCAGATCCCTTTCACACCCATCCCAGCACTTCCATGTGCCTATCCAACTTCGTCTGGAAGCTCCCTAGCGTCCCCGATCCTACTATAGCAACTCGGTAGCCTATTCCACATATCCACAACTCTATTACCAAACCAGTGCTTGCCTATATCCTTCTGAATCGAATTTATCTAATTTAAAGCCATTTGTCTAGTTATTTCGTTATTACTGAGCTCAGAACATCTTCCATTTTACCCTTGTTAATCCCACTTACCCACTTGTACACCTCTATCATATCTCCCAACTCACGCTCTCTAATGAATGTAAGCCTAAGCTTTTCAGTCTTTCTTTATGGAAGGTTCAATATTATGGATCATTTTGTCATTCTTCTTTGTACTCTTCCAAAGAATCTATGTCCATTCTATAATAAGGACACCAGAACTGAACCGCATAATCCATGTGTGGCCTCACTAATGCTAGGTAGTTTCAAGATAACGTCACAGTTCTGTTACTCACAGACCTAGATATGAACCCAAGAACCTGTTTGCCTTGTTGCGAACGCTAATACATTGTTTTCCAGGTTTCAAGTCATTGGTTACAAATACACCAGATCTTTTTCACAAACTGAGTTTTATTTCCGTGTTACCTAGTTTATACTAACGTTTGTATTCGTCTTCCTATCTGTAGTACCTTGCATTTATCAGTATTAAATCATTTGCCAGTCTACTGACCACTCATGTAAGGTATCTAGATCTCTTTGAAGGTGTTCAAAGTCACTGTCTGAATTTATCACTCCCCATTTTGGTATCATCTGCAAATTTACTAATCCTACTAGTTATGCCTAAATCAAGATCATTAATGAATATAACAAACAGCAAAATCGCCATACAAGTTCACAATTGACTCTGCATGTATATAGATAATACAAGTTTACAGCTCATCGTGTACCATATATAGACAATGCAGGTATACTGTACAGTTCAATATGTAAAATCAGTACTGGGCTTCAAAATATCCCTTGACAAAGCAGTGGAGGGATCGTGGGTGGCATTTAAAAAAATAGGCAAATAAATAATGCAGGTATTGTATACAGTTCATCATGTATTGACAATGCACGTATACAGTTTGGGGTATTCACCTCCACTAACACTCAAACGCTATTTTTATAACGTCGTTTCAAGTGAACGAACAAGACACAGCAGAAACAACAACAACCTGTCAGCCCTTCATGTTATTTAACCAAAGTACCACCGTGTTTATTGGTTTTACTGACATAAAGATACCCGGGAACATCATTATATCGTCAACTTACGTTCAGAATATGTTGGATCACCCCGCGAAGACAACATTATGTAAATCCCAAGAACGCGATGAACGTGACCACTTGACACGACGGTATGAACACCACTGAGGAGTCGGCCACCACTGTCGGGAGTCAGGACCCGGGACACTCTGAGGCTGGGCTACATACACAACAGTGGCCAGATTTTCCAGACGGGAAAATGCAAGTTCGACGAAAAAATATGCTAGATTTGCCGCAAAAAATGTTAAATTGCTGAACTTAAGTAATTAGGTATTTAATACATGGGAAAACATATTAAAATTATCTTTTATTACCTTTTCCCTCGTTAAACTTTGTAATTCTTTATGATATGGCAACAACATGGAGGGAATGCAATATGAGTTGCCAAGTCTATAATTTCTAAGTTGCGTGTTTCAGATTTTCTAAGTGATATTTTTCATTTCTGGGTGTTTTGATGTAAAATTTTCACGCATAAATCGCTGGTGGCTGTTTCTGTCAGCATGATTATTGATCACTGACATTTTGCTTGGAATTTTTGCTTGACAAACAGTACAATTCGCTCTTGTCCTTTTTTTTTTCATTCACTGCATAGGCTATACTGTATTAGGATCTGCACAGACATTTTTCATAAAAATTTTGACTGTACAGCTTGTCTGAAATTAACTTTTTCTTGTCTAGGATTGCAGATATCCCTACAACCAGAACCCTTCTCCTGGAACACAGCACACTGACAGTTGCTTCCACAATTATGCTAAAAATGTTAGATTTCTCGAAATGCCAGAGTTTATGCTAGATCAATTAAAAATTTCCAAAAATGCCAAATTTAGCATTAAAATGCTGAATCTGGTCAGCCTTGTGATTCAGTGAGTGGCTCAACAAGGAGTCTTATACTTTAGAAGGATAGCTCACTCAATGTTAAAATTACTAAGTCTAGGTGAATGCGTTCGCCCATAGGAGTGGGCTATCCTTCTATAGTACAGGAATCCTTGAATCAACTTATAAAGTTAACTAGGAGACACAATATTGGAAATACTTACGGGTATCCGGCGCCAGAATTTAACTCACGGTATATAGATTCAGAAACTGCGGGAGTCCGGGAGGTTTAAGAGTCAGTAGTATAACTAAGATCTAATTGGTTTGTTAAAGGTTCGGAACTGTTAAAAGTTATTTACATTCCTTACCATAAATAGGATCTGATCGGACAAGGAAATGTTCAGCCAATATTAGAGGAGGCTTAGATCCTTTACTGGAAGTAGGATCTGATCGGCTGTCAGCTGGACTGGAGCTATTTTTGAAGCGGAGGCTGTCTGGGGAGATGGGCGGGCGACGAGATGAAGCTAAAAATAATCTTAAAACTGTGTTCTTGGGTCAAGCCTCCGCCAGTGAAGCTGCAGGTAAAGTTACTTAACCTATCATCATGATATAAGAGGATGACATTGTGTTAACTAAAGCTTTTGGTTGACGGAATGATTGGGATACACTCTCTTCTTGTATCAAGGAACTAGTCGAGGAAGCTACAATGTTAAACTTTTTAGCTAACTACAGTTCTGTATATTTGGTAATATTGACGACTGACCCGCAGCCGATTTTTCATAGAAAACGATTTTAAAAATGCCGCAATTTCACTGAATTTTAGTGGACACTTGTAGTTTGTGCAAATGTGTTAAAAAGTTATTAATTCTATATTAAACCAAACCTAACCTTAGTTGATAGGAAAAAAACCGACCTCGCCAACCTAACCAAACAAACTTACCTAAATTCCTTGTCGGGGGGGACCCCAAAGTATATTGAACAGAAAGAACTTATTTTGATATTATGTAATTTTACGTTTTTTGTGGACTTGAGAGCAGCCGCCCGCATTGGAGCTGATCCAGTCCGGGCAGCGGAGTGTTTTGTTATTGAGACGGAGGGAAGCGGCAAGCCATGGGGTTGAAGAAGTAATGAAGGATTGTGGCGTGGTCTCGGTGAATGTGGCAGAGCAGGTAGCAGGTGAAGTAGTGCTTGTAGTAGTAATCCTTGTTGCCAGCCCTCAGAACCTAGGGCCTTATATCCTTCCACAGCTGTTCTGCGCTGTTAGTGTGCACTGCAGTAACAGTCAACAAAGTTTTTGCTGTGGTTTACTGTTTTGGAGGTTATAACCTAAGGACCCCAAGTTCGAGTAGGCTTTCCTGCAATCACTGTTGATAGTGGTGCCTGGCTGGATAAATTTCTGACAAAGAGGAACTAGGGTGTTAGCGTCTCTTTTCTCAATCGGCACAACGATCATGCGGCCTGATCCACACTATATGCTGCCCAAAACCCAGACACCCTTTACTTAGCGGCCACATTGGAATTTCTTCTTACCAAATTTTCTTTTGTCAATTTCTACGAAGTTACTTGGGCCGCCAATAGGTTCCTGGTTTTCCATCCAGTGCATACAGACCTCACTGCAAAAATGCTTCCAGTCAACAACAGACTTGGTACACAAACCCAGTTCAATTTCACAGTATTGCTGTGAAAAGAACTTTCTTAGAAAGATGTTTATAAATAAAAGTACAATGCTGTACTGGGTTTAATCTTAGCATTTTCAATCCAAGTTCCTTTATAAACACTAAAACTGTAGCCACAACGTTCTAGCCACTTGTTTTTCTTTATACAAATTTTCTTATTACACTGGAACAAATTCCTTTCTGGTCTGAAAGCACAGGGATTTCCGCAGTGTGGACACACACTTTTTGAAGGAACATTGCTGTGATCTTTGAAAAACTGAAAGGTCTGGTTGTCTTTCTCCTTGATTTTGAAAATTACATCCATATAAGACCAGTAACAACCTTCACACGCCATGCTGAAAATGCAACTGGCGCGAGAAAGCGAGGCGAGATGAGGCAAACAGCGCGGCCGCATTACTGCCGAGAAGACAAAGCATTTGCACAAGAAATGATTTATCATATCAGAACTCACTGATAAAAATAAAGGAAGAAAATAAACAATAAAACAAATACTCATCTACGGGTCAGTTGTCTATATTATCCATAAGTTTTATCTGAGTCTTTTAACTGTAGCAGGAACATGTTCATTATAGTTTAATTTATTACATGTTAAGTTTGTGTTAATGATAGGAGATGAGCCTATGCCAGAGACTGCCAGTTAATTGATAATGTTGAAAGAATGGTGCTTGCTCTATGACATCTCTGTTACCCAGAGAGATTAGTTAAGTTGTGACTGACACAATAAAAACAAATTGGTGTAGTTCCCATAAAAAAAAGTACATCCGTTGAAGTAAACTGATCTTAAGCTGTTTGTTCTTGAAGCATAACCTTCAGTGTCTAAGTAAACTAGGTTAGAGAGTACAGTACAGTATTGTATGTGTTTTAGTTTTTGAACATTAGCCCGACCTGCTAGTGTCAATCAATGGCTCGGAGGATAAATTCAAATGCGAAAGACGTTGTGATAGCTCCGAGTGTGAGCTCATTCAAGGCCAGACTTGACCAACACTGGAGCAGATTCCAATATATTCAGGAGCTGGTGCATGGCCAGTACTTGCCAACAGTGCGTAACAGAGACATGACCGATCGCCAAGCGGCTAACGAGCCGATCAGTGGCAAAGAAGATAACAGTATAAAAGTAAAGTAATAATGTCCTTTGGACATTATATGATTGTCTCTTTAAGAGAGTTACAAGGGACGGACAATCTAGATACAGTATCTGAATGACCTTCTTATAAGACCTACTAGTTTAGTTGCTTGATTCACCTTCTCACAATGGCCCGAGAACTTCAGTTCGTTGTCAACATACACAGCCAGGTCCTTTTCATATTCGGTGTCTGTTAATACTATTTCTTTTTCCTGTTGTGACAAGTGATACGCCTCCTTACTGTTAGTACAACCTAGGTACATCATATATAAAATTGAAATATCAAATTAATGCTATTAATTTAAAGTTGAGTGATTATTATTATTATTGTTTCAACATAGCAGTGAAAGGATTTTTTTTGTTTATTGAGGTTTTCAGAAAAGTCTTACAATAGATTCTGATGTGCAAATGTTCCATGTTATGATTAATGTTAAGACACATCGATTCATGTTTACTTTAAGGAGGACAACTTGAAGAAGAATGGCCGAAATAATGGCACTGCCAGAGCAGGTCTCTGCACAAGCCTATATGATGAACCACTTGGTAGATGCAGATGATGAGGAAGATGTCACACTACATTTAGCAGCTTTGTGTGGAGACAGTGAAGGTTTACGACACATTGCAGGAGAGATCCACTATAGTCAGTGGCTGAACTATCGTGTCCGACCATATATGTCGCCCCCACTTAGACTAGCAGTTTCGGGTGAGTTATCGTCTGTGGATTGAAAGATCTATGATATATTTTACATATACAGTAAGTCATGCATATCCTTCTCATTTCTTTCAACATTGCAGTAGAGATCATTTCATGTCTGAATAAATGAATAATTTTCTGTCCTTTCCATTTGAGATATGTATTTTAACTTACAAAAATGAAGTCATTTGACAGTACATTTACTGTACATATTTATAACTAAACTATGTAAGATGCTGTATATAGTTTATGGAAATTCCCATAAAGCTGTTTGAAGACATGATGTGAACCGGCTTTAGTGAAATATACAAATAAAGAGAATTTTAATAACAATAAACAATTTCAAAGTATTAACTGGTACTTGTTATTAAAAGAGTTATTTTCACTATTTTGTGACCACCCTTAATGATGTCAACTCTGTACTGTATTAAAACATTTCTAATACAGTATAGTACTGTACAGGTTTATTTAATTGATTTCCCAGTTTTATAGATGCAGCTCTGTACTTCCAGTGTTGTGAAGATCCACCACCATACACACCCCCTTAGCCCATGAGGGCATCTGGGAGGGAGACCCATGCATTTTTCTTTAAATTATATTTTTCAGAGCTAGTACCTAAAAAAATTTATTTATATCCTGCTACAGATTGTTTTCCCCATGTCATAAAACCCCCATCAGTTCATGTCATCCTTCTTCAAGTAAAATTGGTCTTTGGCTAAGGGACACCTGAGTGAGTAGCTTTGACAATGGTAACCATACCATATGATCACCCCCTGTACTTTTTAATTCTTAAAAAATCAATTTATATATACAGCTCCTCCCTGACTTACGACCACCCTGACATACGACCGCCTCAGTTGTACCAAAATTTTGTGAAATTAGGTATTTTCGAGTCCCAACGTTAGTGATTGCGCTGTGTACTGACAAAATTTTTGTTTGTAATTCACTTTAAAATGGCTGGCAAGCTTAAAAGTGAGAGTTTGGTGCTGAGAAGAAAAAGAGACACCCATTTTAGATTTTCTATGTATTATTTAAACATTTTTGACTTACGACCATTTCGACTTACAACCTGGATTTAGGTCCCTAACCCTGTCGTAAGTCAGGGAGGAGCTGTACAGTAAACCCTCGTTACGCACATATAGGGCTCTGGCTTTGCCGAGTTATCCCAAACTCCGACTTATTGAAGCACTTCCCCTCTCCTGCAAAAATACAATACTGTAATAAAAAAATTATTGACCCGTATATTGTATGTGTACATGTAATTACTAAATGTAAAATATTAATACAGTGGGGTATGCTATACGAACGGATCTACTACGAATATTCCTATAACGAACGGTTTTTATAAAATTGAGAAATGCTATAACGAACGAAACTCCTACAAGCGAACATTATTTATTTATTTATTTATTTTTTTTTTTTTTTTTTACTAATTTATTGTTTTTTTATTACAAGTATTAATGATACTCATTATTTCAGGGGTTTAGATGCATATTTATGCACTTTTTTACAATTTTTACAATTTTATATTATATTTTTCAGTGTTAAGTGGTTGTATTTGGGGGCCTGGAACGGATTAATCCTATAACGAACGAATGCTATAACGAACAAGGTTCTAGAACCAATTAGATTCGTTATAGCATACTACCTAACCACCAGCACTGCAAGCAAAGAATGAAACATCATAGTAGGTGACAGATATATGGTAGCTGACACAGAGACACCTTCCAAATATATACACTAGACCCTCGATAATCCAGAATTTCAAATAACTTGGCACAGATATGGTCTCGAAATGTATTATAGTACAGTACTACAGTCTTACTCAGGAAATGTCGAGATACAGTACCGTATATAAAATTATTTGGGAAAATCTCAGCATATTTGGCCACCTGCATCACCTACCATGCCTCTGTATATATACAGTACTGTGTATATATATATATATATATATATATATATATATATATATATATATATATATATATATATATATATATATATATATATATATATATATATATATATATATATATATATTCTCTCCTCCACTTACGACGGGGTTCTGTCCCGACGACCAGGTCGTAAGTCGAATTGGTCATAAGTCGAAAAGGCGAAAATAATACTGTACATAGAAATTGCATGTGTGGTGGTGTTGGTGTGCAGATTAGTGGATGTAATGTTTATGACCTGACCTCATGTTTAATAAGGTCACCCTGTGTACTTAAGCCTGTCTCGGTCCATATAATTCAAGTGCCTCTGAAGATGTCTTGAATAAAAACGAAAGCTAAGGTGCTCCATTGTTTCCCTTTTCCCTGTGTGATTTTATCAATATATATATATACAGTGGCTTTTAAATGTTATTTTTTCTATTTACAGGAGGAAATCCCGAATGTATAGAAGTACTTTTGTCAGCTGGAGCAGACATTGAGTTGGAGGATGTGAAGGGACAGACTTCTCTCTTTGTTGCAACTTCTCAAAGAAAGTTAGAGATCATGAAGGTCTGTTTACATCAGAGCTTATTTTTTGAGATTTCGTGTAATATAGCTAAGTCAGAGAACGATACTGTAGTATACTGTACTCCTGTTATCTCAGTCTCCATCATTTTTCTACCTTTCACTTCTTCATATGTCTTGCACAGTTACTCGTGATTTTATCGTTGTTTATGTTCTGTATTTTAATTTATTAACTATTTATCATTTATAAATAAATCTTTCACATAAACACCAAAACAGATTAGAGTTACAGAATTTACTTTTACTTTTATCCTCTTCGTCACTGATTGGGTATTTAGTTGCTTGGGACTACTCGATCACGTCCCTGTTATGCACTGTTGGCAAGTACACTGGCTCCAGAATGTATCTTTACCTGTACCAGTGTTGCTCAAGTTTGGTCTTTAAACAGCTCACACTTAGCGCCATCACAACACTAACTGGCAGATTGTTCCAATAGTTTACAATTCTCACCCAGAAAAAGTTTGCCCTCACAATTTTCTGGACTTGTGGCTTCTTCAACCTTGAGCTGTGACTCCTTGTGGGGCAAGCATCTGCCAGCTTCTGAATTATAAAAGAAAATCACCAAATTCTAAACAAATTTCTCAAAAGTATAAACTTAGGTAAGTTTTAAGTGATTGTCTTTATAGTAAGCACAATATTAGATTTTGACATTGTTGTTACCAACAATTTTTAATTTGAATGATTTTACTTAAAAAAAAAAAACAGCGCAGTACTGTATTCTGTTAATCAAACACACCACAAGAGACTGACCAGCAGTTAGTCTTAAATTTAGCAATAAAATATCATAATTTCATGAAGAGTAGGTTGTAATTAACCCTCTCGCACATGATGACGTGATTCGCGTCATATTCATGATAAGACCAACTTCACAATGCCGCAAATTGAGTCACTGAGCATTAAAAAACTCAGTTTTCAACAGAATTCTGTCAAATTTTGATTCAGCATAGTAGCAAGTAAGTTCTATCAAATAAACTAATTGGCAACTCTCGAGGCCCATAGGAAGGGAAGAACAACGATAAATGCGCAGTATTATCTCAGCAGTCAGACCGTGAGTGTGAGCCATGTCCATTTAAATTCCATAACTGTGTGGGCTGCCTCAACTCATGGTTAAGTACAGTGCTTACCCTACTCCCTGAAATAATTTATTTTTAGTGTTTTAGAGAAGTGAAGTGATGGTTGTGTAATGTAATATTTTTTCATATTTACGGGGAAAGTGTTTAGTTTTCGAAAGCCGTTACAGTATCAGGCTATACAACCTCGTTATAGTAATAATGTCTCAAAAAAAGTCTCTGAAAAGATAATTTTCTAGACTTACATGAATTTTATCAGTACCATTCTCTTTGTTATGGTGTTGGCTACAAGATGCATTATAATTTATATCGATATAAAACATAGGCACAAGAATAATCGAAAAAGATTAAAAAATTACCATTTGGGAATCAGTTTTTTTGCTATTTTCTCAAAAACTTTTGGTCAAATCAGAAATCTGTTTGTTGCATTAGAAAGCTCATAAAATTCTGCTTCTAGAAGTGAATAGTTGGCTCAGACAATTAGAGCTAGGAGGTTGTGAACATAATGGTATGTATTTTTTTCCCCATGTTTATTAAAAGTGACAAAAAAAAGCTATATTCAGTACAGTACTTGTATTATTTTTTTTCGCTTATGTTGCAGAGCAATCAGTTACGAAGCCAAAGATATATTGTTTATGCCAATAAAAACAAGGTTTTGGGAGGAAATTGAAAAAGAAAAAAAAAAAAAATATTCACCATGCAGAGGAGTAATAACATTATAATGTCAACGATATCTTGGAATGTGAGGTTTTTGTGAAAACTGTATTGATTCAGAGAGACTATAGTGAAGAGAAAGGCCTTCCTATCTCCTTTGAATCATGTCACTTTTGTTACCCCAACCCTGCATCTGTCAGTCTAGCAAGAGAAGTAAAGTAAGGAAGTTCTACTGTACACATTGCCAAGAATGTTTTTGGCAAATCAAGAGATGGTGGAAGCTATAACCTTTTTTACTTATTTTTTGTGTTTTGAGTTCATATTCATATGTATGCTTCTCACCATAGAGACCACTTTGCATGTACCAGATGTCAATATAAACGTTTCTTTTATACATTAAGATTCTGTTGGAAGCTGGTGCTAATCCAGAAGGTAGCCGTAAGAATCGCTGCTCGCCGTTATTAGTGGCGGTCAGAGATGGATTTTCAGAAGGCGTCAAGGTAAGTTTTTGTTGCCTCTGATGTCTTAACGAACCTTTTCTTTTTAAATTTGGTGATCTGTTATTTATATTTAAATGCTGGGAATACACTCAAGGTTTTCCAGGTGTAAAATTGAAAAATTCCAGGTACTGTACATTGATTCGGTATTTATTACAACATAAAAAAAATTGAGGTTTTCAATGATATGAATATACTGTACTGTACTATTGGGAAATTTAAAGATGATATTAATCAAGAAATTGAAGACCCTTTCAGGCCCACCCTAAGCCAATCTGACAAAAATAATATATTCACCTGTATACAGCTATGAAATGAAGTATTAATTAAAGTATGTACAGTACCTGTGATGTACTTAGTCCAGATACTAGTTATTGAAAGCTGTCAGACTCCCACTGGTGGTTTGAGTCACTGATTCAGTCGACTGTCCACTTGGCGCTAAATTTAAACAGCCGATTCACTATTGAGTCTCAATATTGTAGGTCACTTGCCCATCAATTTCTTTATTGCCACTGGCTACTGGACTGAACTATTTTAATTAACCAGCTATGATGAGGATGATCATTAGCATTAGTGATGAACATCAGCAAAGACCTTGACCGTCACCCACATTTTTCTTCTCAGATTTGTGCGATTCATGTGGGTCGACCTGTACGTAAAAAAAAAAACGGAAATCCGGCAAAAAACAAAAAATATCACACTCCTGATCCACCTATATGACACACGATATGTGGAATAATTCACTTAATAATAAGAACATATCATCTCTGACAATACTCATTGCAGAATTAGTAGGAATAACCTATAATATTTGGTTATTTGATCAATAACATGAAGTATGAGAGGTACACAAACAATTCAGTTATTGGAGTGGATTATTTAGTGGAATTTGTTCCTAAAAGTTTAATTATTTACCTATTATAGTACATCATTAATTTATGGTAAGATTGCTGTCAAATAACAATATTTTGAAGTTGAACAGAATTCACATAAAATTCAAGGTTTATTTGTAAAATTCCCTGCATTTTCCAGGTTTTCCACATCAGTAGACACCCTGACACTGATGTCATAATTCAAAACATTTACAGCAGGGGTGTCAAACATGCAGCTCAACACCCTCTTACATGCGGCCCCCGGCCCACTGACTGCTCCAGCTGCACCTTGAGCAGCTAAGAGCCTAAGACAGTAGCACTTGAAGTAAAAAGTTAAGACTATTTGTACTGTATTGGATAATACTCTTTTTGTCTCTTGACTCTATCTATTCTATTAAGTCTGTTCAAAGGCAAGTGCTTGTAGGATGTTTTGTGAATCTCAGTCCAGTACGCATCTGGTGCTAGAGCGACGGCTTGCTAAATGCGTTGTTAGCCCTTTGACAATACTCTTTCCACACTAACCTGGCCCGTAGGTCCCGCCCCTCTTCTATACTAATAGCTGATTGGTTTATAAAAAATTCAAACTAAACGTGTTCACAATTGGTAGGCAGACCTGTTATTATCTAAAATAATGCCAAATATATGGATTATCAAAATGCAAATCATTTCAAGGCATTAGCACTTCAGAGAGGATGTTGGAAAATTTTAAGTATTTATTATAAAAGGTCGATATAAATACTCGCTTATACTTATATACGCGCAGTGGGGGGTAAAATGCTCAGGGAAACCAATCAGCTATTTGTAGCTATAGATGAGGAGTGGGCTTTACAGGCCAGGTTAATGTGGAAATACCAATGAAAGAGCAATTGGAGATAGTTTTAATGGTTAATTGTGGTTCTAAGCATACCACTGTATGAGTTTAGATATGGGCCGACCACTGGCCTCATACCAGTGTTAGACATGATAGCTCTGATGCGGTGGGCTCATGTTTGGGCAGTCCTGCATAGTCGCTCAAGGCAGTTGGAGCAGTGCAAATATCGGAAGCAGTGTCCATCGTTTTTACTTTGGGCCATTAATCATGTTATCAAAGAACAGAACAATTGATGACGAGCGTCGGGTGGTACAGGAAAAGTGGAAAAACTTGTACTTTTTTTTTTTTAATTAATGGATAACTGACATGTTTGATTTGTAAGCAACAACGTTCGAAGGCATTATGACACTAATCATGCTCCGAAGTATAATAAATATAGTGGCATGTTACGTGAAGACAAAGTTAAATAGTTAAGCAGTCATTGAAAAACCAGCAGTTGGTATTTAAGAGTGTTCATCAAGTCAGTGATGCTGTAGTTTAGGCAAGTTACAAGATTGCACATGAAATAGCTGTGTCATCAAAGCCTTTTTCTGAAGGGAACTTTATAAAGAAATGTCTGTTGATGGCTTCAGAAGATATTTGCCCAGAAAAATGTCAAACATTTGCAAACATTAGCATATCAAGAAATACAGTTGCAGAGAGAATTAATGAATTATCGGGAAATATAAACAGTCAACTCGAAGACAAAGTTAAGTACTTTACTGCATTTTCTGTTGCAATTGATGAAAGTACCGATATAACTGATGTAGCACAACTTGCAGTTTTTATACGTGGTGTGGATGAAAATTAGGTGTTGACTGGGTACAAACTGTGAGTCTGGCTACAAATGGATCACCGCAAATGGTGGGTAGAAAAGCTGGCATGGCAACAAAATTAGAGGAAAAACTACGAGCTGTGAACCCACACCATCAATTTCATAATTTGCATTGCAATGCAGTAAAACATTAAAAATGGATAATATGATGGATGTCATTATAAAGACAGTGAACTTTATACGAGTTCGAAGTCTAAACCACAGACAGTTCAACTGCTTTTTGGAGGAAAATAAGAACACACGTGGACTGCCATATCACACTGATGTTCGCTGGTTAAGTTGGGAAGTTGTACTGAAGCTATTTAATGAATTGCATAGTGAAATACAGATATTTATGGAACAGAAAGGAAAGGATGTGCATGAATTGAAGGATAATGAATGAGTTCAAGATCTAACTTTCATGGTGGATATTACAGAGCACTTAAATTACCTGAACACAAAGATGCAAGGATGCAATAAATTGGTAACAGAGTCTTATGACTGCATTCGTGCCTTTGAGATGACACTGCAGCTTTTGGAAAGTCAACTTTCCGACCTTAAACTCCCTGCAAGGCACACCTGAGCTTCATGTTGATACCAACACAGAAAAGTACTGCATCAAAATTTCTAAGTTAAGGAATGAGTTCCAAGATTTGCTGACTTTAAATACCTTGAGAAATATTTTTCCATTTTTCAGAACCCATTCTCTGTCAGTGCTAATGAGGTAGTACCAGTGCATCTTCTGTTAGAATTAATTGAGCTCCAGTGTGATTCTATTTTGAGGGAAAGTTTTCGAGTGTCGATGTTGGCACATTTGATCAATATGTGGGACCAAATTACCGTATCCCAGGATTAGGTGTTTTGCCTCAAAGATTATGTCCATGTATGGAAGTACATATGTTTGTGAACAGCTTTTTTTGTAATGAACATTAACAAAATCTTGGCTTCGTTCTCAACTTACTGATGCGCACCTGAATTCAATACTGAAGGTTGCTGCAGCTCAGTCATTAGCTCCAAACTTTGATGCATTGGTCCATACCAAGAGGTGCCAAGTATCAGGGAGCAGCAGTAACAGGCAATATGACTAATCAAGGTAATTATTTATTATACAACACAGCACAAGCAGGGTTTTTACATTTTTTTGAGCACTCAGCCATAAGCTTGTCCCTCACTCTTGAGTAGACTAAGACCTCACCCCTCAGCACCTCTAGTCCCGTTCCTTTATCCACCTCCCTTATTTTTCCGCACTACTCCCCAAAGGGGTGATTGCGAAGTGTTCATAATTATGTTACATGGCCTGCATAGTGTGTACTCATATTAAATTTGGCCCGCCGTAGCAAATGAGTTTGACACCCCTGATTTACAGTGTACAGGAGTCTTTAGTTTTTGTAATGCTTACATTTGCTTACACATGTGAACCTGATGCTTTCCTAGTGGGAGAAAAAGTCTTTTAGGATCACTGAATGGTGTTCCAATGGTCAGGACATATTTTACGTACAACCTGCTTGAATCTCTGTAAAAGGTATTGAAGTGCATTAGTAAATTTACAAGAAATGTAAAATAAAATGCAAGATTGATTTTGTTGAATAAATGTTGCAGACATAAAATAGTGATGTATTAATTGTGTGAAATTAATGCCAGGGCAGTGTCAGAGTTATAGAGGATTGTTCTAGCCGAGTGATTTGGGATTTCAGAATCAATTAAATATTTTTCTTACTTTCTTCCATAGCTTTTGTTACAACATGGGGCTGATCCAGAGCCTTTTAATCAGATCTGCACATGTGTACCAGGATGGCCACTCCAGCATGCGATTGTGTATGCTCACTTTTCATGCTATTTTGAGCTTATAAAAGGAGGGGCTCTGGCAAACCTTACTTTACTGCCATACCAAGTGAACCCAAAAGTAGTGACTCGTCTATCTATTCCACATGCCATCCTTAAGTATGCCAAGTAAGTTAATGTTTCAAGGTACAGTATAGGGAATTTGTAAGCACAGACTTAAATAATGGCAAAAAGTACAAGAGAGCTTTAGTATCAGCAGAAAAGTAAATTAATTTTTTATATTGTTTGTTCTGTCTCATTAATAATTTTATTATCTCATATCCCCACAGACTTTCAGAATTGTTTTTTTGTGAAGATCATGTTTTTGAATGCTTATATTGCTACAGCAACTTTGGACTGTATACTCAATTGTTGATGTTTGAGGTCTGTCATAAGTGTGGACAATGTTGCTGTTGTAAAACAAACATTCACACTATCTCCATGAAAATATGTAAGGTAGTGTGTATATACCTGTACTGTATATTGTTTTAAGACAACCGATATATGTATACCTCTGATGTTAAGATCATCTCTCTGTAGGGAGTACCCAGAGTTCATGGAGTTGTATAATGAGTGTGGGGGTAACCTGCGCCAGGTAAACACTGCTGGAACCACCTGCAGTGAGGAGTTTCTGGATGGCTCTCCTGCAAAAGATTTATTAATCAGTTTATCAGGTGAGGCACCAATATAATTATTTGTTCACAGTACAGTACATTATATGAAATACATTATGTTTAAGACCTTTGTAAGACATTAAGAGTTTCATTAGAGAGAAGTTTACTTTAATATTGTTTCTGTCAGTTGTTAATACAGAGCTTATTCACTGTCATCTTCATTGTAACAATTCATAAAGCGTAAAAGTTATGAAAAGAAAATGTTTTCATAATTTGTAGGGTGGTAATCCCCAGGCAAGAAGGGCTAACACAGCCCATAGCATAGTTGAGGTAGGTGGCCACCTCATCACAACCGTAGTAGAATAATACCCCACCATTAGTAGGTACAGGATTGAATCTGTGTTTCATGAATTAGGAGTTAAGAGGGTTAACAACTGAGCCATTATTTTGCCACCATTTCTTACATGTCTTCCTCTGCTGTACAACAGAGAAGGTTGGGAAGAACCTTCAAGCACCATGACCTTGGTAAATTTATGAATCCTTCTCCATTGAAACAACCATCGGGTTCATTCTTATAATTATTATTTTTTCATCATACCTTAGGTGTTATTTTTTCCCATATCTTTATCTTCACGTGTGTTAATTAAGCCATTTTGTTTTACCAGGTATATATATATATATATATATATATATATATATATATATATATATATATATATATATATATATATATATATATATATATATATATATATATATATATATATATATATATATATATATGACCTGACCTCATGTTTTTAAGGTCACCCTATATATTTAAGTCTCTCTCTGTCCATGTAATCCAGTTGCCTCTGAAGATGTCTTGAATAAAGACGAAAGCTAAGGTGCTCCGTTGTTTCCCTTTTCCCGTGTGATTTTATCAAGATATATATATGTATATACTGTATATGTATATATATGTATATATATGTATATATATATATATATATATATATATATATATATATATATATATATATATATATATATATATATATGTATATACTGTATATGTATATATATGTATATATATGTATATATATATATATATACTCTTTAAATTTCCTTATCTTACTGCTATTAGCCCTTTTCTCTGCAAAACTGAATAATTACAGTATATGTATTTAATTATTCTATTTATCACTGTCCATTCCCTTAACCCTCTCGCGTACGAGATAAGTTTTGTTTTCCAGTTCCAAGATCACATTTCTGAGGCCCCCAGGGCAGGCGAGACAGCACAATGAATAATTTATTTATTTTTTTTGCTTTATCAATTTCCTCCCCCAAACTTGTTTTTATTGGCATAAACCATATATCTTTGGCTTTGTAACTGATTGCTCTGCAACATAAGCAAAAAAGAAAGTATATAGCTTTTTTGTCACTTCTAATAAACATGAGGAAAAAAAATACACACCAATACGTTCACAACCTCCTAGCTCTAATTGTCTGAGCCAACTATACATTGCTAGAAGTAGAGTTTTATGAGCTTTCCAATGCAGTAATCAGATTTCTGATATGACCAATAGTTTTTAGAGAAAATAGCAACAAAATGATTCTCAAATGGTAAAATTTTTGTTCATCTTTTTTGTGCCCATGTTTTATATCGATATAAAATATATTGCATATTGTAGCCAACATATAACAAAGAGAATGGTACTGATAAAATTTGTGCAAGCCTTGAGGGTTTTTTTGGGGGGTGGGGGGGGTCTCATATTTTTATTTTTATTTTTATTTATTTTTATATACAGGGTACGTGTGGGCGGGTGTTCGACCGCATTGCATGACTTATGGTATGGGTATACAGTGATATCTCTGTTGGCCGGAACAATTGTTGCATAGCACTTCCGGGAATGAGAGATTTTCAGGTAATGAGACGACTCTCAAAGCCGGAAAAAATCCCTCATCCCCATAAGTTTCTGGGTAACAGAAAAATGTTCTCGGAAGTTCCAGAAATTGCCCATTACATCATCTCTTGAACCCGGAAAAATATCCCTCATCCCCGGAATTTTCTGGGTACTGGAAAAATTCTTGGAATTTCCGGAAAATGCACCTGATTTTCATCTCTCAAATCTGGAAAAAACCCATCCCTGGATTTTCAGGAAAATGTGCCCCCACAGAAAATTCCAATTCCTGCTATCAGAGAGTTCTGGGTTTGAGGGATTCCGGCTAACTGAGATATTATTATAGTATAATATATGAGAATAACACAAATTATAACAAAATATACCATAATAACAAACTGTATTATAGTATGATATAAAATAAGATCACACACAGTATATATAGGTGGGTGGGCATTCAACCACATCGCTTTATTGTCATATAGTAAAAGAAAGTAACACAATATCTTATAATAAATTGCAATATAAAATAACAGAAAATATATAATAAAATAAATTCATTCTGTACCAATATAAAATAAGACCATTCTGTACTCACGTCCTTCAGTGAGGTGGAAGACTTCCAGAACTTGTAGATGGACTTTGGGGGAGGAAGTGAGTGAATGAGCCCGAGTAAAATGGATAAGAGAGTGAATAATTGTGTGTGTGGAGTGAGTGGGGATGTAGATGGGTGTGGATGAGTGTGGAGTAGAGAAGGAGAGGGATTTAAATGTAATGTAGCTGATAAGTGGAGTGTGGGAGGTACTTGGTGATCGTGGGAGGCATGTGGTGGGATGGTGGACCACCTGGGTGGTGAGGAAGGGAGGTAGCAGGTGGTATGAGGCTTGAATAATGCAAGAGATATGAAGGAGAAGCTTGGGATGTGGAAGGTTGTGGTGAAGAGAGTGAGGGTGGTACGTTGTTGGTGGTAGAGGGAGTCGCTGGTGGTGTGAGCCGTGTGATAATGTGGATGCAACCGACACAATTTCTTCCTCATATTCAAGACTTTTTTTTTTTTGTTATCATGATTATTTTCACTACCAGGCTCTTTATTATCACTATCCACTTGATCCTCACAGTCTCTAAACAAGAGTTCTAGAAAATCATCTTCTTTCAGAGACTTTTTTCGGGACATTGTCACTCTGAGGTTGTGTAGCCTGATATGGTAGTGACTTTTGAAAACTAAACATTTTCCTTGTAAATATGAAAAAAATATTACATTACACAACCATCACTTCACTAACACTAAACATAAATTATTTCAGGGAGTAGGGTAAGCACTGTAATCCAGGAGTTGAGGCAGCCCACACAGAGTTATGGAAATTTAAATGGACACGGCTCACGGTCTGACTGCCGAGATAATACTGCGCATTTATCGTTCTGTTCTTCCCTTCCTATGGGCCTTTAGAGTTGCCAATTAATTTATTTGATAGAACTTACTTGCTACTATGACACAATTCTGTTGAAAACTTAAGTTTGGGCGAATTTTTTAATGTTTGGTGACTTGATTTGCGTTACTGAAGTTGGTATCTTGCTAATCATTCTTGTGCCTCAGTGTGGGATTTCAGCATATTTTCAATCAAGCCTTACCACATCATCAGGAAGACATATTTTTTATTCATATCTTAGCAAAACTCTCTGGTAATACAATATATCACAGCTCAAGTCATTATTCTATCATAAATTAACATGAATGATCAATGCTAATACTTTTGAATGCTCTTTATATCTATCTGTACATGAACTTAACATTGTTTTGACAGGACTGCCTCTGAGTCTCAAGTCCTTATGTCGACTGACTGTCCGCCAACTTCTAGGACGAAAGAAGTTAATGAAACTCTCTTCACTGGAACTTCCATCATGCTTAATTCCATTCTTAAACTTTGAGGAATTTTCTCGTTATTCATTAAGATCCAAAGAAAATAAACATGATAAAATTAATGACAATGAAAAATAAAAGTGTCTGAAATACTTGCCAGGGAGTGTTGTGACGGCAATGAATATCTCCTCATTTAAGATCAGACTTGACCAACACTGGCACAGGTTCACATACATATGGAGCCAGTGCATGCCCATTACTTGCCAACAATGCATAACAGAGATGTGACTGACTGCCCTAGCAAATGACAGGCTGATCAGTAACAAGGGTTCTGTGCCAAAGAAAATGAAAGTGTTATTAATCTCAGTTATGATTAATAAACCATTGAACAAGGGTTATTTGTAATCTAACATAAGTGCCTTATTTCAAGTCTTTATACCAAGCCTGTTTTGATGTGAAGGAGAGTGTTTACACCTGTACAGATGTGCTTCTTCTCATTCATATAATTTTTGATATTATATTATAAATTTTATTTGTTTATATAGTACATACTAATATAGTCTAGTCATTACTCTCATTAAGTTTGTTGTTGTATCTTGTAATACTGTTTATATAAATATATACTGTAGTACTGTATATTGAGTTTTAATGTATATCTTATGTGCATAATAACTTCAATATTGAACCTAAAACTAATTGCCCTAGTCTTAAAATAAATTAATATATCCTAAAACTTATTAAGCATGATAGTACTTTTATGATTAACATCTCTTTTCTATATTGCTTCCCTTGGATCAAACATCTTTGAATACTTCCTATACCCTAGGATGTGCCAGCCTTTTGTAGATGAAAATTTGGTCCATAACGTCAAAGCCTTCCAAAATCCCTTTTTGTCACCATGAATTTTGATTTTCAATATTCCTTTGGTAAATTTCATTCATGGCATCCACAGGTTCTTCATTTATACAGCAAAGTAATAGACATGTACAGTATACTATGAATAATACAAGAGGTTTATAAATTAAAAAAGCTTTAGTACATTGTACAGCATTTAGAAATGCATTAGAACATTTGGTACAGTAATGTACAATACTGTACATCATAAAATCATATGTGTAAAAGCTTGAGAAGACACTACGGATTCTACAGAACAAATAAATTACTGTTCATTTACATTTAATTATTAAATCAGATTAAATAATATATAGATTATTAAATAACATCTTTGGTGTAAAATGAAGCCTTAAGATAACAAATACATGAAATAAGCAAATTAATGCTAAAACCATTGGTACATTATAGGTTCATGCTTCCCAAACAACGGAATTCTCTTTTCAAGATTACCAGCAATATAAATTCACTCTTGACTGAAGACAATAATTACAAGTTATAAATTACAAGTAAAATCCAGGGAAAGGTCACTGCCACTGAGAGAACCTTACATGCTATTTAATATCTAACATAAATGACTAATATTAATATTGTATATAGCACTGAACTTTTCTGAATAGTACAAATATGATTCCTAAAATACTTGAAGAAAAAATTTACTCAAAATTTAAGGTGTTGTAACCTGGATTAAAAAAGTGCCAGTATGATTCCAATTTACATAATATTACACTATTGAAGTACTGTACTAAGATTCCAATTTATTGGATTAACTTGGGCCAAAACTTAGTTTTTACATCCAGATTTATGGTAAATTTGAGCATATACTGTATTAATCCACCTGTGGTAGTACAGCTAGGTATACAGGTATATTACAGCATAAGGTGTTATACTGCTAGCTTTGGTATCTTATTTTATGAGATGGGAATACATCTGTGTAATGGTAGAATTTATAAAATACTCAGATATTTAGGCAAGAGGGAATCATCTTGGCACTAATAGGTCTAAAACCCACACAGATAAAGAAGCTAAATTCCTAAGCAATGAAACCCATTTTTTATACTTTATGATAATGTAAGACCTATGAATAATATCATTCAAATGAACTCTTAACGAAAATTCACGTGAACTTCAAACTGCATACAAGAAAGAAATGTACTGTACTGTACCCTTAAAACACAACACTGAGACTCTTCCTGTTGGTTAAGTTAGTCTACGGATTTCAGGAGGATCGCTAAGCCAGATTTGTCCTATGTATTACTGTACTTTCGTCTGTTAATTAAACAAAAACAGTTCAACAGAATTCTGGTGATTCAGAGTCCAGTAATGTGAAATCTTACTATTAAACATCACTTTCTATAATTACATATTGCAATCTTATCCAGGAAACAACTGCTTTTTTTTTGATGTGAGATAGTTAAAAAAAAAATACAACTAATTTTTAAGGAACATTATGATGGACTAGAAGATGTAAGCATGGCAGTGTGCCCTCTGAAGGACTTTACTACTGTACAAAGTGATCTAGCTGTATTTTCAAGCTAAGTTTGCCCAGTGCCCCATGGTACTGTAAACTTTTCCATAATCTGCTCAATTACTAGCATGAAAATGGTAAAATAATGTGAGATTAATATGCCTAAAAGACTAATTTTTCCTACAATACCTGTAGTTGTGACGAACTTAGTGAAGGAAGAATAAGACTTAAATATATGAGATAAGGTAATGTAATATGTAATGATCATGAGAAAAGACCAGTACCTGTAGTAAATTAAGGTTGAATAACATTTTGGTGAGGAGAATTGAAGGGGAACAAGATATTGTAAGTGAAAATGACCAGATGAAATAAGCTACACACAGCAAGGACAAAACCCTGGAGTGAGTTAACCTACAGCTGTAACAAGGATTCCTCTAAGACTGCAGATGGCTGAAAGGGGTCTGAAAAAATATTATACTATATATTTTTTGGTTAAATCGGTGGGAATAATCGCAAATAACATGGGAAAGAAGAAAAATGTAAACATGGTGGTAATTTCTTTTTCCAGCTTATTGTAAATGTTACTCTACTATACATTTAAATACTGTATCCTTATTATACTAGATACCATTACTAATTTTTATAAAGCTGGCCCCTGTAATGAGAATAGGTAGGTCTATGTTTTCCAATATTGTTTATGGAAAGATGTCTAGCTTAACATTAGGAGTGGCTGCAAAACAGTTGACGGATATGAAGGAACAGAGCTTTACAAAGCTGTTGTATATAGTTGTTAGATTCATTTGTCTAGTCAACACACTTGAAGTTCACCATCATCTTCAATGATTTACAACTATTTTCCACAAAACATTGATGATGATGATAAAGACAAGAAAATTAAAAAGGCCATACAAACAAAGGTAGTGAAAAAAGTAACTTGAGAAATATTTAATAGGTGACTGCAAACTGTTTAAGTGTGGTTATAGCTCATAAGTATTGGGTAGATCAACATTCTTTAAGGATAACTGAATAAAATATAAAATACCAGGGGTAGGGATAAAAATAACTGCAAGTTAACATGTATGAAATAGGTGCTGGAAATGGTCCAATCTATCAAAGAAAAAAAAGGGATATGGAAAAGGAAGTTTGGCTTGTGAAAACCTCAAAAAGGAAATACTGTGACAGTGAACAGTAAAGTGAAGAGGAATTCTGGATATAGATGATAAAGAAAAGAAATTGATTCCAAAATTTTTAAGAAAACACTGAATATTAAAATGGAGAACTAACCCATGAATTCTCAATACAAAAAGTGAAACATGAGAGATGCAAGTTGAAAGAAAAGTTGCAGAGAGAGAATAATGAAATGTGTATTAAACTGAGAAAGTTTCTGGGGGTGTAAGGAATACATGTAACCACTGTGAGAGGTCATTTCGTATGGCTCACTTTTCAATTAGGAGTACAGTGAAACATTTCAAATCAACTTTGTCATATTACAGATAAATTTATATCACTAATTTCAGGAAAGCTTTCATCAAACTGGTAACAAAACTTTACTTTAACCTCACTGAACCCATCAGCAGAGACATACACAGATCAACATGCCCACATTGCTATCCTACCTGAGGCAAGAAGATATACAATGTTCCTGTCCCAGTTCAGAGTTTGAATCAAGCAGTACATCAAATGGCTTGGTAATGCAGTAAGCTAAGCTTGGGAAGACTGTGAATGAACTTGTAAATAAAAAATTACAAATGCTGGACACCAGTTGACTCTGACTTACCTCTTTTTTTTGACAAGAATGCTCTTTTTTATTCCTCCAAGTTATCTTTACAATATACTGTACAGCTGATATCTTAGGAGTACATAACTCCCTGTACATCACCCATAAATAGTTACAAATCAAATGCACTGATATATTTTTACATTGCCTGGAGAATGTGACATTAAGTGAATTCCACAGTGCTTATAAATTAAATAATTTAGCTCTGAACTATGGTAATAAAGTTTGTTACCGTACTGATAGACAATGTGAGACGAAGAGCCCCCTTCTCACCTTGAGAGTCACACCTTGGTTTGAGATTCATGAACAGGATCATTCACGTACAGAAGCATACAATCAAAACAGGGACAATATTCCAATACAAACACACTATAAACATAGGTTTCAAAATAAACTACAACTGGGAAATGCATATATTTCTCCTTTGGCAACTACTCAATGGTGTCTAAACTCTATCATAAAATATATGTTTATTTGGTCCTTTGTTTGCAGGATTAATGCTCAACATACCTAACTATGTAATAGTAGTAAAATGTTTATACAAACTATTGAATAATTAATACTGTACTGACATGTTTTTACAATCCTATAAGGAATGTTAGAAAACCAAGGTTTATTATAAAATAAGAAGGAACTTAGCACCATTAATGATAATACAATGGAGCATCAAGTTCATCTTAAGAACCATTTAAATTTTTTTTTTTGGAATAAGATGACTATAAAATATTAAACTACAATATCACCAACTTCTGCAAGTACTGTACAGTAAACTGGTTTGTCAATATTAGCTAAAACAAAATCATATCTTGAGAAACTTGGTGAACAATTCTTCCTCACGGAGAAATCATTCTTAGGGACTTCCTTGTCTACAGTCACTGGAAGGAAAATGAAGAATTAAATTGTCTTAATTCAAATATTACATTGGTTGCAGATAAAACAGTGAGTGTCTGATTAGTAGATTAATTTCTTAAAGCAGCCCAGAAAATGTTAATTAAACAATGGTAATTCCTGATGTCTGATTTGCTTATATTCATTTAGTCAGTTCCCATATTTCCACAAGGGTGGCAAATGCATACTATTGTCCAAACACTTATCACAATACAGTATGACATCACATGTTCACCAGCTGCAGAGCCAACACCTGGAGTTTGTGATGCTTGGCCAATAAAACCAAAAAGCTGCTCGAGTCTACATTGAATAAAATTTTGCTTTTTTAAAAAGATAAAAAAATCTGTACAGTAAACAAGAATGTCATACAGAATTTTTGGGTCAAGATATTGCATGTGCCAACCTCACCTCAATGAAAGCAAAAGATTAAACAATATGGAGAGAGAGAGTAAAAGATTAGTACCAAATTTAAAGTTTTTTTTTTCAGGAGAAACCAATCATGAGAAATGGGTTACCAAAGTATTAAAAACAAAGGGATAGGGCTATTAGGTAAATATCTATGAACATATTATAAAGCAACATTTAATTTCTAATATAACTCCTAAACATTATCCGGTAAAACCTCAATTCTCTAGGTTTATAAATTCTATCTTTGCCAATCACTTTGTTGTGTTGGTTCCTCAGAATGAAAATGGATTATACAACTTCCTCAAATCAGGAATAGTTTACATAAATTGGAAACATCTATTTGTTTTCAGCATGAGGAAATCCTCTTTAATATTTCTAAACCCCCATTTTTTCCATTATTTTGTTCCTAGGACCAATAACCTCAATAAATATAACTTTAAATATCCATTTTAACCGTACAGTATTACACTTTATAAACAAGAAGAATTAAGCCAATCTCTATTTTCCTTTACTTTATCTTATGATTTAGCAGTGAAGTACAGGACCTATCCAGATTTATTTCATGGTGTAAACTGATATTAGAATTTTAATCACTTTCAATATACCCTGTACAGTGGTCCCTCAATTAACGAACGGTCCAATTAACGAAATTTCGGTTAACGAAAGCCTTATGAGAAACACTCTTTGTTGTGCGCATCAGCTGATCTGCTAGTCCGCCAATACAGTAATTGGTTCTATGTTTACATTCGTTTCCAGTGGAGTAAATATCAAAAAAGTTGTGCTCTTGAATATTTTTGCATTTTTAATATTAAAATTATTGATCATCCTGAAATTTAGTTCACATATCGATAATATACAATGCAGAAATTATTATGAAACATGAAGAAGACATTAGAACCAATGCACTCTGTAAAGAATATGGCATGTCATCATCGACTGCCTCTACAATCAGCTGTTTGATATGTAAACAAAGCTGCCGGGAATACGACATACACACCTCAAATAAGTTAAAATACAGTATTCTATTGTTTTTTATTTATTATTGTACAGTATACTGTACAGTACAGTACAGTACTGTAATTAGTTTATATTTAATGTTTTGTTAATTCTATTACCATTATACAGTACTTTGTATGTACAGTATACTTTTTCTGTGAGTTGGAACCAATTACCCAATATCCCATTGAAATAATATATTAACAAAATTTTCGGTTAACAAACGACTCTGTGGAACCAATTGTGTTCATTAATCGAGGGACCACTGTATTATCTATAAGAGTAAAAGGCTATTGGGTTTCCTCATGTGTTATTTACCTATGGTATGAACCCATCTACTTTTCTTCAGGCCTCATCCATTGTTTCTTATTTCCCTCCTGACACAAGTTAACAGAAAAATGAGACAAAAACTTGTAGAGCAGAAACATACATTAGGTAATATCTTCCTTTATACTGTACTATTGTAAAATGAATTAATTCATCTGCTTTACTTTATAAGATGTTGAAATACATTGTTAATACTGTATGTATCCATATCTGAGGAATAACACAGAAGAAAATAATATCTACATTTAAAAGACCTAAAACTGCAAAGACTTTCAGCATTAACGAGTACAGCAATAATTTCTTTTTAATATTTAAAATGATTAGATATTCCTTCCATCTCATTTATGACCATTAAAACAACCAATTATCTAATCCATGAAAGTTAATTATAGTTTTATACACAGTACAGTATATGAAAATACTGCAACCTAAGACAATTTATCCTATCAAAGAACATCCAGAATTCTGAGGATCTGTTAAATATTTTTGAGGTTTTACTGAATATGTTTTAATTTATTTTCAAGCTTAAGTTCATGTATTAATTAAAAAACACTCATACAGTATTTCATAATAAAAACAAAAAAGTTTAGCAGGTTAATAATAATGTGAAAGTTATAAAAAGACAGAAAATAATGCAGTATTCCCATGCCAAGCTACTTACTGTGCTGTGCAACCCTGACTAAAGTGCGAATACTATACGATGGCATCCCTAGCACTCCGTCCCAGAGGCCAACCCTGGGTCAGAGTCTCCTGAGCCTCCAGACACAAGAGTTTCCCCCGAGCTCGTGCTCCCAGTAGAGTGACGCCAAGATGTCACTCTAGGGTTAGAGTGTTAGAATCAGAGTACTATGAATTCTTAGAGAGGAGAGTTTTTATTCCAGAGATATACAAGAGAAACTTGATTAACTGAAAACATGCCAATCCATGACTTATCCACAGGTTACTAGAGAACACTTACTAGCTATAATAACTTAGTCTGAGTTTATAAAAGCTTCAATGCACCTAAAATGGCAGAAAAAACTAAATGCTGAAAAACTGCCACCAAGAAAAAAAAAAATCTATACAGAGCATCCATAAATCATCTGACCCATCTTAAACCCTAAAAAATATCATAGGTAGACCATCATGGTTTTATTATACTTGATAAACAATTTATAAAATATTTACTTACTGTAGTAGGCTTCCACTTGTGCAGCCCATTCTATCTATAATATTTTTGAAGTTATTTAGTTTTAAAATGGGTCACATAATTCATTGACATTCTTTATTATTTCCTCTACTCAGAAAAATAAATATCCTTCATATTGGTCAGCACTTGACTCATAACTCCTGTGAGCACTTTCTTAATACTGTGAAGTCAAATGTTTTAAGATTCCCTGCATCTAATTAGCTGGTGCTCATACAAAATATTTATACAATCAATGCTGTCCAAAATTACATCATAATAATAATAATAATTGTATATCCTTCATAACTACAGTATGATCATGAATTTGAAATAAAAAATTACACTTTTTTATTTAAGCAGTAGTTTAATTTTCAAGTTCTACGAATAGAGTAAAAACTCTTAAAATAAATATACTGTGTACACTATACAGGATCACCCAAAAAAGAATGCCCTGATCTGAATACTGTACAAAACCATTCAAAATTTGGGCATTGTGTTTCGATAACCCATTTATATACATGTACCCGGTAGGTATATTTACAAACAGGCATAGGCAAATGGTGTAAGAGACAGAGAGAGACTGATCGATACAATATAAAAGAAAAAGCAGGTATAACCTCGAACAAGGAAGAATATTAGAGAGAAAAGTTTAAGAGCAGATTTACAAGACATGAAGAATTATGGCTTCGTGTATTAATGAAAGAATACTTAGGATCAAAAAATTACCCATGAATAGAATCACAAAGCCCAATGCTATAATCATGTTGGCATTAAAGTAGTCTTTATGAACTACTAGTTCAGCTTAATTTCATAAGAAATCAACAACAAAATATGAGATAATGAACAATAAAGTTTGGATACTGTACTTGTTTTTTGCCCTCGGCTTTAGTCTCATTTTGAAAGTATAAAGTAATAGAATGGGGGAAAGGTTATAGAAAGTAGCTATAGTTGTTCTAAAGGTAAACAAACAATGTAAACTATAACCCTGAGTACTGCACCATCAGATTTATGAAAGATATGTAATTATTTCATAAAAAACAAGACCTAAAGTGCCCAATTGATTATAAGGTATGGAAAAAATTATGAGAAAGTGGGTGTGGTGCATATGGGGTTGCTGCTCGGAAGGCCGACATTTGCCCAAATTAACAACGAAAACAGCTTTTAACTCTCTGACTACCCTTACATTTAAACTGAAATGTCTTGCTACATGCCTGATTAGTGTACTTGGAGGGGAAGCTGGGTATAAAATTAAATGTTTCAAAGAAACTGGAGTGGATGAACCTCCTGGTCAGCCATTACATAAAAGAATAAGAGGATATTCACCTGCATAATTACCATACACACTATACAAGGGCAAGTCTAACTATGTGGTAATACAGACATACTGTACATTCACTTAGAATCTTTATACGTAATGAAATTCTAAAGGAAAATATACATCTAGAAATGACAAGATGTGGTGGTGATCAAGCAATATATAAACAACTACAGTAATTGCCTATAAATTTGATTTAATTCTATTCTAATTGATGATATTCCTGTGAAATATTTAGAAAGCATATAACTGTAATTTTCTCATCTAGTGTAATGATAAAAAAAAACAAATTCATGTTATAATGCTGAACTACTGTTCAGCCAAAATAAAATTAGATTGAATAAAGAAGAAGAATGATCCAGGTGTTTAGCTACAAAATGATGGTCAGCACATTCACAAATTATGTACTGTACAAAACAAAGCCAAACAGAGTCATAGCAGAGCAGTAAATAAAATCACAACAGCTGCCGTGTTGTTCATGTCAAGTCTAAAACCCACTACCTACCCCTAGACTCTTGTAGAGACCGTGGCTCCACATTTCTAAGGAAACATGAGTCAAGATTTTTTTCCTCTTACTTTGTGGTACAGTATTTATATGAAGTGTGGTGACTATTATCCACGTTCAAGAAGTTAATAAAAAATTAATGTAAACTTGGGAGACATCAGTATTGTAATTCTTGTTATCTCATCAAAGGGTTCTGGGGTTGTTTTAGACCTGACTACAGACAGCTCTTAGTGGCTGAAATGGCAGATCTTGCAAGAACATTGGTTGTGCAATTCAAAACTTGATTTGGAATTTATATTGAGTACAGTAATACCCTGGTTAGCGCTGTTTCGTTATACTCGTAGTGCTCTTGCTTGCATCTTGGAACTCCAGGAAAAATAAATAAATAAAATAAAATAAATAAATACCGTAGTCACAGGTACAAACACTCATAACACGCAAAGAGCAGCTCTCTTTGTTTTTACGTACTTGGCCAATCAGCACCAAGTGCTTAAACTGTGGACACAATATTGTTGACTCACTGATTTTTTTTATATTAGTGACCATTTTCTACTCATCATGTCTGGAAAACGGCCTGCAAGTTTTAATGCTGCTAATGCGTCTAATGTGCCACGAAAAAGTATTGCCTTGGATGTAAATTTACAATTGTTGAGGTGGTTGGAAGCTAGTGAGCATCAGGTGCATGTCGGTGCTGCTTCCAACTTGTCTAACTTGTCTACATTAACTGTTAGAACCATTATTAAGAATGCACACAAGATAAAATCTTCAGCCATGACAACCACGAAGTTGTTATATTAAGTGTAGGTCTTATTGTATGACAAACTTGTGAGTGGTTAACTGAAGCACAGTGTGTGGTGGTGGGTTGGAGATCAGCTGCTGCGTAACGCTTGGCAACACCTGGTGCATGTTACCACTCCACCTCTCTAATAACCCCCACCTTCCTGCTTTCTCACTTCATATTTTAAAATGCTATGTAATATAATGTTGAACGGATATAACATTGCTCATTTATACCTACAATCAATTTTGTGAGTAGATATCAGCTATTCAATACAAGGGGTCCCAGACTTAAGAATGCCCGCTGATGCGAACAGGGTTAAACTTGAAATTTACAGTATTTTATTTACCTGATGATATATTTTTTACTTTCATTTACTGTATTTTGTCATTCTATTTCTTCTTTTCTTTTATATTAAGTGATTTTAGATGTATATAAGGACTTGGCCTATGATATAGTGGGATTTTAAGCATTGTTCTGTTACTCTGGTATGCACATAGCACGTGTTCCGACTTACCCGGTACATACAAATCCGACTTAAGAACGTCCTCAGGAATGGAACCCATTCGTAACCCGGGGACCCCGTGTCTGACCCACTTTCATCATCGCCACCTAAAACAGTTTTAGTTATGCAAATGTGGATTAGCGTCAACCAGATCAGAACCATACGATATGCACCACTTCTCGCCCGCCTACCTCCCTCCCACCCATGCACTGCATCTCACACTTGTTCATCAAATGACTCTTTCATGATACAATATTGTTTATTTGTTATTCATTTATTAGTAAATATATGTTACTGTAATCTATGTTTATTAATGCCCTGTACTATTCATATACAATACCCGTACTGTATATATCTCACAGGTAAAATATAATGTCATCATGATTACGTCTCCATATAAGCAATAGTATAATGACCCCTTAGAACGTTGTTTTGGATAGCGCTCCATTATCCAGGAACGTATTTTGAGAGCTAAACGGGGTATTACTGTATCTAGTATCTAAACTTCGTCAAACAATTTAGAGATGTAGCACTTCACTGTACTGATGTATTAAAACCTTTTATTCTCCGTAGTTACAAACTGTATCAAGTTACAGTTTCAATATAAAATACAGCAACCCTCTCTAGCTGTGAGCCAGCCATGTTTATTGTTGATTTGAATAAATAACAAAAGGCTGAAGTAATATAAACAAACACTAATATCAGAGGTACTAGAGTTGGCAGAGCATTGTAGCTGAAGTCAAGAGCCAGAGCACACTTCTGACAATTCTGACTCCAGCTTCAGTTCTACTCTGACTCCAGGCACTGCCAGCCTGAGTAAGTGCAGTATTCAGTTTTAAAGTGCACAGCTATCATTAAGAATTTTCCTTCAACAATCATACCTATCTGTTATTACTTGGAAGAAGAAAAAAAAAAGCATTGTGAGGACACTGTAAACAGAGTAAAATCAATTAAAAATATGGTGAAATAGGCACAAGTAAAAATGCCACGGTCCTGTAATTAAGGCGAGTATAAACCACTCATGATGACAGACAAAAGAAACCAACAAAACACACCATAAGTATAATCTATATCAGTGGTTCTCAACCTTGTTTGCCCCATGCACCCCTTTCACCATATGTCAGAATGTCATTCCCCCCTCCTTTCCAAGATTGTCTGCCTCAAAAAGTACATTCCAAATACTATGCATATAATACTGAAAATCCTTTATTTTTTCCATATTAGTATCAGTTTCCCCCCCCCCCCTGAAAACCTGAGGGGGGAAATTCCCCCCTGGTTGAGAACCCCTGATCTATATGAATATCATTGGCAGATTTGGTTTGGCTGGTTCATTTTGTCAATTATTTTAATTGGTATAGGCAGGGTAATGTGGGTGGTCTTGGGACAGGAATGAAGCAGACCCCAGGGAGGGATGGTAGGGGAGAGGCTCACTCACCCTAGGCCCTTGTTAGCTTAGATGTGAGCAGCTCTCTGCATTTTTCCCTCACTGAATACATAGCATTTTGTGACTAACCACTTTATCCTTTATGATATCAACTTTAAATTATATTGAAACACCTCAGCTATTGTGGGACATATCTTAAATTTGACATTACTTTGTTTACATGAACTTTCTAGTGAGTACAGGGGGCCACCCAAATTCGCGGGGGCTAGGTACTCAAGATGGCCGTGAATCGCCAAATCCACGAAAAATATCTTTACTTGTGTACAAAGAAATGTATACAAGTACTGTACTGTATTCCCCTTAAGTGTTTGCCCTTAGGACAATTATTTCTTTTACCTGTAATATTGTATGTGTGTGTAAACACACATACACACACAGACAATACACATACAAATAAATGATGGGAAAATCCCCTCACAAATAATCAGAACCAAATTTATTAAAAATGTGAGTCTACCCCCAAGTATGTGCTCTATTACAGTACTTTATTAATAGAGCACGGACTTGAGGGTAGACGGTCACATATTTAATAAATTTGTTTCTGATTATTTGAGAGGATTTTCCAATTATTATTTATTTGTATGTGTTTTGTGTGTGTGTGTGTGTGTCTACACACACATGCATATTTACAAGATACAAGTAAACGAAATTACTGTCTCACGAATGAATGGCTCCTTGTCCCAGCCGCAAAAATGCTGGCAACTTTAAAACTACCCTCGAACATTCTTGGATACATCCAGGGTGTCATCCGCGAATAACCAAGAACCGCGAAGTAAAAATCCGCAAAATTGGAGGCCCCCTGTACTGAAAAT
Source organism: Homarus americanus (assembly GCF_018991925.1). Lineage (NCBI taxonomy): Eukaryota > Metazoa > Arthropoda > Malacostraca > Decapoda > Nephropidae > Homarus > Homarus americanus. Next base: position 3,881,198 of record NW_024715014.1, read on the forward strand.
GTTTTCACTTTTTGTTTGCATGGTTAATAGTGAAGCTATTTATCTTATACTTTATCCAATGCTGAGTTTCCTGCACAGTAGTTTACATAAGATGTGTACTTTTTGATGCTTAATATCAGGTTTTGGGTCTCATGAAGGAATTTGATACTGAGAAGTTAAAAAGTAGTTCGTATGGCAAATGACTCGGGGTTTAAAGAGGAGACTAGATTCTTGGTTTAAAGAGATGAGAGCCTGATTCTTGGTTTAGGGAGATAAGGGCCTGTTCCTTAATTTAAGGAGAAATGGCAACTTAAAAATAGTAATAGATACATACCATTATTAATATCATACCCATTACTTGACAAAGAGAATTAGCCTGGGGTGATATTTACTTAAACAATAATGAAAGAAGTGCAGAAAAACATATACAGTACCACCACCACAACATAACAAACATGCAGAACCCAAAATGTGCACCTACCCCACAGGCACCCGTAACCTGGGTGTCGAGGATATTGTGCTGCATGCAACAAATTAGTAATGGAGGATTAGTCAAATATCATGCTGAAAACATAGTAAAAATTATCCACATCAACTGTAATCTTAACATAAAAAATAACTTTTAACATCTAATAACATATGTAAAAATTTGTGTTCTTAGTAATATATAATGAGATTAAAATTCATACTGTATAAAGTTCCTTTACCAAAATGGTGATATACTCTGAATTTATCACTAATTCCCTTGGTATAATCTACTGGCACCAGGTACCATCTCTTCAAAATGGTCAGCTGCAGTAAACATAAATTCTCTTGCTTATATCTTTTATGTGTCTAGAATGAAATTTCAAAACAGCAAATTTCACTACTTATACACATTTACTGACATTCATTTACTCCTGTGTCTAGAATAAATAATATTCCTTTCATCAAGAAGGAAACCAATGGATTCAATAATGGGAGATAAAGTACTGTGGGATGTTATATAATAAAATTTTATCCAGTTACAGCATTCCTTTTTATGGCCTAGCCCAGAACAAGGTAGCTTGTATTAACACACTCACCAAACTGCTGGTCTAAACCCAAAGCACTTGGACATTAAATTGCTGGGACTAATCTTTGTTCCTCCTCCTTCTAGTTAACTACTAGGGGACAACCCTTCCCTTCTTCTCTTCTTTAAGGGTGACAGTTGCAGTAGGGGAGGACAAACTTATTATACGATTAGTCTTGGCTGCTCATTTCAAATCTCCTAGGGTCTAGATCAATAGCTATGAGAACACATTACATACATGAGCTACCTAATGCAGGGCAGCTGGCCATAAGACAGGATGGTGATGTTTGCATTTTGAGGTCTAACTGTCTAAACATTAACCCCATTATAAGTAAGCCTCATGAAACAGAATAAGAGCATATCCTACTTAAGCACCAGTACTAGTGTCTACTACATCTTCAACAAATTCATATCTATATATTAAGCTGTTCTTACTTTCTAATTAATCTTCCCCAATCAGAATCCTATTTTCTTCCTTTCTTACATTCAACAGTTGTAAACTTAACATTAATGCTAAATGCACCTGACAAAGAAATCTAATTTATAGACTACAAACCATAAGTGGAATCAAGACTTTAAATTTAATTTTCAAAATATTCCCAAGACTTAAGATTTAACTTTCAAATTAATCCCAAGACTTTATACCTAACTTTCAAATTATTCCCAAGGTTTTAAATTTAACTTTCAAATTATTCCTAAGACTTTAATTTTAACATTCAAATTATTCCTTGTAATCATCAACTACTCTCTCCTCTGACCTCTTTAATCTAAGAATGAGATTTTCTTTTGGAACCTTCTTTGCCTTACCTTGAAGATCTTGTGGGGTGATTTACTGTTATCATAGGAGCAAGTCCCTCAGTGAAGCGATTATAATTTCGTTCCAACTCGCGATGGTATTCACGCATGTCTGGACCAATGAGAGTCTTGTTTCTCCGTAGCGCATCATGGCATCTATCAGAGCAAAATAAAAACTTCTGTGAGATGGTACTGAAAAGCGTAATACATTTCTAATCCTCTTTCCAACCAAAGAGCTATGAGGACCTTGCCGGGCCTCCTTCAAAACACCAGGTACAGTGACTATCTTGAAGCTCTCCTCTATCCTAACATTGCTATCAGTCATGCACATTTTTGTTCAATTTCTTTCCACTTTGCTTTATGAACTACTATGTGTAGCCCTCTCAATTACACACACATACAGAGACAAACTCACATTACCACTAGCCACATCCAGTGAAAAATCAATTTGGGAATATTTTCTTAATTAGCCATTTTACAATTGTTCTAATCCACCCCCAGTCACACACGTTGCTCTGACTGTTGATTCTACGTAAGTCACCCCAAGATGTGCACAGGGTATAATAACTTTGATCAGATGGATGGATGCACACAGGAAGACACAAAAAGGATAAATAATTAGAGGTGATGGGGGTACACCATAACAATTTCATTATACAATTTGAAACTTACTTTTTGGAGAAGTCCTTAAAGCACAGCCTGAGTTTGTTCTGTAAACGACTGGGAGATTTCCTACTCTCTAGAAGGTCTGACAAGAAGATATGAGCCACTTCCATTGGACCCTGATTCACTGTTGTGCCAATGCAGCCCTGAAATTTGAAGTACGTACAGTGTTCTATAGTAATAACTAGAATGATTTACCTTCATTACTTAAGGAAACTGAGGAAAATTACAGAAAAAATATTTACCAATTTATACATTACAGTATTCCCTCGGTTAATGAACACAATTCGTTCCAAAAGGTCGTTCGTTAACCAAAAATTTCGTTAACCGAAACCATTGTTTCAATGGGATTTTGGGTAATTGGTTCCAGCTCACCGAAAATTACATACAAACTAAAAATAAATGCAGTAAAGTACACTTACTTTGAGGTGTCCATGTAGAGGGCTCCTGGTTGATGATGATGGGAATTAGAATAGGGGTGGAGGAGAAGGTAGAAGAGAAGGCATTGGGGTGAAAAAGAAGTCACCCCATGCTGCCATTTCACCCATAAAATCTTAGTTCACTTGGTGTAATTCAAGATTATTTTCTTTAAATCAACACTGCACTGCATTATATATTGTCAATATGTAAAATAAACTTCAGAATGACCAATAATTGTACTGCAAAAACATAAAAATACTTTATGTTCAAGAGAGTCTCAAGCAAGAAGCTTCCTCCACTGAGCAGGGACACACACTGACGCCATTCTGGGTGAGTCAAGTGGCTGTTTGGCACGCTAAAAACTAGTTCCCTGTACTTCAATTACGTTAATTAATTGTTAAAATGACTAAAAACTTTAATATAAGATTTGGAAAATTATTGAATAGTACAACTTTCTTGATTTTACTCAAATGGTAATGAATTTAAGCCCTAAAACCTATTACTGTATTCGCAGACTAATACTACAGCTGGTGAGCAGGCAAAAGCAGGCGAAAACATGTTGGGAAAAATTCGTAAACCGAAATTTTTTCGTTAACCAAAGTGAAGAATCTTATGGAAGGTAATTCGTTAACCGAGGGATCACTGTAATAGCAAACTTTGTAGCCCGAGGTAAACAGTACAACAAGGATTTCTCTACAAAATATGATCCACATGATGCAGACTTTTGCTCATGATTACTTGCTTCAGTATCCTAAACTTACTCAAGCTACTCAATTCCACTGGTAAAGAGATGAAAAATCAGGCCATCCAACACCACTCATCACTTCCTCCAAATTATATACTAAACCGAATTTCCTTGTTTATCAAGTCAATTACATGTATGTTAATTTCTATTGACTGTGAATGTTTATTTATCTTTAAAAGTACACATATTTGGTCAAAACTCATCTTGGAATAATGTTTTGATGTGTGTGTGGCAGTATTGGTGGGGGAATAAGGTTGTGAAGTAGTTGGTGGTGTGGATAGTGACAGTATGTGTCGTTGGTAGTGAAGTTGTGGTGTTTTATGGGCCATGGTGTGGGTAGTGATGAAAGGGTGTTGTGGGTAGTGATATGGGTGATGATGTGGGTTGTGGGGGAGCAGCATAAAGTTGAGTGTGGTACTGTAGTATGGGAGGTGGTGTTGGTAGTACCGTAGTATGAAGCTGTGTTGTGGAAGGCTTGGATCATACATTTTCAGGGCACCACACCCAGCAGTGGCTCACAAGGCCTGCACAATATGTCTGCTTGACCACCATGCCACCACCAGCATTAACACATATAACAATCTCCAACATAATTACTATTTTCTGTTACGTAAAAATTACAATATATACTTAAAATATATAAACCTTTGTCCAAGACTACACGGCAACCAGTCTATTTCAAATAAAACTACTCTAAATAATTAGCTACAAAAACAAGAAACCATAGGGAAGTGAGCCTGAGGCATATTTTATAGTATGCTTGGGTTGTAGAGCACATGTGTGATGGTGTAGCAATGTAGACTTTGTACTTACCTGCACTACCATCTGTAGTATCTTGTGGTCAGGGGGATCCTGGTAGATAGCAGCAGCCAGTTCTCTTGTCCTCTTCTGGATGTCTTCAATGGCCACCTCTATTGGTGTCAAGACCCACTATTCAAGAAAAAACAAGGATGTGATACCCACACCAAGAGGAGAAACATCGACTTTTCAATACAGTACTATACAAATTTATATAACTATACAGTATAGTCTCCATTTACGTGGATTTGGTATACGCATTTGGTCATTTACGCGGCACCTTGCCAGACCGACAATTTTTATTTACACGGTTCATTCCATCATTTACGCGGGAAGTGGCCCGGGCAGGGTGCGCACAAGGTCACCTAGTCAACAAAACATTACTGAGTTCGCCACCCACCACAGCCGGACCAAGTCAGTGATAGTGAGGATATGGACTTTGAGGGGTTTGACAAAGAGGCCCTGCAAGCCTCTTGTGATACAATTGATACAAGTGATACAGGTGAGGGCCAATAATCTGCCCTCTGCCTCGGAACCAACCCCCCATTCCCGTGTGCCCAGCCATCTTTTCTACTAACGTAAGTGTTAAAAAACCTAATATTATTGATATTTCTCTTAAATATTAATTGTGTGTGCATACCATCATAAAATTAAGATGTTATTTTTACTACAACGTTCATATTGTGTCGGAAAAAGTGTAGTTTTGGGGTCGGCCCAGTCTCTATTTCAAGTAATCCCATATGTTCTGTTATTTCGTTTACGCGTTTCTCGTTTTACGCGGACCTCCACGGGTTCAATTGACCGAGTAAATGAAGACTGTACTGTACAGTAAAGCCTCGAATAACGACGTTAATGTGTCCTCCAATATTGCAGAGCAAGGTGAATCGTCTTATCGCGAATCATCAATTACCATTAAAATAAAGCAATAATAATGAGATGCGTTCCCAAGTGTGACCTTTCCATATCTTTTGTGTGGCATTTTACCCCCTTTCCCCCCAAAAACAATACAATTAATGAAAAGTGCAAACAATATTCTTTAAATAATGTTTCTGAATGCACCTTATACAATATAAATGAATAATAATATGGTCACACAAAAGGAGATGGGATGCCATTGTTTTCGTTTATGTTTACAGCCGGGAGTCCGGGACGATAGTTCTACACGAGAAAATTAAGAAAATAAGACCCTGGTTGTAGCTGTAGTAAATTTAATGTAAAAAAAAATAATTTATATGTTTTAAGTAATGTTATTTAATGTTAATAAATGGAGCAATCGAAGTAGCTAACTACTAATGGCAAAGAAAAAAAAAAGATTGATTGAGAACGCCAACATATACGAGCGCATTTAAGGATACAGCATCATTTATCTTAAGAATATGTACAAAAGATTCATTATTGTTTATTACTGAATATGTATTTGATTGAATTAATCTTTATATATGCAAAATGAACAATACAATTCATTAATACGTAGAATATTAAAACACATGAGGATAAGAGACGACATTGTTGTCAGTGTTTACACCCAATGTATACGTGCGCACTCAAGGAAACATAGTCATTTATCTTAAGAATATGTACAAAAGATTCATTATCGTATATATATATATATATATATATATATATATATATATATATATATATATATATATATATATATATATATATATATATATATATATATATATATATATATATATAATGAACAATGCAATTCATTAATAATACGTAGAATATTAAAACACACACGAGGAGACAAGACGGCATTGTTTTCGTGAATGATGATGGTTCTACATAAGAAACTGAAGAAAATAAAACCCTGGTTGTAGCTGTAGCGAACTTAATTTAAAAAATGTAATACCTGTATGTATGTTTTAAGTAATGCTATTTAATGTTAATAAATGGAACACTAGGAGTAGCTAACCACTAATGGTAATGAAATAAGGCGAGACGATTGGGAACGCCAACGTATGAACAGTAAGTGCGTACATGTGAAAACCTATTGTCCTTTCTCAACATATGAATATGAAAGCAACACTTATTTACTGTTCATATGTGTTTTGAATAATATATACGAATTTAAAACTAAAATTTTATTCACCAATGGCGGTAAAGTCTAAAACATAAGGACAGCCAATGAATATTGTGCAAGTTTTTACTCAGATGACAAAGTCATCAGGTTCAACTCTGTCTGAAGCTGTAGGTTCAACTCTGGCTGAAGCTGTAGGTTCAACTTTGGCTGAAGCTGTAGCTTTCCATAAAGCTGTTGCTGAAACTGTTACTGAACCTGAAGTTGATTTTGAAGCTGCTCATGATGCTGAATTTGATGGTTTAGGCCTTCGAATAATAAAGCTCTCAAAAGAACCTTGCACAGCTGCTTTTTTTTCTCATACATTTCTATGTAGAGGTCATTTGCATTTATTTAAATTTTAAGACTTTGTTCTGTTAATGGATCCACTTCAGAAAATATGTTCATTGCTTGCTCCATATAATATCATATCATTTTAACACATCTAGTTTCTCGGCTAAGCTTAGACACTTTCTATTAGCTTTTGAAACAACACTACCATCACTTGCTCTCTTGCTCATGTTGAATAGGGATGCAAAAATGCTGTAAGAAACCTGGGAAAGTTTTTCTCCAGTTCCTGTTCCCGATGCGTGAAAACAAAAGGCCCGCCAAGCTCAGTGTTGTTTACCACTCATTAGCAAGGCAGCTTCTTTGTGCAAGGTGCTCTTCATTTTTTTAGTCATTTTCTATTTATTTTTATAATACATAATGGGATTTAGTTATTATTTATATGAAAATGTAATTTTATTTTATTTGTATTATATTTTGGTCATAAATATGAATGAAATAAGGATGTAAACTGAATTGGGTCCTAAATTATCTAGGGTTTCAAATACAAAAAGTTGTTGGACTTATCGTTGTTATCCGAGGCTTTACTGTATATCAAAATGCATAGGAATAAAATACAGCACACTTACCGACATTCTGTCAACAACTTGAATTCGAGTCTTAACATATGGAAACATATGTTGTGTAGTTAGAATGGTCTTGCGTTTGTACTGTTCATGAAGTTCTCCATGAGCTCGGCCATCAGGAGTGAAGGGTGTAGAAAATATAAAACGTTCTGTGAATAGAAAATTTTAATTAATGTAAATACTAAACATTTACCTGATATTAAATCTCAGAGAAAAATAAAATAAAAGCATAATCTTACTATATGAAGTCACTTTAACCATCAAAATAGCATGAGAGGGGTAAAGTCTACATTCTAAATCAAATAAAATGATCGATTGGTTCAAAGTGGTTACACAGTATCACACAGTCACATCTTTATGAAAATTTTCTGTAGACTAACCTCAAGTTCTGAACCTATAAGTCATAATTAATGAATTGGTAAGTTCAGTCTAACTTTTACAATCCATCATTATACTTCACATGGCCAACTTGTCCCGCACAAGCTTTCCTGATGGCAAGTAATATCAAGACTAACTCGCAAAGAGATTAATGATTCTACCTTGTTTAATTTCTTTAATTACTTAGCTGATACTGTACTAGTATTTTGGTAGAGGCAAAATATCAGTATTACCTACAGTAAACTACATACTGTACTTGTTATTGAATAAGACTGTTACTGGACCTGAGGTAGTGGCCAGTTCAGTCCTAAAGCTTCATTTTTGAGGAACATCCTTTTAAATAGGCACAACTCAACATGCTCTATTATATGTCATGTGTGCAAATAAAAAGTCATTTACATATAATCAGGAAGCCCACTACTGGTATATCTACTGATGACCATATTTCATATTCATTAACATTTTTCAACCACTATCCATTGTCAAAAGGAAGTAAAGTATATAATGACATAAATACCTGTTACAAAATACTTACTGATATTATAGTTTTTCTCAAAGGATGTGACTCTGTCCCTAAATTCATATTCATCAAAGTGTGGTTCAACATATGTTATCTGGATGCAGGCTTTATCTGAGCACAACTTGGTTATGTCCACTGTATTACTGTCCTTGATGATGGCAGTATTCTCTGGGCCAAATCGATCAGAATAAAAGCTCTGGAAAGTTTTAAAGAAATTTTCAGTAATATCAATATAGAATATATTATCTAACTTCAATAATTCTTTAAGAAATATTAAAAATAATCTTCTCTTCAAAACCTCTGGATACTGTACTTATCTGTGCTCTTATTCATCCTCTACTTTAGTATTCTTTCAACGAGAAAAGTCCATTAAATAAAGATGAATCATTTATAATACTTAACACAATATGAACCTTACTCACAACAAATGGTAAAGAATAAAATGAGACATCATGCAGAAAAGACTAAAGAGTTTATTTAAAAAAAAAAAAAAAAAGGGCCAAATTTGTACCATATTTATCTACCTCTAATCGGTGTGAGATCTCCGGCAACTTAGTCAGCATCGGTTCCTTGTATATATATTCCTCTCCGTCTAAATCTCCAAACTTAGAGCCGTAGAATCCTACGCGGAAATATGTTCCAAAGATTCTTCTCCCTTCTAAAGCATCGATCTTTGTGAATGCATCTTGTAATTTGGAATATATATTGATTAGTTTCTTCCAGTCTCTGTTCTTCTCAGCAACAGGGGTAAGAATTTTATATACCTCATTAAGGCACTCGAACATTCCAGCCTAAAAAAAGAAAAGAAAAGAAAAGGTAACAGCGACAATAGTTTGTTGTTCTTAAAAAATATAAAATAATATAAAAAAAAGTGCAATAAAGACAAGCGTAAGATATGAATACTGTATCTCTGATGAGTAATAAAAGTAAGTTGTGGAGAAAAGTTCTTCCTGGACTACACTATTACATAAGGGAAAGAGTAGACCCTGTAAAACTAAAATGTTCGTAATGCATATACACCTGGTGCAGTGAGGAGCTGGCTTGCTCTAGAAGGCCAACAAGTCCATTTTCAGTGAAGTATTTCCCAGTGCAGATTCCTTCCTCATCTGGACTAAGGACATCATCCGACACTGTCAAAAAAATTTATTGTAAAAATTTGGAAAAATATAAGGGGTTGATCCTGAAATTCTGTTTTATGAACTCGCCAACTAGCACAACATAATAATCTTGTTATCATGATTCCTGCACAGAGGGAAGTAATACAGGCATTGCTATCTTTCCACTTAGGTCTAAGTACATCTCAATCATGGGCATATGAAAGGACAAGAGCCTTAGAAGGTTTTGAAGAAACGATGAATGATGAAATGTGGAGGTTTATGACTGAATAAAAAGTAGTCAGGGCCAGAATACTTTATATCTTATTATTAAATGTGGGAATGAATAAATGGTTTACTGTGAGTGTGAATGTCTCAAGAAGTAAGAAAAGGGAGGATGAAAGAGAGATTTTGAGAGATCCAAACTACTGTAATGAATGCTTCAATATGTGGGATACAGTAGTAAGTTGTTCTAAGGTTAAAGAGTTACTATTAAGTGAGGGCAATGAATACCTAGCAACTAGCAGAGCACGTGAATGACGATACGATAGCACGGTGTCCGGTAGTTTATGGGATGTCACACCAGTTAATGAATGGAAAATGGTAAGTTAAAGGAATGAGTGTTTTTGCTCTTAAATCCAGCCACCCTGCAGGATAGTAGAAAATGGCTGCCCCTTCCTCCAATAAAATAAAAAATTAAACGAAAATAAAAAAAAAATAAAAAAAATGAACATAAAAAACAGCATACAAAATAATCATACAGAGAATCCACAAACTATCAGACCTATTTCAAAACTTTAACTCAAAACCTCTAAAATAATACCTGTACCTACAGAAGACAGTGCATATGTAAAACTCCACCAAGACAAGAAGAAACAACCCAGGCGTATAATAAAATATACATGTTCTATCAATCAAGTTTTTGAAGCCAATAAGTTTTGAAATAGGTCAGATGATTCAGGAACACCTTGTAGAGGAAGATAATTTTTTTATAAATACATATCTTACCAGCACTTTCTTCCAGCACATTAGGTGAAAGTTTGCAAAAAGAGACAGCTCCAGTGGGTAAGTGAGGACAATCTTCCAGCATGTAGAGGTATTCTGACACCAAGGCAGCACTATGGATGAGACACATGGCAGCCTCAGCATGTTGAGCGCGTTCACTATGTTTCTGGGCCATGTTGGCAAGCCATGTTAGCCGAAGGTCTGGGGAGTTTTGGTATCCCCGGGCTAGTGTGGGGAAAGATTTAACCTTTTATTACTCTGAAACGTCATATAACAGACAGACAGACAGAGGGAAGTACAGGGAGACCTCCAAGTTCGTGGATTTATATTTCGCGGTCTTCTGTTATTTGCGGATGATACCCTGGATGTACCCAAGAATGTCTGTGGGTAGTTTTAAAGTTGCCGTCATTTTTGCGGCTGGGACAGGGAGCCATTCGTTCTAGAGACAGTAATTTCCTTTACCCGTATTGTAAATACGTGTGTGTGTGTGTCTACACACACACACATAATTATGTACAATACAATATACATATATACAATCAGAAACAAATTTATTAAAAATATGAGTCTACCCTCAAATCCATGCTTTACTAATAAAGCATGGACTTGAGGGTAGACTCACATTTTTAATAAATCTGTTTCTGATTATTTGTGACAGTATTTTCCCATTATTATTTATTTGTATGTGCTTTGTGTATGTGTGTGTGTGTATACACGCACACACACACACACATATATATACAATACAAGTAAAAGAAATAATTGTCCTAAGGACAAACACATAAAGGGAATATACATTTCCTTGCAGACAAGTAAAAAATGTAACCCCCACCAACCACCGGTCAGCAAAGGTTATTCGCGGATTTGGCGATTCGCGGCCATTTTGAGAAGCTAATTCCCGTGAATTTGGGGGGCCCCCTGTATCTCTTTCACCAACAAAATATGGTAGCTACTATTTACTGCCTATGTGCAAAACCCAGTTCTTGCCCACCTGACCTCAATGCCCCTTGACATGAGGTTTGATGACTACACTGAAATACTGTAGTTCACTTCCTGAGATACCAAGTCCTTAATATACGATCCCCTTCTTTTATACATGAAATAAAGTTTATCAGCACATTCATAATAACAAGTGGGTGTTATTATTAGCTAAGAGAGAAAGAGCAGGTATATGCAAGTGAGGTACATCTGTAGCTAAATACATATGTTTATAAGTTAAAATACCAGTTTTGCAAATACATCACATGCAAATTATGGAGAGGACTGATAAAGTCTTGCTAGATTGTAAAAGCTTAAAAAGTATTCAGTATTTCAACTAAACAAACAAATTTCTATGATTCTATTATAATCTATTACTTGTCACATCAATGCTGACCACAACTTCTGGATGTATAGTACAATATTGTTTTAATCTTACCAATTCTGTACATGAGATCAAGTAACATCTCTGGATCCTCTTGATATTCTTTCATCTTCACGGTGTCTGACAGAATCATGTGTAAATTGAAGACTAAATCTCGAACCTGTAAAACAAGCATTCTTTACAGACATATACTTCACTTAAGATGATTCCTGTATGAAAACTATATTAATAATAATGATAATACACTGTAATAATAATAATAATAATAATGTTATAATAAAAGATGAAGCTGAATAATTTCCCTCCACAATTTATATTAATAAACAATAATACCCTAATTATGACTCCAGTTAACATACCTGCTCTGGAAAAGATGTGTCTTGAAGGTCAGCATCTTCTTCAGCATAGGTAAGGATGGTCTTCAGAGATCGCCGTAAATAAGCTTCATTAAAGGTCTGGGATGTTCCAACTAAGGAACTAAGAGACATTGTCACTTGCATCTTCACTCTTGCAAAGTTCTGTTTAGATTAAAAGAAATTGGACATTATTACTTCACAGGTACAGTACTTGGAGACAAGCTGAACTTTTATCAATGAAAGATTGAACCAAAAATTATTTCATAAATGAAGTAGGATAGGGTAAGCCTGTACACCTGTATAATATGAAAGCATATGGGATGAAATTATGCATACAAGGGACCCAAACTTGTGAGCAGAATAAATATAAAATGTTTAAGTTAAATCACTGTGACTAATATTCCAAAGTGAAGAATTTGTATATAATGATTTGAACAGTTTTTTGGCTGTAACATTATAAAATGCAGCCATGTGATCCTACTTTACATAACAAATCTTTGATGGTAATATTGTCAATGAATTGTTTGTTTTGTAAAGCAAAATATAAAAAGGAGACTCACATTTCCAATTTCAAAGTTGTGTCTCATGAGGAGGTAGAGTGATGCTGCTGCATGGGATCGAATGGTACAGATGCAAGATGAACAATGTTTCAGCAGCTGAAGGCACAAATCTGCACACTGTTCTGTCTCTTCATCAAACAACAAGCCTGGGAACTGAAATACAAATATATTATCATATCACACTAATTTCTCAATGTTAATAACATGGTAATGTCAAAATCAATCAAGAATTCCTGGACTTGTGCAAAAACTTAATTTTCAAAATCTCTGAAAACCAAAATTTTTCTTTTATTGATAAATGATCAGGAATGGCAAGTAAGAAGTGTACAAGTCCGTTAGCATCTTGGTTTCAAACTTAATTTTATATTTTAAAATAATATTCATTCAAGCCTGTTGCTGCTTTAATGCACAGTTTAAAGATATATGTAGTGTAGTAGTACATAAAAATCTTACAAACTCAATGTATAACAAAACATCTGTAACAATCCACCTTAGCAACTAATGCTCGTTGAGTGTTGAACATGTTGGTTAATGTGGTGGTTGATTGGTGGGAGGCCAGACCATGAAGTAGTACTCGAAAAACTACAGGCAAAAGACCCTGTAGGTGGTCTGCTAACGTCACCACCTGTAAATATGAAAAATAAATATTAGTTCATTCTAACATTTTTATCAACAATGGCAATTCTTTAACAGTTATCATACTGTACTAAATAAAATGAGCTGCCAAACTGTATCAAACAAATAAGTCATAGATGAGTTACCAGAGAACTACAGTTAGGCTTAATAAAAAAACAAGATTCCTTAACTACGTGTGTATGAATCTCCTCTCTGCTGAATACAATCACCTGGGATTAGCCAAATAAAATATTAAAAGTGGCGTCCCTGTACTGAAGTGGTTAACAATTCTGTTATAAAGAGTGTCCTTGACCTGACTTGTGACTCCCTAAAATTAGTTTTATCCAACTCATGATTTATATAATCATCCTATCTCAGCCTCCTTGTTATTTGTAACGCATGGCCCAAGTGGCTTACATCATAGGTTGGTGTAAAAATGTTCTCCAAGTGACCAGTGAGCAAATGTAATAAGACTGCTGTACAACTTGGTCTACTGTGGCAGCAATGAGAGTTAAGCAATAGAATAAAAAAAATTTTTAATTCTAATTACTAAGCAGTAAACTCAATGTTCCTTACCTGGACTATATTTTCCAAAGTATCAAGAATAACCATATTAGCTTCAGCAGCCAAGTGACCCTCCACCTGAGACTCCTGCTCAAGTTCATGTTGCGGTGAACGATCAGTGTCCTGCTGGTGGTGACGCCAGGGGAAGGATTCTTTACGCCAGCGTAACTTTTCTCCAGTTCCAGATGGAGAGGGAGGATTACGGTCTAGTGACCAATAATAAATATAGTTGAAATACTGAAAATGTTACACACAATCTCTGGAACTCAAAAGTCTTAAAATAAATAAGAGGCAATACTCAAAATATATCTTTTTCTGTTTTTAATTAATTTGAAAACCAAAGAACTAAGAACCTATATAAATGAAGAATGAATACATATACTTATGAATTTCAACAAATGTATAAAGTAACTCGCAATTTCAACAGGTGCAGTACTAATAAGAACTGTACTTATAGAATTACACATATGGTTCAACTGGCAGAGAAACACAAGTTCAAAATCTGGAAGAATGCAAAATAGAGGATTGAACCAGAAATCCCCTTTTCTGGTGGAACCTCTAACCATAACCTGACAACTCCTCATAATACAAGCAGCTAATTGGGGCCATTCTATCTCCTTAAACAGCCCCCCCCTCCCCCAATCATTCAGGTTTGGGTGATATATCAGCCAGTGGGAACACCATCACCCCCACTTCCTCTTTACACCCACTGGCCTAAAATTTATGATATTAACAATTATATTCTGGCAACAGGTCTTATAGTAAGGGTGTCATAATATAGATGTGACCCATTAAGTGATACTGTACTGTGCTAAAGTACTGTATAAAGCTGTCCCTGGGATTGTCAATTTGAAAACGTCCACCCTTGATGGTGTGTGGCTATGAAATAAATCTATGACAGTTTACTAATTCATGATAAAAGATGGCAGAGCTATTGCTATGGCAAGAAATGTGCTTACTGATCAGGCTACCTACTGTAAGGTCTCCTGTCTCTTGAAGAGGACAACTGTTGTACCTGATCTCTCAAATTCTAAGTGGATGGGTGTGATGGAGAGGTGGGTTTATTATACCAACTTGGGCAGAATGACTGGAAGCTAAGGACACTAAATCCCCCATTTGGCAACAAGAATATGGGGAGCCACCAGACAGAGGGAATTAGCCAGATAATCAAAGTTCTTGAAAATCTACTTTGGTCATCTAAGGATGGAAAAAACTGAGTTTACACAATTTTACTGCTCTACACTGACTACTTTTCATATAAACCTACTAACACACCAATGTAGGACAGAAGTACATACATACAGGCAGATGGATGGAAGGAAGGTGCACATCAATATGCCCTCCTGTAAATGCAGTGAGGACATAAAAACAAGATTTATTTGTCTAAATGAGACTGTGATATTTTAAAGGTTCTGGCCACTCTATAACCATCATAAAAGGTCAAGAATGTTTAAATGCAACAGTACCACATTTTTACTAAAATATCATAAGCAAATTTCACACACACTCATTTTAAATAAAGGCTTTATCATGCTTACAAGGGATAAGACACAACCAAGCAGACACACAGACAAAACCAGAGACATCCAAATGACACTGAACACATCCTTGTCACAGTCTCATCTTATCATGAGACAAATGGCAAAATGTCTCGAATGTATTCAGAGATAAAACTTTCAAATGATATGAATATTAATACCTTCATAAACCAGATTATTGATCACAAGGACTTAAGTGTGAACAATGAGCCGCCAATTCAATTTTGAAATATCAACTGCTGCATAAACAAACTGTCCAGAAAATTTAAGGGACCACTCAGTATACATTTCTTTTGACAGTATATAAACCAAAAAAACAGAAAGAACTAAACAGAAATTAAATATGATGCCTCACTCCTTCAGGTAGTTCACCTCTAGGGAATGGCCAAGGCAAATGCACCTCTAGATTGCCCTTTCAATGCATCCTTCCTTTCTGATCTCTATTCCCTTTATCCAATATTTGTTCTGTTCTTTACTTTGTTTCACCTTCCCCAAGCATGGGTATGAGGTCTCCCTCTACCACTTAGTCATGTAAACAAACCTCAATGAAACAATATTTGCATGACTTAATCCAAGTTCCCATTAACCATCCCCAGTCCAGGGGAGAGTTGGCCTGGGACACATGCTTTTGGTGACAATGAGCTATGAACTGAATGCAAGATGGCTTGGAACAAAAATGGCAGAGCCACAGCATTGGTATAAAGTGTAATGACTAGGCAGACAAGTCTAATAAGACTTCCAAGCCTTGAGGAAACAACTACATTAAGTCTACCTTATATGAAGGAACAGTATGATTGGGGAGGATGGATGATTGACAGATCAAAATGGATGAACAAATCAACTCTGACTGACATTATAAAGGGTGGTGTGATGACACAGAACCTTTCCACTAAACAGTCCAATATTACACAAGATCCCGACTAGACTGTTTTAAGCTATCATTCCATTCACGCGTTAGCGCCAAAAATAGATCACATTGAAATGTACACGGTTGTTTCCATTGGCATGGTTGCATTAGAGTTATGTGTTTGCAGTACATGCCAATCGCTCACTATAGTGATTAAAAATGCAAACGCACTGCATATGCACTGCAACACATGAATGGAATCCTAGCTTTAGCCAGATAATTTTATTTTTTAAATCTCTTGATCATATTTCAGTAAAAGCCATAATTTCAGAGTGGAAAGTATTCTCATTCTTAGACCCTTTGACTATGGCAACTCTAAAAAGTTTGTTAGCATCATGGTAATCACTTAGGATTGATTTCAACCTTGTATATTTGGGAACATGTGACATAGAACTATGTCACTTTAAATTGGTCCAAAACCCATAATTCAGTTCATTTATCGTGTAATAATTGTGGGAATCAGCAAATACACTATAAAATAAAATGTAATGATGTCAAATATATTCTGTAATATTAAGTACAGTACCTTATATGAGCAGCATATATATACCTGTACATATGAATGAGTTAACCAGTCAAATTAATATCAGCTGAAGCTCTACATATATATATATATATATATATATATATATATATATATATATATATATATATATATATATATATATATATATATATATATATATATATATATATATATATATATATATATATATATATATATATATATATATATATATATATATATATATATATATATATATATATATATATATATATATATATATATATATATATATATATATATATATATATAAATACAGTATATTATTAATCCTTGCAAGCGATTACTGTAATATGTTAGGAATGAAAAGAAGAAACTAGTTAAGTGATCACATTGTAATACATAAAGCTTGTATCTCATGTGAGTTAGTGATTTCTTTCAATTAGATATTACAAATTATCTTGCACATGCTAACTCATACTACATAAGATGAGATACAATATGTAAGTTGATTAATTCTGGGAAGCAATTATTATGAAGAGCTTTTCATGAACTGTATCATCAAACAGGACGACGTAAGATACAGCTGAAAATATGTGAGAGATGTTCATAGATTTTTAGTTACATAAGAACCGAAGTCTGGAGGAACACAGCTGCACCTGAAAGTTCCTCTACAGTAAAGAAAATATGTACAGTATGCTAAACCTCCAATCTTCACAATGTCTAAGCTGGCATTTGTCTACTACATACTATACTTATTCCATGGCTTCTATAAATTGCTATGTAAGAAATATAACTAATGATCAAAATATACAAACTAAAGACTGGAATCCTATAAAGTTGTCATCATCAGCATTTCATGACCATTTTCCACGCTTGTGTGGGTTAGCAGTACAACTGGTAGTATTGTGAACTGCCGTGATTTACCTGTAGTTATTATGAGAAGCGAAGAGACAATGAAGTTACTACATCCAACTGGCGTCATTATGTACAAGTAGTTATCAATTGGAATCATTACTAGTACCTATGAGCAACTGGGCACCATTATGAGGGCTTGTCATTTACTGTGAAGCTCCTGGCATCAATTATGAACACCTGTGAGACACCTGGCATCAATTAGGAACACCTGGAGTTATTATGAACACCTGTGAGACACCTGGCATCATTATGAACACCTGTGAGACACCTGGTATCATTATGAACACCTGTGAGACACCTAGCATCATTATGAACACCTATGAGACACCTGGAGTCATTATGAACACCTGTGAGATACCTGGAGTCATTAAACGCAACTGGTAGCATCACCTAGGCTAGGATTATGACTAGTCCCGTGATATTATAATGAGTTCAGTAACACTACACCGTATCTGACTAACACTTGGTGAAAACTAGTAATTTAAATTCTAATTTCTAGTACAGTACAACCAAATGAATCTTAGTTCATTTGTTTGTATACAAAGGTAATTAAATTAATATAAAGCACACAATACTGTACTGCCCGGCAATTGTGACCATTAGCAATTTGGTGTTATTGCTTTGGATATACGCATAGTTCAGTAGAAATGGCAGATAATAATACCCTGTAGTAGTAATAATTATAAATAAACAATAATACTAATACCAACAATAGTAATGATAATAACTATATGTACTGTATTCCATTCAGTTGCACTGCCCCAGTTCTACATGGGTACACACAAGTCATCTTAGTGCCAGAGGTCAGGTCAAAATCCCACTACTGAACCTTGAACTCCTCGCACACATAACAAAACTACATCTCTATATCAAGAAGACTTGTAGTTTTATGACAGTCTAAGGCATTTGGTTATGAATGTTATTGTCCATTCATTTAATTCTTAATAACCTAACCTAACCTAATGTAACCTAAACTGAACTGACCTAGCTTAACCTTATCTTATCTAACCTAACCTAACCCAATATTAACCAACCTAGGACACCAAAAAATACACATACATGTACAAATATAACCTTAAAAGATGAGAGAGAGAGAGAGAGAGAGAGAGAGAGGTTAATTTGGGGTCCATCTGTTGGTTTAGATCACTGATACATTTCAGGAAGATGTTGACGAGTATGGGGAGTCCTATATGACTTTCCTTCAGTATTTAAAAGGAAGGAATGGTAAAGTAAACATTGGATTTTATAGTCTGGCCATCTTAAAGGTCTTACTGCACCTAAGAAGTCATTTGGAGGTCATTATGTGCATCTGTGAGTCATCTGGAGGTCATTATGTGCATCTGTGAGTCACTTTGGATCATTATGAGCATCTGTGAGTCATCTGGAGGTCATTATGTGCATCTGTGAGTCATCTGGAGGTCATTATGTGCATCTGTGAGTCATCTGGAGGTCATTATGTGCATCTGTGAGTCATCTGGAGGTCATTATGTGCATCTGTGAGTCATCTGGAGCTCATTATGTGCATCTGTGAGCCACTTTGGATCATTATGAGCATCTGTGAGTCATCTGGAGCTCATTATGTGCATCTGTGAGTCATCTGGGGGTCATATGTGCATCTGTGAGTCACTTGGGATCATTATGAGCATATGTGAGTCACTTGGGATCATTATGAGCATATGTGAGTCACTTGGGATCATTATGAGCATCTGTGAGTCATCTGGAGGTCATTATGTGCCTGAGTCATCTGGAGTTATTATTGTCTAATGATGTACTTGACATCATTATGAGCACCTGTGAGTCACCTGGGGTTAATATGAGTACTGTACCTGTAATTCACCTGGTATTGTCAAGAGTGCATAAATGACACACCTGGTAAAATTATGAGCACTTGTGAAAGACAATAGCATTCTAGCACAAACTTTTGAAACACCAATGGTTGTTATCACAAACATTAGTTAGCCTAAGATTATTATGAGCACCTGTGTGTCACTTGCGTCATTATGAGCACTTGTAAAAAATCCCAGCATCAGTTTGAGCACTTGGGAGACATCTGATGTCATAACGAGTACCTGTGGGACTACTGGGGTCATTAAGTGTGTCTGCTACTGCCATTGTGAGTATTGTGATACATTAAGGTGTCATCATATAGTGTGAGTGGCACCTGTGGGGCTCTGGTTGCCATTAGGCAGATTTATGAGGTATCTGAGGTCATTAATAGCAGTGATGATACAGTGGGAGTCATTATGTGCAGTGAATGAAAGGCAACAAGTGATCTAAGTATCGATGATGTTTTCAAGGGCAGACACCTGTCACCTCTGTCACATTATGAACACCAGTGAGAGACATCGCATTATTATTAGTAATGGTGCACCTTACATCACCATCACGACTATGGTAGCCTGTTAGAGGCCGAGGGATGGAAGGGTCGGGGGGTTGGGGGTGGTGGTGTACGACTATGAGTGGCAAGATGGGTAATTGTGTTGAAGAGGCTCATAAATACAATTTTGAAATGCAATTAACAAAGACATTTTTTATAACTACAGTCTGGTAATACTGATCTTTGACTTTATGGCTCCCAAAATCTATATACTTTTCCTCAATCTTAAATGTTTCTGGTTATGAAGTTTTATGGAAATGCCCAAAGCAGAACTAGCTATTGTTCTGACAAGGCTGTGTCTATGAAAGCATCAAGACAATATCTTTCTGAGTACTCTTTCAGTTTGGGACAAAAAAGAGGAGTAAATCTGTCACACACACTGTACCCAAGAAAGTGGATGGCATAGTTAACAAAGACAATTTGATTTGATACAAAAACTGACAACTTATTAGGGTAATAGCACAGTAGCATGAGTCCAAAATAAGGAAAAGAAAGTCTGAATCAAATGTGAGAGATTAGCAGAATGAGTGAAAAGATTTTGGAAAGGAGCAAAAAAATGTATACTGTACAGCATATATGAGTTTACAGAAAGAACATTAATGACTTGCTGAAAGACAATGCAAGAGCTCCTAAAAATGATTGGAATACATGAGAAATTACTACAGATACCATTCACTTTTTATAGGGAGAGAAGCAAGT
Source organism: Homarus americanus (assembly GCF_018991925.1). Classification (NCBI taxonomy): domain Eukaryota; kingdom Metazoa; phylum Arthropoda; class Malacostraca; order Decapoda; family Nephropidae; genus Homarus; species Homarus americanus. The sequence goes on from NW_024715014.1 coordinate 3,902,030, forward strand.
ATTGGAATTATGTGGGAGAATAGGACTATGGTCAAGGAATAATGATGTTAGCAAAGTTATTCAATATTTTCATGTATTTGCAAGGGTCCCCGGGTTATGAACGGGTTCCGTTCCTGAGGACGTTCTTAAGTCGGAACACATGCTATGTGCATACCGTACTTACAGAACAACATTTAAAATCCCACTATATAATGGCATAAGTCCTTATATACATCTAAAGTCACTTAATTTAAGACAAAAGAAGAAACAGAATGACAAAATACAGTAAGTGAAAGTAAAAAATAAGTCAGCAGGTAAATAAAATACTGTAAATTTCAAGTTCAACCCCGTTCATTTCAGTGGCCGTTCGTAAGTCAGGGACCTCCTGTATGTGGTAGCAGAGTTATGGTGAGGGAAGCAAGATCAGCAAAAAGGGGTTATAAGATGCAAACGGGGGAAGCAGATCAGCTACTGTTTGTAAATAAAACTGCTCTGACGGCCATGAAAAGTAAAACTTACTAATGCTATGAAATGAATCTGGATACATGTGTACTACAAAGAAATTAAAAGTGAATGTGAAAAAGATGAATAAAAGTGAATGTGAAAAAAGAAATTCAAAGATGAAAATAAATGGTTAAAGAGAGATAGGGTTTATCAATATGGGTAAAGAAAGACAGGGATAGATCAATGTTATTTTCAGCAGAGGAAGTGAAAACGTGTTTCAGGTACAGTATCTAGGAATGATGGTCATGTCAATAAATGGAACAACAAATGATGAACTAAATCACAAGAATGCAGTGAAAGGAAAGTGAGAGTAACAAGTGCATTGAGAAATGTAAGGAGAGAAAGAACTGTATCAAAGGAGGTATACAGTAGATAAAGATATGGTGGGGAACCAATGACCTGAAGTTAGAAATAAGTGAGAACCAAGGACAAATGGGATGAGTAACATGCAGAAAAAATGAATAACAGAAAAGATGTGTTGGAGAGAGATAAACAGGACGCTGAGGTGTTAAGACACATCAAGAGATTAGGACCTGAAAGATCCTTATATACAGTACAGTATGTATATTTATATTATTCAGAGGTGGATGGTAGGAAGGAGAAGACCAAGAAGGAGATTGAGTGAAGGGACAAAGGATACACTATAGTAAGGGATGAACAGTATGTGTATGTGTGTGTGTGTGTGTGTGTGTGTGTGTGTGTAACCAAATGTGTGAAATATTGAGATGAGCAGAAGATACTGACATAATGCAAGTGTGTCCCAGACATCTACACAATTACTCACAAAAACATGTAAAAAGCAAAACTAAAAGAATTTGCCAAATTGAAGTTGGCCACAGCGATAGAAACAGCAATAAATATGGGAGCCAAATCACCGAATAATGAAGCAAAATATGACCAGAGGGAGAGCTAATATGAAAACTGTGAAGCACCCTAATGTGCCATAGCCAAGTCTAATGAGCCAAAACTAGGTAGAGTAAATAAATAAGAGATGATGATTATTAAGCTCATCTAAAATCTTAAGTGTGATACAGTACAGTACGTCTATTTGTACAGTACATACCAAGTTTTGATAAATCTATAGCTGTTTTTATATATATTGTGTTTAAAACTCCAAAACAGACAGACAAACACATGTATTTAAGGACAGCATGCATTGCTATGTTCGCTTCTCAGGATTGTAGAGGGAAATAAGGCTTAACCAACACAATTTCAGATGAAGCTCACATTGAAGTCTAGGATTATGGATCAGAACAATAAGGATACAGATAAAGAATGTCTAGATGTATAAATGTGATCACAGGAGCATCATATATAAGATTTGATAAACATGATATTTTAAATTCTGAACAATATAGAGGGAGACTGCTAAAAGTAACTTAATTGTCAATGTAAGAGATTGTGCAAGAACTGAAATGTTAAAGAAAATAAGAATCTCTTGCATTCTACAGATTTAAATTGCTACCCATTATCCATCTGTATATTATTGTCTTACCAAGCTAAGTTTAAAAAAAAGGATGACATTAACTGAGGACAACTTCACAAAAACTCTGAATAGATACAGAGTTCCTCAATATCATAATAAAAGTTCAGTACATACATCACCATGCAAACAATGAATTCTAAGAAGTGAGTGTTAGGATATGAATATACTATTATGTACACTTACAGCAACTTGAATCATGAAGTAAATTTAATTATTGAAAAATAAATACCCTAATGAGATAATCATGTCCTAACATCATGTAAACACTAAGAGAATCCCCTTCTATCTTCCTCCAGACCTCAAGCCGACAGAGAGGGTTGTGAGAGGGAGTGGGTTAGCGGTGCGAGCCACGGAGTATGTACTAACTCCGGTACAGTGCACAGGCAGCAGACAGAGCCACATTATTGCTGGGTTGAGGGAGTTGGGTGGTTGACTGAATGAGTGCCTCACTTAATGTTCGTAAGTGACACAAACCTGCCCCTTGGATGTAGAATTGAGATAATCCAACAACATGAGGGGTGTTGGGGGGAGCGTTACCTCGACGACGAAGCATCATTTCTGAACGTGCTGAATTCTGACCCATGATGGCCTCCTCCAGACGACTCTTCATGGCTTCTTTGCTCCTCGTGGTGACGGGTCCACCTCGGTGTGAAATCTTTTTCCCCTATAATTCAATTAAAAATGTCAAACTGATAAGGTCTTGGATATATAAACTACAATAATGAATAGCATACCAAGGTATATAAAACCTAATAAGGAAAATATAATAGCAATTGGCAGAAAGAAATTCAAGCTTCAAGTCAAAAGAGCTGGTGAAAGGTAAACAACCCTCTCTTTAAGTGTCCAAGCATTCATTCTGAGCTTTTTCAAATTACTTACCAGTGTATTTTCTGAATTAATTATTTACTGGATCTATTTACATACAGTAAAAGTCCAAAAATCTGGATACCAGAAATCCGGACCACCCGAGAATCTGTTCTTTTCGGAAATTCAATTATTATTTTTTTTTAAAGCGGGCTTTTGTGTACATGTGCACATGCGTGAGTGCCACAGCTGCACAGCGACAACAAGCGACCACGCGGTCGCCACTTTAAAATGAGCAATCAAACTGACAACGTATGTAAATTTGAGTCCTACTCTTTTCATTTACAGAGTACTGTACTGTACTAGCCCATAATAATGGCTCCTAAAGTAGATAAACTTCGTTGTGTGAAGAGAAAGAAGAACACGTTGAAATTGAGTGACAAACTTGAAATAATTAAGAAACTAGAACATGGTGTGAGCAATACTGTTCTAATGGAAACATACGACATTGGAAAGTCTACAATTTATGATATAAAAGAGGCAAAGAATAAAATTCTAGAATTCACAGCTTTTTCCTTAAAACTGCTCATTTTGATAAATGAAGCATGCTATATTTGCTAATGAATAAACTATCAAATTGTACCTGTTCATCTCTTCTTTATTCCTCCTTAAATTTGAATTTTAAAAGTACTGCCTGAGAATCCGGAAAATCCGAACCAACCCAATCCCCAAGCAGTCCGGGTTTTGGGACTTCTACTGTATTAAGTAAAGTACAGTATAACTATTTCTTTGAGATTTATGTGAATTTTAGGTTGATACAATGGGAACTAGAACATAACTCCTTGGTACTGCAACTCTTCATAAGACTAAGGAGAGACAAGGGTAAGTTTAGGTAATTTCCTCTATTACTATTATTATTATTACAATATAAAAGGGAGGCTAAAACATGCAGCTCATTTGACTGCAAAAGCTACCAATGCTAGACTTTTTACAGTGTGTGTGTGTTAGGATTGTACCATTAATGGGAAACCAAAGCGCAAAATTTACAAATCTGGAGCGAGGTATGATCCAAACTTGAGATAAAGAACAACTCTCTAATACTGTATCTGTAATGTGTATGCAACAAATTATAAAATATTACCATTTTCTACAATAATTTGAATCACCTTTATTTTCCTACAGAGGAGGTATACTGGCTCTCTCCTTTACACTTCTATAAAAATACATACAGGGTGAACACACAACTGTCTTACCAAAATCACAGGAAGAACACATGACTAAATTGACCCCAGTAACTTGAACCATCAACACTGCCTCAGATGAAAGATATATTTTCACAACAGACAAATTCAAAGTAAACCATCTCTGTAAAAGCATTATGTCTATTTTACACACCAAAAAATTCCACCGCCTAACAGGTATGGAAATACTGTATCAAAACCATATGAATATGATTCAAGTTCACTGAAAAACATATTTCTTCGGACATCTCAGAGAAGCTTTCAAAAGGATGGTATTTAATGATGTTGGAATGGAGTGAAAAGGGGCTAAGGCTATACAGTACATTTTTTTAACACTGTACAGAAAACACTTTGAACACATTATGCTTACCATTATAGTTATCTACTTTTTAATAGTAAATACAGTACAGCAATAACCATAACTTCATTCTCATGTCACCTTTCAATAGCAACTCCACTATTGATAATACATCCTATGAATGCCTTCCTTAACACATCAGTATAATCCTAAGCTACCTGAACTAAAGTGTTGTGATCCTGTGTTTGGGATATTGGAGGTAATGGAGGCCGTCCATCATTCAGGCTGAGAGAGATGGTGTCTTCAGAGGCAGTGCGGCTCACAGCTTGGTGATGGTTGTGGTGGTTGTGGTCCGTGGCTGAGATGAGTTGAGGGAACATGGCCGTACTGACAACTTTCCCAACGCCCTCACCTATAACACAGTACCCACAGCCCTGGGTGGTGGTTAAAATATATACATTGTAACTTTCTCTCTCTCACACACACACACAAACCAATTCAAACACTTCTAGAATTCTTATTATTTTCTAAAAATTAAATTAAACAATATTTCTTAATTTAAGAAAATTAACCATGGCACTGGATATAACATTGAAATGTATACAGTATACTACTGTATATTGATATAGTGTACGGTATATACATAAACATATGTATGTATGAGCAAGTCATTGTGCATTTCAGTTACATTCATAAACATTCATTACAAAGAATTTAAATGACATACGTACAACATATTTATATGCCCAGCTAGCTAGCCAAGGAGTACCACATTACTATGGCCTTGGTAGTACTTCATTTTTTTTAATTATAGATTAAATCATAGGTTAGGTGATGAGTGCCAAGTCAAAAATTATTACATGTTAATCATATTTTAATAAGGTTATTTTCATGGATCTCTCAGAAGACTTTGCTCTGTAAAATACCTTCAACTTAAAAGTGCTTAGTATCCAACAGAAATCCAGGAAACACTTAGTTATTAAATGTATGTTCTTTCCTTAAGAGGGCAGAACAATAAGATTGTGGACTCTGGCTTTGTACACATTTATTTTACCAGGTAACTAAACCCTACTACCACAGCTATATAACTGCAGATTCACTTTTACTCTTTTTAAAAATACAGGGTTGGCCGATTAAACCATCACACACACTGCTGCTTCCTGATTATTCATCTCCCTCTAATCCAGTACCTCCCTCATATTATCCATCCATCACTGGGTCTTACTGATCACAAGATACCTGATGATGAATACATGCCAGAGGGTGTGCAGGTGTGTAAAACTTATGATAATCCAAATGCTGCCTTACATTTGGCAATGTTCAAATTGCCAAATACTACCCTAGCTATTTTCCTATACCTCTCTGGATTACTGTAATATATATACCTGTATATAAACTTATCTTTTGTCATAAACTAATTTTCTCTTACACCATCAGAAGGGAATGACTTTATGTCCATGAATAAACATACGGTATTTAAAAAAAATACATTAAGGAACACTTGAAGCATGGCAACTGTTTGATCTTCAACACTGGCATGTAAGGATAAGTATCACTGAGCAAAGTGCCTGAAGGAGATCCTGTTTTAAGCTTCATGCTTTAGAAAAAAAGGAAATGGAGTAAACAATGAAAAAATAACAGATAAAATACAGTACATGATCACATAATTAAACATGCTATTATTTTTAGCGTATGATAACTACATTGAAAAAATATCTTAATATAAATCCAATATGATATACAGGTAACGAAGAACATTTTAATAAGGAAAATAAAACATACACAGAACAACTAGAGAGTGAATAATCTTCAGCATGTTTACTATTATGTGGAGACAATATTAATTTAAGCTTTAAATTTCTTGAAACAGAATTGTCAGGCATTACAAAAAAGACATTAGGGTAACCTAACTACTATTTAGACAATCAGGTAACAAGCCCTTCCAGGAATCTGACATAAGAAACAGCTACCAATGGAAAATTACAATCAGTTTTAAAAGGCTATTAATTGTCAAAAATAAACATGCACCATATCAATCATACTGCTAGCAACACTTTAACCACCACCATAACCACCACTACCACCACCACTATTAGAGGAATGCTAGCTACCATCACCATAACTCAATCTAAACCTAACTCATATTTCAGAAGTAAAACAAAAGTTCTTAGCAATCGTGTCATCCAAGGTTACATGTAAGTTTGGAAAGATTTCAGTGTTAAATAATTATGATAACATTCCACATAAACAAGTCTGGTTACAATAATGTTAACAGTAACACATTTTCTTGATGGTGAAACTATTGTCCTTCCATGATTGATGATGCAAACTTTGTGGTGCATCTGTCACAAGACTTGCAAGAATTTAAGTTGTTTTCACTGACATGCATTTTAGTATAAAAAATTGCAACTTGCTGAAAGAAAAACGTTCACAAAATGTAATAAAAAATTTGACTACACAAAATTCAAGTTTGTTAAAATGAACAACCAAAGAATAGAAACAATAAGAACAATTAAATTCATTTGCACATCAGCTTCTATGCTCGTACACCATACCATTCCACCATCCCTGAGACTTGACACTGCATGAGAGCTTCAAGATTCTGACTATCAAAAAGAAACAAAGAGTTCAGAATATTACTGGGCTTATTGAACACTGCTGGAATTATTATAAAATTTGACCACCCAGTAATGAAGCAGGAAAAGACTTGCAAGAAAAATATTCACTGTACGAGGAATTCATGTTTCAGGTTGAGTGAACCTAATGATTAATAGTGTTAAGTGAATAGATAGGACTTGAATGTCTTTGTTTCCTCAAATCCATCCCCTTAATTTCTCTGTGTTCCTTTGAGAATTGAGCTCTTGCAATATGTCATGTCTCAGAGAGAATGGATTGACATAATACTGTATACTGTATATGGCTGTTGGCAACATACACATCTTTTCCTAATGAAAACTTAAGCACTCATAATCTCTCTGACACATGAAAGACATGGGTCACAACTGGATTTACGGTACCTGGATGGATATATATATATATATATATATATATATATATATATATATATATATATATATATATATATATATATATATATATATATATATATATATATATATATATATATATATATATATATATATATATATATATATATATATATATATATATATATATATATATATATATATATATACACACACACACACACACACACACACACTAAGAATGAAAACTTGAAGCATTACACAAATTATGAAAATACAGTACTCGTATAATGCTAAATAGTTCTAATATACCTTAATGAAATAAATACTAAAATATTTCATCAACATTATCTATAAAAACTCACATACTGTACTATACTATTAGTTATAGGATGATATAAACCTAAAGAGGAACTGAAAACTGTTATGTCACAAACCTGGTTATCTTCCATATGACTTTAACATGTAAATTAGAACATAACCTCTGAAACATTTTTCCCCTCTTACCTTATATTCAAAGCAAGACACAGCAATGTACAGCACATCTAGAAGTTGGTGGAGACGAGTGTAAGGTAGTTCAGAGAGTGTGTGCCGAAGGGTTATCTCGTCTGCATTTCGGAGAATCCACAGGAGGCAGATGAGTAAGTTTCTTGTCGTCTCCGAACTCAAGGGACATTTGCGAGGTTGCTGCTGTAAACCCAAAGTGAGGACTTAATGACAAGGACAACACCTAATAAATTCCTAGTACTGTACAGTAATTAACACATCCATAGAAATTTTTGTATTTTGTTTAAATATAAGTTAGTTCTGTATATGAACAAAATGTCAAGAAATTAATGGTATGAAATAATTAAGAAAACAAATATGTATTCCACAGTTTCCACATACTGTACTGTAGCATAAGTGATAACATGTAATGTTCCTGAAAGGATGAATCTACTATAAAAATGTAAACAAGACACAGTGAAGAAAGGAGATGGACACTTACATTTTCCATCTCCTCTTCTGTCGTCTGCATGCAAGTGCAGTGCAATAAAATATTAATGGTGCATAATTCTTTGTCAGTAATTACATATAAATGAAGCTGGTTGCATGTGAAGAAGAGGCACTCATATGGTTCCTAGTTCTGTTTTATTTCCATTCACCCATCTGTTCATTACATCATACAGTATAAGAGGTAATAAATGCTTACTGGTAATGTTCAAAAAAATTAATTCAATTGTGTTACCTTTTTCTCAAATTTCAGGCATGTCTAGTAAATAAAGATTTTAGGTTAGGCATATATGATATAATCCACTTTCATATAATATATGATACAGCGGATTATATGAATGCATTAAATCATTAGGCATAAGTCAGACTACACCAAGCCAGTTGCCTTTTGATTAGCTTGCTATAAGAAGTCGAGTAAACCTACCATGTACTGTACATCTTCACAACAGTAAATCTTGACTATCTTTATCACTTCAAAAAATTCAATCAATGCAAAATAATGAAACCTGTGTGTGTAAAGTTGCAATAACTTCTTATACCCGTATTTATTGATTACCCAATAAATTTAAAAGAAAAGCATTAAATCTGTCAGCGTGGGAAAATGGACTAGGTGACCTGACAACAATGACAACTGTGTGCACTGCCCACAACCCAGGCAAGTTTCCCATGCATTTCTTTGCATTCTGTATCTTTTTATTAGTTTATATTTATTTATACTGCTCAATACTATATATCTAAAGTTCTTCCTGTGTTGCACTGTTAAATGTGAGCACCTTTAAAAATAAAATAGAGCACCTTAACAAGTTATCTGCTTACTGTAATTACTTACCTTGATGAAAGTAGGAATTTCATTCCTAATTCACACCTATCACTTACATATATTCCATGACTTAGGCTACATCCAGAGACAAAATTTGTCCTTATTAATGATTAATTTTCAATATACCTCCAGAACACTTTGTTAATTCACTACTAGGATTTATTAAGCTATGATGCACCTGAATGACAGCATTCTTATTCCCATCAACACCCTGTAGATCCAGGTTCCCTGTTGGTAAAGTATGCCAAATATCCTAGTACAAGTACTGCACTCCTAGACAACTGGCTATATGGCCACAATATAGAGGGAACTCCTGATTATCTAACTCTTCCAAGAAATAGTTTGGTTATATCCAAATACCAAGTTTTATTAAAGAACATTTCAATCTGTTCAATTAACAGGGTAAACTAGTATATATGCATCCTTCCAGGACCCCTGCTGTCATGCCACAAGCGGCAATTATACCCTTTCCACTCTAACCAGGCCCATAAACCCCGCCCCTCGTCTATAGCTACAAATAGCTGATTGGTTTCCCTGAGCATCTTACACCCCCCAGGACTGTCGTGTACAAGCCCGTATTTATATCAACCTTTTATGATAAATATTAAAAAATATCTAACATCCTCTCTGAAGTGCTAATGCCTTGAAATCATTTGCATTTTGATAGTTCAGATAATTATTTCACATTATTTTATATAATAACAGATCTGCTTACCAATTGTGAGCACATTTAGCCTGAATTTTCTATGAACCAATCAGCTATTAGTACTGTATAGAAAAGGGCATGGCTTACAGGAAAGATTAGCGTGGAAATACTATACAGTAGTATGAACGATGTAAATCCAAGTACAATAAAGTCATGCAGAGAACTACATGACTGAAGTTTCAATTGTAAATGTGAATTAGATCACACTAAAAGATGAGTAGCTTACAAGTAACACTTCCTGGTAATGCTGGATATCACTCAATCTGGTGACAACCAACTAAAGAGGACACATCACTCCCATATACCATCCTTCAAGAAAGGGAAAACAGAAAGTAAATCTGACAAGAGTTGCCAGTGTGGAGTCCACCTTTTATACAAATGTCATAAATTTCAGCTGAAAACTGTAAAATAAATTACAGGACTGTATACTAAACAAACAATAATTTGGGTAAAATCTGTCCACAATGTGTCATTGTTCAAATGTAAATTTCTCATCATTGTACATCATGTATATCAACATTCATGAAAATTTTCTAAAATTAACCCAGAACAATCATTTAAGTAAGGATAAATAATAATTCCTGGTACCTCCTTTGGGATTAAAAATTGCAGCAAGAATTTTACTATGATTTCATGAGTACATCGAGGCATGTAGTTCGGAAAAGTATTTTCTATCTCTTATGACATTGTCAAGTTATAAGTGATCTGAGCAATTAAGAAAATGAGCTGCTCACTACCACATCTCTATGCCTCCTCCCACATCTAAACTTTTATGGGCTGAACTAGTTTTGAACAATGATTGTCACATAGGAATGGAGTGATCTTTAGACTGCCTTCAGTCGCACATTACCAAGGGGTTTAACAGGAAAATGCCATATACAATGGGATCCATACTTATGGGTAACTCAGCATTGGTGTTACGTTATAAACATAAAATACTGAAACATGTACAGTAAATTGTAATTAGTTTAACATAAAGCATAAATTTTACCTAAATGTCAAATAACCTGACACACCTCATAAAAGTAACAGGCTGAGAATTCCTAATTTGAATGTGTAACAATATTTAATTTCATTAACAAGAAGTCAAGAGCATCTTGCATGTATCCCAAGTCATGGTAACTATGAGTAACTACCAATATAGTAACTCAACACATGGTCTTACCCCTTGAATAACATCATAGTCACTCTCCTTGTTTGCAAACATTGTTGAGCCAGCAATTGCAAGAGCAACATTCTGGTGAATATGTGTTGGCCCACCTTCACTATCATCACCAAGAGATGACGTCAAAAACCGATCTGAGAAGGGAAGAAAAAAAATCACAAATATTTACATTTTACATCAATATATTTTTCACTCAAGTTTTCAGCTTAAACCAATACTCTACTTCAATTAGTCTGCAGAAGAATACTCTGAATCCCAGAACGATGCAAGTCACTACAGATATTATATAAACCTTTCTGCTCCCATCATCCTCCCCCTCATTCTTTTTTCCTTGCTACATAAGTTATATCACTTGCTGGGACACCCTCAATTTGTAACTTTATAAATATATATTCTTAGAGTGCAATACGTAAGAGTTTCTATTTATGTAACATATTTTTCCCCAGTAATTCAATGCAGTAGTTGCAGTTCTTGGTATGCTTATGGGTTATCCTAAAGGTAAGGAACAACTTTTCTTCTATGCAAATCTCTAAAATACAGTACTGTAACTAGTTACTAGTCTACTGTAGGTGCACAAGATCAGTGAAGTATTACTATTTCTTCTTTTTAATGTGTGTATGGTATTAAATTATGAAAATAAATAAAGTATGCTGAGGAATAACTTCACTTTCAATATAAGTTATCAGAAATTCCCTGTAAATTCTTATATTCTTATTAAGTACTGTACTCACATTCTCCCATTTAAAACCTGTCCCTCCACACTCTCCCAACATACGTTACAGTCAAATGAATCAATAATTGTTAAAATGCTTCAAATACTAACCAAAATAGACCTGAAATTTGCTTACCCTCCTTTACCTATTTTGCCAATTTATCCACAACTTTTCTATAAATATTTCTAACCTAAATGTATTTCAAAATTTGAACTTCTTAAGTTAAGATACACATACTACATATATTTAATCTTGAAGCATTTGATAAATATAATTTGCTTTATTGTAAACTGAGAGTAACCGTGATCCTCCGACGGAATGAACATACGAGACTATGGGGGTAAGAAAGGTGAATCAACCAAAATCAGGTTTCGAGATATGAGCAGTTTTGTTTCTCGCACATATGATTGTGTGTATCTCTGTAACACACCTTACAAAATGAATGAAACTGGTCTCAAATAATAGGAAATTCAGTGTACTTTCCAACAATGTTACATATATATTGGGGAGGGGGGCATCAGTTGGGTCTAAGTTGGTTGATTTGGTTGATTCACCCCTCTTACCCTCAGCACCTCATATCAACCTATATTTGGAGCTGTATCAACTTACACTTAGAGCTGGCAAACGTGTGAAGTTGAGGTAAAGCATCAATGACAATACTGATGAGAGGCAAGTACAGACCCACCACACGAGCCTTCACTTCTGGCTCTGTGTAACGATCATCTGTGTCGTGACTTGTCAACAGGTTTCTAACAGTGTTTACTGCTCTTCCATGTATGGTTGGGTTACTGTAGGAGTAGAGAAGTTGTCTGTTAATAATAAAAGATAAACATACAAATTACATAAAAAGATAAACTACCTGTTGTTTTATAATTACAGTACTTACATTATCACAAATTTCAAGAAAGAAACCAAATAATATGATCAATAACTTTTGGGTCTATCGTACCAGGAGCCTTTGGTGTACTGAAAGCAAGAGATGACTTGTATAAAAGTTACCACAGTATGAAATAGTTTCCATCATGATCATTACATTTGGGTCATTAAGACTGATCTACAATAGTAGTCTCCATAGCTTTCTGCTTGTGGATAAAAAAAAAAGGGATGATGACTATTGAGTACAAATACAAAATATACGATATGGGAATACCTATACTGTAAGTCATAAATTATTCCGTAACAAAAATTAATACTGTACAGGTATATATATATATTTTTTTTTTCATTCTCCTAATGCCTTGTGTGTGTGTGTGTGCACTCACAAGGGGAAACAACACCAAGTAATCCAATACAAAATACTACCCGGTAACCTGCCATAAACAACCAGAAGTTACAAGATACTTAAAATTCCCTCCATGGGTCGAGTAGTGCTGGAGGCTGTCTAATGTGTTTTATGACAGGGGAGGTATTGCCTGAGTGGAGGAAGGGGCCGATACTTCCAAAATGGGGAGGTAAAAAGGACATGGGATCACCCTATTCAGTCACATATAATAGCTTGCCTAAAACGTAAGAATAAATGAGGTTAGAGAGTAGAATAGGAGAAAATCAACAATATTTACAAGGGGAGGAGGCACTGAGGCATTATTTACAGTAAGATAAACAGTGAAGAAGAGAAGGGAGTTCACTTATTCAAATTATAAAATATATACTGTGTCATCAAAGATTGCAGTGAGAACAAGAAAGACAAAAACACCAGAACATGGTAAGCATAGAAAACAAGTGTGACTAAGAAATGTGAATACTTTAAGCTCAGTGTGGGAGATGTTGTCACCTTGGAGAAAATGCTGCTGATTAGCTATGAGAGATTAGGAGAGCTGTGATTAGTTATTTGGCATGGGACATTACGGTAACCAAACAGCATATGTACGCCCAACTTGCTGAAACATTTGCCAATACACTGCATATGGTACTTTACTGGAAGAGTACTGTATATCAAAGGTAAAAATCCATATTGCAACTATGTTTTTACCTTTTTTGAGAGCAAAATTTAAATCAATGGTTCAATAACATAAGAATGAAGTCCAATACAGAATTGCCTACTCTCAAACTGGATATATTTTACTCTTATTAACTGTATCTTTGTTTCTCTGCTTTGTTGTTTCAAATACAGGGGGTCCCAGGGTTACAAATGGGTTCTGTTCCTGAGGACGTTCTTAAGTCGGATTTGCATGGAAGTCGGAGCACATGCTATGTACTTACAGAACAATGTTTAAAATCACTTAATTTAAGACAAAAGAAGAAATAGAATGCAAAATACAGTAAATGAAAGTAAAAATAAGTCATCAGGGAAATAAAATACTGTAAATTTCAAGTTTAACCCCGTTCGTATAGGCGGGTGTTCGTAAGTCGGGGACTCCCTGTACATTTCGTTAACCTTGTATCATTAAATCTTGCCAGAAATGTAAAGTCTTTACAAAACACGAATGACTGGGCAAGACAAAAGTACAGTACTCTACTAATCATATGTATTAAAATTATCAATGGCCATTTAAAGAATGGGTGATGAAATGTGTAACAAAACCAATGATTACCAGTATACAGTATGTATATGTGAATGGAAGGAGTGATCCAAGTATTTGTACACTTGATGAAAGTTATCCTGCACCAGAAGAATACAAGTTCAACTATATAATTACTTGATCTCAAGGGCTGTAGCAAGATCTGACAACACAAGTCCTACTAGGAAGTGTTGTTTGCGGAAGGAGCTGGAGAGCATCATAAATGCACTCCGGTTTCCACCAAACACTGTGGAGATGAACGATGACTGACTAGTTGTTGAACCAATCTGAAAAATTAAAGACAGTGATGAAATAAAAAAAAATTTAAGCTATGTCACCTGTTTTTAGAAATATGTTACTTACTGTTACCTTCTGCCAATTTTCAATCTACACCCAAATATTACAAGTAAATTCTAATCAATATAAGCCCCCTGCAGGGACACTGAAGAATGGAAATAAAGCAGCCAGTAAACTAAACCTCCACTACAAAAGGAGGTAGTGTGGTCAATAATGAACCCAACTGCTTTCACTTCCCAGCTGTAAAGTTAGGTAACCATTTAAGCAAGATGGACTGGGGTGCCCTGAGATTAAAACAGTAATCTTTATGACAGAAGATGACTGCTGTATCCACTAAGCTGCCACACTTCTTCAGATATCTTACGGTAGTCAACCTTTAACCCCCACCAATATAAATGTCTTGCACTTCTACAAAACTATTAACTAATTTTCCCTCCCACTACCATTTTAACCATACACATCCCAGTGCTTATTCTTTGAAGATGTTTTAATGGATTTTTTAGTTTGTTTTAATTACTGTAACTGCATTTTACGAACAAGAAATCACCAGAATATTACTTACTGATGGACAAGGTGATGATGGGGCAGATATTGCTGACAGTGGTGTGCAGAAGGGCAGGTTCAGGGCTACATAGTGTTCGTGGCTGCACACAATACGCACAAAGTCCAACTGAAATGAAAATAACAGATATGAACAAAATGATATTTGATATATGTGTAATTAAAAAAAATCCCTAGCTTTTTTGCTAATTAATTTATTTCTCATCAAGCAATCCTATATTCTGCTCTCACATGTAACATGCATGAAGAACTGTGTTTCTTGAACCATCATAATGCATTGATCACTTGAAAAAAAAATATATATAAATATATATTCACCTTCAGATTGATAAGAGCTGCAGCATCCGGTAAAGACATAATCTTGTTGCTCATTTGTTTACAATAGTTTTGCATGAGCATGAACACAAACCCACGATCCATCACAGACAGGAGGTCCGCCAGAAAAAATGCTAGACTGCTGTTCACATTTTGTACAAACTGTAAGAAACATTAAATTATGTTGAAATAATGGTATCAAACAAGAAAAGATACCAATAGTTAACGAAGAAACATTTAATATTACTATAAAGCTGAAGATATAAATTTAGGTAACAGGGAAATAAAATTGAAAGGTAACTGGAAAACACTAACTTTGTAGGATGATATGGAGTGAGAGATTATTGCTAAACTGTTCAGAGGGGCATCCACTACCTACTTATCAGTCTGTTACTTTCTACAAGCAAATAAAGCACTGTAAAAGCAAAAGACTGAAATGCACAATCACATCTTATGGTTGAGGGAAACAGACAAGTGGCCTGAGAGACTCCATCACCAAAACACCCTAGGGCACTGTGCTGTCAGCTCAATAAAGTAATTGTCATACAAAAGACCACTTGCTCAGTCACACACAGGATTATAAAACTATTTCAAGCCTCAATCTGGTCATTGTCACTAAAGTCACGGGTCAAAAGGTCCCCTGGCCAGACATTAGGAGTTGGTTTACTTACATCAGACCACTTCATCAAAATTTACCTTACAAAATTCCTTCTTCATATTTTATTGATCATAAGGAAACCTATCAAAAGGAGAGGAAGGAATTCCATGTCACTTGTCTCTTTCCACTGACCATAAATGCTCAATAAATAATACTTTGAAAACATTATTTTCTGAAGACTATAAGTAGATTTGTCACTGACTTAACATAAGAACCAAGTCATTAAAATTACATTCCACTTTGTTATTTCTAATAAATACTGTATTCCCTAAACTTTCTATAATTCTTAATTTAAAGGCAACATATTATTGAAAAATACAATCGTGTAAGCCTGCAATCCAAAAGTGCCAAAATAACTTCATAGTGGCACTTCCCCGCAGAGCAACAATACTCTTAGCTCGTGCGCAGCCAATCACTGAATATCTTCATCAGTAATGGGCAGAATGAGCTATGTTTTATGCTTAAATTCTATCTCACTATTTGAAATCCAGTTCATAAAACCTCTCATCCAATACAAATTAGATATGACCTCATAGTCTTCTGCCAAAATCTAAGATATTACCAAAGAAATTAATGACTACTGGTGAAAGGTATAGCAAGCTGAAATAAACAATGAAATACAAATAAGACTTTTGGAAAAGATAACTTTCATAACTAATCTTATCTCTACACCTGTCAGTGAATTGTCTTTATAACCCAATATGTTAAGACTCCCAGCAGAGTTACTCCTTGACATAAGTCCTAGCACATCTCACACTGCTTCATAATCCTCTCATACAGACACACACACACACACACCCCTCTCTCACTGTATTTCCAATATACTGTCACTACTCTTTCTATACATAACCAAACCATCTTCTCTTATTCACAATGCCACATTCCTCTAGGAGTGGACACAACACAACAGAAAAGCCTCCAGGCTCTCCTGCCTATGAAGTAGATCAGTGGTCCCCAACCTGTAGTTCAAAGGCACCATGGCACCCACGGAACCATATTATGGAGCCCGCAAGGGTTTATTAGATATTTTTGAATTATTTGGAATTTTTTGTAAGAGTGAAATGAATGAAAATATGTAATAAACTTGATACAACTGCCATGTACAGAGAAAGAGCTAGCCTTCTCATTGGGGTATGTACATCCATCCCGTCCAAGAGTAAATGTAAAAAATATTTATCTGGTAACAGTTAGACGTGTAAATTTGCAAAAAACTGTACAGTATACTGTATAAGATGGCGCCCTCCACTATATTTACAATGATAAATGTGGCCCAGAGCCTCCAAAAAGTTGGGGACCACTGATGTAAACAGTCTCACTCCACCCACATCTGCTACATCGTCTGTTTACAACTTCTCTTACTAAATTGGTATTCCTCTGCAACCTTCTCACATACCCACACCATCTAAATAAAACCTCTCTTCACCCACTCCACCAGTCTGCCATTTTAAGCATCTCAAACACTTCACTTTCTCATCCCTTTCACTCCATTAACACCAGATAGCAGGTCTCTGGTAATGCATCACTACCTTAAGTAAAAGTACAAAGCATTATACTACTACCATTGTACATCTCCTTTAAGTAGTTTTTTCCTTTCTTCTAACAAGTAAATATTACTTGAGAATAACATACACTAACTTTTATGAAAGTGAATAAGACAAGAACTTAAGATACAGTAGTTAGAATTAACCAACAAATGATGGAAAAACCTGTGTTGCTTTTGATTCTAGTCACCAGTCTTGAGATATTATGAGAAAACTAAAATTTCTAATAATGTCTTTATATTTTTTTCATTTAATGGATTTTTATCTTACAAACATTTAATGGTATTTTTTGCATCTAAATGAAATATTATCATCATCATTATTATACTTCAGTGTTAACAAAGAAAATGCCTACCCTTGTGTCTTTGACATCTTTGTTATGTAAAGCTATGATGTCATTTGTGATGGAGGCAGCTAGATTTTGTACATCATCCGAAAATTGGTGAGAAAATCTCATTTTGCGAAGAGTGTCTTGGCCACTACTCCTTGCTAGATGTTCTGTCATGGACTTGATCATCAGCTCAAAGAAGAACCTATAATGACAATACAGTACTGTATACAACAATATAAGAAGAAAAAATTAATACAAAAGTTTTAATGTCATAAATTTATCTAAATATCCATTTTCTACATATTATGCCTTTTATTACATATCAGGTACATATAATTTTAAGAATACTGTACAGTACAAAACTATGTAAAAACATTACATATGACCCTGCCTATGCTGGTCACTGAGCTCTATCTTTTGGTTTTGTTGTCGTAAAATCTTAAAACTGGACCAGGACTTTGTGAACACCCTGTATAATAAATGTACAGTTTTGTGCATGTAATTACATACCATGAATTAGCCAGAGCTTTCTCCCTTCCAGTACCATTGGATACAACCCACTGAAGAGCTACCTCCTCATGAGTAAGTTTCCTTCCTGCAGGTCGTTGAAGAGTTATAAGATTTTCATAATTACTACCTGATGGGGGAAAAATGGAATCAATATTAAAACAAACCGAGAAAATTTGTTTAAGACAATTTTAATGAATAGAATACATGCGCCCATATTTTTTGTAGAGACATAATTTCCAAGTACTGTAGAGACAAATGTATTAGGAAGGATGCATCATTCATCCTCTTCAAAATATCAAATGATCCAGAAACTTGCTTTATCCACCATCAAAGTGTCAAAACATAACTATTAACTCAATCTAAAATTCTGAATAGTAATTGTTAACTATTATATACTGTACAGTAGTTAATTTGCTGTTCTAGACATTTTAGCGCAGGTAAAATATATCAAATGAATAAAATCTTAATTATTATACTGTACTGTACAGTAGTGTATATCCTTAAGGGTAACTATAGCTTACATTATACATATACTGTAATTAACATATATAATACTTCTAGTGGAAACAACCAGCAAATAAAAATTAATCTAGAAATCTTAATCAACAGCCACTATACATACAATGTTTCTTATTAAAAATTTTACAAACAAAATGAGGGAGGTAGCATAGGTGAACTTACCCTCTTACAATGCTACTATGAACCAGAATCAATGCATGTTACAGCCGGTTATGCAGTATAGTTTCAACACTCCTAACCATTTCCCTCTCTGAACTCCTCCAGTCGTTTTCAGGGGAGTGGGAGCCATAAACCTCACCCTTTGGACCAGTGCTGACATTGATACTGTCATCCTCAGAGTATAGTATTATCTACCATGGAAATAATTATGAAGTACAGTGTACTGCTTTCCAAAATATTCAAAGCCTTGAGGTATTGTCGTCATCCATGAATGTAGGCGTATGCGCATTGTTAGTGGTGTTTTGTTAGGTTTTTTATCAAAACTTATCAAGGAAACTTATAATTTTTGATGGACAAATTTGAAGCACACTAAGCATCATCAATAACAATCAAAGCTATCAGTGGGCTTGCTTGTCTGGGGTCACAGGATCAAGAGATAAAGTTAAGTTTGCCATAAATAAGAGCTTTGATAATAAATCTTGCTAACTGTATAAGGAAACATGGCCATTCTCCACAGGTTAAGTTTACCATTCCATGTTAACTAAAAAATAATCACAATAAATTATAAACTGTAGGAAGCAGTGTATACACCATTTAAAGCATGAATACAGTAAAATAAGGCAAGTCTTACCTTTAATATCCAATAACTCCTCACCATTATCTAGTTGGAGGGAGACATGCAAAGGAATATGGGAAACAAGGCTTCTTTAGTCCTTGATGTAATGTTAAAAATTTCAAATTAACTTAAAATGTTACGGAAAATTCCATTATGAATTGTGAAAAAAGTATGATTTAAAATATTATATGATCAAGTACCTATTGTCCTAACTTTTGCATTACTGTACTGATAAAACTCAAAATAAGCAGCTGTATAGGATAAAAGTCGCACCTGTTCTCATGGAGTTGGTTCGGTCTAACCCACGGGCGAAGATTCCTCCAACTTCTGCATCTGCATCAATACCAAGGTCTGGATTGCTGCTGCTTCTGTGGTGGTAGGAATCAAATTGTAGCAGTAATGAGTACAACAATACCATACCCACCCCCCCCCACCTCCTTCAAGACTACCGTATAGAATCTTCACAATCTTCAATTAATTATAATCCAACATTTATATCATAACTTCATTCATCTCACATGTATTCATTAAGTCCATCCTTCCCTCCTTATGCATTACCTAAAATCTACTCTCTCTCTCAAATTAGGACTAAAAATTTTCTAGGATATAAAAGTAAGTGTGTGTGTGTGTGCGTGTGCGTGTGTGTGTGTGTGTGTAGGGGAGGGGGCGGGGTGGCATGCCAACAGTGATTTAACTACTAGCTGGTTTGGGGGTCAGGGTATTTCAGCAATCTATACACAACACCCTGCTGTAAACAGACTAAATGATAATGATCAGGTTGTGAAGGATGTAATCAATAAGTATATTACAAGGCATTTGTATAGTAAAAAGTAATTATTATTGACCCCAGAATATCTCCTAATATTAAATGCATACCGCTTCAAAATGGTCTCAAAATGCCCATGATATTCGTCAGGGAAAAAATAAATAAAATAAAAAATCTGGGGAAGCTTACAGCACCCCCCCCTCAAAAAAACAGCTGGGTGGGGTAGCTGTGCTCACCACCCATAACGTCTTGGACCCCCCCTCCCCTTGATATTCCTGGATCCACCCCTGATTCATTTACAAAAATTTCTTACCTGGAACATTTCCTATGAGTAGGCACTGAACTTGGGGGATGAGGATGATGTGAGAGTGACGTTGCAACAGGGGTCGATGGCCCATCATCAGGGTGAGGTAGTGTTGCCTGATAAGCCACATATGCCAACAATGTACTATTCCTCCCATGTTGATCATTCTTTTCCTCCAAGAGAGCCTAACACATACAGAATTCATATCGGTATAATTTAAGTTTTCTTTCACATACCTATCACAGCATATCTTATATGGGAAAATATTTGTCAAATTTTGAAATACTGTATTACAATTGGTTATTCATTTAGACTTTAAGCCTTTTTCTGCAAAAAATCCTAGAGAACAATTTTAACTGTTAGTAAACCTACCTATAACTACTAAGAACCACATGAAAGTGATATTTCTACCTGCTTTATTACTACTATGGCATTACCATGTCAATACTGTGCTAAGGTATGTCTTCCTTTGTTGTCTGTCTGAAAGCATTAATTCTATAAGCCAATTGCATGACACAATCAGGGAGCCCAAATGAGAAGGCCAACCATTTTGAGAGCCAAAATGCATGAGCAGCAAAGGTAGTCCATTGGGAGCATGGATTTCAATTTTGAAATTTGATGGTTAACTGTATGACAACCATGTTGGTTGTTTGGAGAAGGAAATTATTTTATATTGTAGTAGTATCAGAATTATCCAGTTCAAACAGTGCAATTACAATATATCACAATAACCATGACCCAAAATATATTTACAGTATAAAGTGACAACTATGAAGGTTCAAGAAGCCTATGGTATATCATTGAACATCTGATACACTTACTGAAACACGCCCTACAAGGGCGCCAACAGTTTCAAAGCAGGCCTGGGCAATGTTGACAAGTTGGCCAGCTAGAGTGGGAGGCCAAACCATAAGAGTGAGGAGACGGTCTAATAAAACTGGGACGAAACGGACTAGTGGTTCAGGATAACAATTCATTAGCTCCCCCATGCTGGAAAAAACAATTATATAACAATAAAATGTATATATTCTGTTTACCTTTGTTTCTCAAAATAAGATGAGGATGCATAGATTTACTGGAGTTTCCAGCATAAATATATAAACTGTACAGTATATTGAGTATGACATAAAATATACTTTATAGTAAAGTACTGTTTACACCACCCAAAAAAAAAATTACAATGTTTGCATGTTTTGTTTTGGCCAATCTTGCTTTATTATTATTGTTACATAGCATAGTACTGTAATGTAATTATCGTTGTCTAAAATTTTCCAATAAATGTTCATAAATGGTAAGAATAACATAACAACGAAATATAAAAATATGAAGACCAGTACAATGAAGAGTGAATAACTAATCTGGCTGACATTATTAAACACAAAATAGTAGTTCTTTATTTATCGAAGAAGAAAGATGGAATTCCCTTATCATTAAAAGATACTTGTGGGCTGTCCTTAAAAGTTGAAATATGAGTAATAAGTAACAAAAGTAACCTGAACCATACAAATAACAGAGTAGGTGGAGTGAAGCAGAAACTGGATACTATATACAGTATATGAAAGAGAATCAAGGTCACCAGGAATCATGTACAACCAAGTACTGTACTGTAATGATTAATGCACAGTAACACAATTGACTAACACAACACTTCACTACACTTATCCCATTGAGACTGGTGGATGGTAACATGCTACATCTACTGTATATCCAATTTGGCTTTTGTATTTACAAGTAAATATAGTACAGTCATTTATTTCAACAAAAGAAATTTGTTGTATTCAATGGAGGCATCTGTTGCATTCCAACTGCAAGAATTCTAATTTGATAGATAACAGGTTAATATTTTGCAATCACCTGCATCCTCCAAATAAGATTTCAAGCATAAAACTAAAATACTTACGCTCTCTTCAGTTCCCCCTCCATATTAGCTTCACCAATGCGTGCAGGAATATTACCTTCTTCTACCATCTTACATAGATGGAAAAATCGATCAATGTGTTTGTCCTGGAATAAGAAAAAATTATGTAAAAAGTGCCCAAATATGTGGGAGACAAATAAAGTCCCACCTACTTCCCTGTCATAAGTGAAATATGTGAAATTAACAGTTAACATCAAACTCTTCAACAATCTTTTAATTCAATGTTAGACCAAAATACAAATAAAAATCTCTCACTAGCACCATCATCATCAATACCATGTATATACACTAGCAATTAAAATTATTACAAGTACTATACACAGTCTTATTTTTCAATTCTTAGTTGGTGACCAAACTGCAAGTCACTATAGTATTTCCACGCTAACCTGGTTAGTAAGCTAAGCCCTCCTTCTACAAAAATAGCTGATTGGTTCAAAGAAAATGCTTATGTAGCTATCCATTTTGTCAGACTACTGTAAATATGTTCATAATTGGTAAGCAGAACTGTTATTCTCTAAAATAATGTTAAATATCTGGACTATCAAAATGCAAATGATTTTAAGGCATTAGCACTTCCGAGAGGATGTTAACAATTTTTATATTTATCGAAAAGGTCGAAGTCAAAGATGAAATTCACTTTCGAATGAAGTCTTTTCATAATTTCTTTGTTTTGTACCAAACATAAAACAAACAGAAACAAATGATACCGAACATATAGCACAATAGGTAATGAAACACAGTTTGTATGGCTGGATATATCCCAAATCATTTATATAATGGATAAAACTTGATATAAATACGCACAGTCCGGGAGGGGGGTTAAATGCTTAGGGGAACAGCCAATAGACTTGGCGGGAATTTCACTATCTCGACTTCAACTCTCAACTGTCAACAGATTTCAGCGCTGTGGTACTTAACCAACAAATACATTTCTCACACCCACGAGCAGATTATTAAATACTTTATCCACTAACTTGTCATCTCCCCATCTTAAATACTGCATTGTGACAAGATTTATGTAATAATATATGACACAAGGTATTAAAAAGCGATGTGGAGGTTTAACATTTTCATCCTGTCATCAAGAATCAAGAAATTTGGTGCAAATAAAAAAAATCTCGGCCAATGATGGACGAGGTATAGTTAACTTGTGTGTCATGGTATCCTAATGCGAGCTCTACCACACTGGCAACATGAGTCAAGTGTCCAGCTGATCTATCTCTCAGCTAATCACCCGTCGAAGTGGCCGTGAAGTCTAGTGGCTGTTCCCCCGAGTGTTTTATCCCCCTTCCGGATTGTGCATCTTTATATCGTGTTTATCAGGTACATAAATGATTTGGGATATATCCAGCCATACAAACTGTGTTTCAATACCTATTGTCCTATATGTTTGTTATCATTTGTTTCTGTTTGTTTTATGTTTGGTACAAAACAAAGAAATAATAAAAATACTTCATTCGAAAGTGAATTTCATCTTTGACTTCGACCTTTTATGATAAATACCTGTATTTAAAATTTTCTACCATTTTCTTTGAAGTGCTAATGCCTTGAAATCATTTGCATTTTGATAGTCCAGATATTTAACATTATTTGCCAATTGTGAACATATTTAGTTTGAATAAATGGACAGTTACACGAATATTTTCTATGAACCAATCAGCTATTTGTAGCTATAGACGAGGGGCGTGGCTTACGGGCCAGGTTAGCATGGAAATAGTACAGCATAGTCCCACAACATCAAGAATACACAGTTATACATCAGCAACTATTATGGCTTGAAATTATTACATATTTCCTACTCAGTCCAGTAAAATTCTCTTCTTACTATGGTCATATACCTGAGCATGGACAGATGATACTGCTTCAACACTAACAGTAAACAGTCCTTTGTGGTTGTCGACCCATTTTGTGCCAGGTAATTGGATATCTGCAGTGATGTACGGGTAGTTGCTGGGGGGCCGTTCCATCATCACAGGTAAGCTATGATAACCTGTCTTCAGTCTACCATCACGATACACGGGAATCCACTGTAAAAAAAATATTATTCATCATCTACTAAAAATACAGTAACAGCATTTAACAGTATGCAAATAAGGATATGCTGAATTATTTAATTTTTTTTTGTAACATTTGTGAAGCCTTTTCCTATTATAAAACAGAGTCCTGGCCAGACTCAAGAACAAATATAGTACACACACATTAACTCTCCCTTTATTCATTATCAGTAAACCATTCTTCCTTTAGTAAAACATGAGGTGAGAACCTGACAAGCAACTAAACAGCATGAGATGTGTTTATTATGCCAATAAACTCGTTTCAAAACTACTAAACTTCAACTGTGTTTTCTGGCATTTTTCACCTTTGTTGCTAGTCTTCATGTGTGTTCTAATTTGCACTTCCCTTCCACCAGGTCGCATCACCCATTAGTGTCATATTCTTTCCCATAAACACTCATGATGCACTGTTGCTTCCCTTATATCTACCCCCTTCACTTCTAGTGCATACTTAACCCCATCCTTTCATCTACAGTAAATCCAGTTAAAATCAAGAAGGTTCTGAACATATTCATTATAGACATAAATTCAAGATAGAAATAACTCAAAGTACAGTACTGGGGAAAATAGGGGTCTGTTACAAGCCTAACCAACATTAACATACAAAGTGCAGGGATAAATTATGCTGGCCATATACTGTATTGAGTGGAGAAGCCATAAAAGTGTTATATTAATCACAAAACCCACTTAGTATCCCAAGAGCAGATATAAACATAACATCAGAACAAAGAACATCAACCCAGCCACGACTTGGATACTTATTCATTAATGGTTCACTCATTTAATATATTATTATTTTATTAATATCATTACAACTTTACATGTTAAAAAAGTTCCATGTTCAACAACCAACTACTTTATTCTGTTAAGCTGAAATAAATGTAAACCACTCTGATAGCCCAGGTAATTAATTTAACAGTTACTAAAGACACAAAGAGACACGATGTAATGTTCCCCTACTTACAGTGTAGCCAACAGGGGTCTCAATGGTTTTCTCCTCATTTTTCTTCTGACATGAGATATGATAAAAGGTAAATAGAATATGATGTTGGTCCCCAAGTACTGGTGGCAATTTAATCTTGAACTCATCATAAAAATCTGGTGACTTGTTGTGGTAGGTGACAGCAGTGTGAACTTCTGTGGTATATTCTGGACAAGAGGATTTACCAAAGATGACTGACATGGCTGCTTGTTCCTCTTCCCCAGCCATGAACTGGATTTTGACAGCAATGTTGCGCGCAGAACCTATGTACGGTGATACAGATTTAACATTTTATCTTCATTTGTAAGTTTAGGAATAAAAGGGTTGTCAAGACACATGAGTGCAGAAATCATGTATAACAGTGTAGCTTTTGCCTGTGTATTTTGTATTAATTCTTAACCACTTGAGATATTGTTTATATACCAGCTCCATCTACAAGCAGGCTGAATCAATGTATATTTGTATAATGATTTTAATGAACAAACAAATATTTATCATTGTCAGAACATGGAAACTAACCTAGAATAATATGTATTTCACAGAGGTAGAATAATAAATAACATGCCAGCAACACAATATGAAGGCGTATGACTCAACGTGTTATGTATTACTTGCCCCCAAAAATTAATTCTTATATACAGTATATATCACACACACACACACATGCACGCACACACGCATGCGCACAAGCGTGCACACACGCACACACACACACACACATATATGAGAGATATGACAATAAAATTTTTCACCTGGTCTGTTGTTGAAGTTGAGATCCCTTGGAGATACAAACAGAAGGTTCCTGTAGAAGTAATGCGGAACAAAGATATCTCTGGGTGGGAATTCCACAACTTCTTTGATGGGACGACACTTTTCATCTACAGTTGAAAGAGAGATAGGAAACAAAAACATTTATATATATACCCTGTATTTATCCTAATTAACGCAGAAGGATCACAAACCAGAAGAAATACACACACATTTTTTCTTTCATGCACTGTCAATAATTATCATACTGCTGCAAAACATGTATTGGGTAGTGGTACTGTATTCTCCTTCCACAACAAGGCCACAATTCTGGTTTACCCTTTTTGCTTCACAAGAGCTACCATCTTCCATCAGCATTTACTTTCCCCAAAGGCATTCATCCCCATGTTCTTCACTCACTCACACATTATTCCTTATTGAATGCTCATTCCTCTCACTTCTAGTACAACCTTGAAGCATTCCACTTTCCTTCCTTCCTATCTATAAATAATAATTTTTTTTTTACCAATCCTTTACATTCCAATCTCTCAATACCAATATGGTATTTCCCTATCACACATGCAGACCCTGAGCCAATCTCTGCCCAACATTTTTCACACCCACATCTTATTTCTGAATTTCTTATTCTATTCATCCTATTTACCTCACATACTACTTCCAAGCAATTTATTTCTGTTGCCTAAAATCTGCTCCTTCCTAGTACAGTACATGGTTCACACCAATTCACTAAGTCTGGCCTAACAAATCCCCATAAGAACCCTATCCCGCTTTTTTTTAACAACATTTTCTCTCTCTCTCTATGTATCTTATTCCACATGTTACCATCTCTCCTTCCCCCCTACTCTGCAGTTCAACTCATCAGTCATTATATTCTTGCTCTGGTCACGTCCACTCCCAGATATCTGAAACACTCCATTTTTCTCCAATTAATATTCTTTCAAGTTATCATATATTTCTCCCTGTCTCCCTTCTTGAATTATTTCCATCACTCTACGTAGTTCACATTCACTAACCAATTTCTCCCAGTACAAACTCTTCCAAACACATACCCCAACACCTGCCATTTTTTTCACAAATTTCCCCACAAGAATTATCAAAGTCTCCTGCAAAAAAACAGCTGACTTGCCTCATGCCAGTATTCACATTGTAGTATTATTTACAATCTTGCTCTATCTTTCTTACTACTCCATCCATAAAACTACTATATAGAAACAACTGAGTTGATATTATACAGTATATCCTTTATGTAGGCCTACTGTCACTGGGTGCTAAGTTCCTTCTTCCAGAAACTCTTGACAAATGTTTCATTTTCCACACCTTATGAAGATTAGGAATCCCTCACTTATTTCAGTGATGATAACACCTTAATGCTAAATTGAGGTGTTAGGTTAAATTATAATATGTTAGGTTAGATGATGTGAGTTACATTATGTTAGTTACATTATGTTGTGTTAGGTAAGATTATGTTATATTAGTTTATGTTAGGTTAGATTGTGTTATGTTAGGTTTGATTAGGTTAACATTAGGGTATTTAATCATGCAGTGAAATAAGTAGAGGTTTTAAATCTTCTTGAGATCCCATTTTCTTTATGCTGGAAAACATTTTCCCAAACAAACGTTTTCCATATTTTCCCACATTGTTTTTCATAATTTCCAAACAGTCTACCTCATAGTTTTTATAAAAAAATTAAATAAATAATAATATAAATCAGTCCCCTGCATACTGTACTAAGTTCTCATTATCTAATATCTATTATATTTCTTTCTGGTGGAGTCCCCATATACGATAACCTTCACCTGCATAAGAAGGCCAATTGGACTCTCTTGGCTAACCCCCCCAAAAAAAAATCCTTAAAAACATAAGAATATATTAAGCACAATTAAAAAACACTGTTTACAAATTCCTCCCTTTTTGGGATGGGATCTATTATATTCAGTATATAAAGCATACATAATAACACATTCTCAACATTATATAAAAAAAACTTCAAGTACTGGTAGCCATATAAAAAATACAATTCAATGAGATGTTCTGAATTCCTGAACAGTTTTTGTAACATAAATACATCAGATACACCATGCATAAAAGAGAAAAGCTCTATAGTATTCTATGGATAGCACAAAATTATTCTTATTAGAGTTAGTAAAACTGTATAACTATTCTACACTTATTCTGTTAGTTCAAAACATATTTACAAAATCATGCAAACATAAAACATCTCTAAAATAAGATAAGCAAACTACACTCCAAATTTTCTCTCTGTTCACAATAAATAAACAGCATGATAACAACAGCTTAACTAAACACCATTTTTAAAAAACAATGTTCAGCAGTCAGACTTGGCTATACTGTACAGCAATGGCAGAGGTTCATACAAACTCTTATCTCTTACTGTTCTAATTAGTGTTTGGCCATGTTACATTCTTAACCCTTTCGGTGTGCAATTAAGATTTAGCCTGCATGCAAAAATAAATAAAAAAAATAAAAATACTGTAATAATAAAAAAATAAAGCCCCCCCTTTATTTCTAGCTTAAATTTAGTAATACAGAAAGAAACCAGTGAATTTTTCAAGAAAAAAAAAATTATAGCAAAATAATATCATATTATTAACTGCCTAACACAAGTGTGATGGACAGGCATGATGAATGTGTGACAATGGAAAAATAATAAAAAACAAAGAAAATTAT
Organism: Homarus americanus; assembly: GCF_018991925.1. Lineage (NCBI taxonomy): Eukaryota > Metazoa > Arthropoda > Malacostraca > Decapoda > Nephropidae > Homarus > Homarus americanus. The sequence goes on from NW_024715014.1 coordinate 3,931,212, forward strand.
AACAAATCATATACAGTCTCTCCTAAACTTACGACAACCCGGACATAAAATGTTTTTCACATTACGTATTTTCAAGTTCCGAAACGTTTTTGTCATAATGTGACCCCGAACAACAGCATGGGCCGGGCTTCCTCGTGGTGTACAGCATCCACGCCATAGCCGCACAGTTGGTGTTTGGCCGTCGTTGTTGTTGTTAGTGATCGCGCTGTGTACTGACAAATTTTTTTTTTCTAATTCCCTTTAAAATGACTGGCAAGCATAAAAGTGAGAGTTCTCGTGGTGCTGAGAAGAAAAAGAGACAGTCAATTACTTTTGAGATGAAAATGAAAATAATAATGCAATATGAAAATGGAATAACCGTAACACCCATTTCACGCGACCTTGGCTTCTCTCACCCGACGATATCAACGATTTTGAAGGACAAGGAACGAATTCGTGAGGTAGTGAAAGGATCAGCACCTATAAAGGGAACAATGATAACGAAAAAAAGACAAGGTCCTCTTCATGAGATGGAAAAATTACTTGTGATGTGGATGGAAGATCAGCTGCAAAAGTGTGCATCCTTAAGACTTCTAACCATACAGGCTAAGGCAAGAAGCCTTTTCGAAAGCCTGAAAGAGCAGGCAGGAGATGAGTGCGACCAAAACTTCACAGCAAGTCATGGGTGGTTCCAAAGGTTTAAGAAACGTTACAGTTTGCACAGTGCAAAGGTGAGTGGAGATGCAGCAAGTGCATAAGCTTTTGAGGAGGAGCTAGATAGTGTCATTGTGGAGGGAAATTATTTGCCTGAGCAAATATTTAATGTGGATGAAACTGGCTTAATCTGGAAGGGCATGCCAGAACGAACATACATCCACAAAGAGGCGAAAACCATGCCGGGATTCAAGGCATTCAAGGACCGAATCACACTTCTGTTGGGGGGGAATGTAGCTCGTTTCAAGGTAAAACCCTTCATGATATATCATTCAGAGAACCCAAGGGCTTTTAAAAATGTCAGCAAGCACACACTGCCAGTGTTTTATCGCAGTAATAAGAAAGCATGGATGACCCTAGCACTGCTTGAGGATTGGTTCCTATGTTGTTTCATTCCACGAGCCAAGGAGCATTGTCTGCAACAAGGGGTTGCATTCAAGATTTTATTAATTTTAGATAATGCTCCAGGACATCCACTACACCTTGATGACCTGAACCCTGATGTTAAGGTAGTCTACCTTCCACCTAACACTACCTCTATCATCTAGCCCATGGATCAAGGTGCTATTGCTGCTTTTAAAGCATATTATTTACGTACAACCTTCGCTCAGGTTAATGAAGGTGAGAAAACGCTCAGAGTTTTGGAAGGACTACAAAATTTTGCAATGTACAAAGACCATAGCTGCAGCATGGGATGAGGTTACAGGTCAGTGCATGAATGGAATATGGAAAAAGGTCCTGAAAAGATATGTGAACAGTTTCTAAGGATTTGATGAAGATGAAGCAATTTCTGAGATTAGTAACAAGATAGTGCAGATGGGTCAACAGCTGGAGTTAGAAATTGATAATGAAGATGTTGAGCAGTTGGTGGAAAGTGTAGCAGAAAAGTAACAAGGATCTTACTGAACTGGATGCACAGAAAATTGCAGAGGAAGAAGAGACAAAATGTAGAAGAACCGGCACCCCCCAAAAAGTTTTCAGTGAAACAAATGGCAGAGGCATTTACTACTATTAATAAGGGGATGAAAATGTTTGAAGAAATGGATCAAAATGTTGAACATTTTGCAAAAGTTGACAGACTGATCCAAGATGCACTTGCTTGCTACAGGGAGATTTACAATGAAAAGAAAAGGCAAACTGTTCAGTCTAAATTGGACATATTTTTTAAGAAGTCCCCCCACTGCTGTCTCCTCACGCCCCACCAGTGCTGCCTCTTCACTCCCTAAAGATGATCCAATACCTTCAACAAGCAAGTATGTTAGCCTGTCTGAAGAAAGCGAACTTGATGACCCACCCAGCCCTGTCTCCTCCTTTGCTTCATCCAATTAATGTAGTCTACATGCTTAATTAAAAAATTATTGAGGCCCTGTGTGCATTCAGCTGACTACATTAAAGGTAAGTGCACAGTAACACTTTATTCATTTTTCATTATTGAATGCTTTTACTGTACTGTATTTCATTTTAGAATTTCTATGTAATATTTTCGCTTTTTCGACTTACGACCTGGTCGTCAGGACGGAACCCTGTCGTAAGTCGAGGAGAGACTGTATTTTACATTTATTTACAATAAAAAAAATCAGTATGGGCTGTACTCACCATTTTGCATGGTGAGTGTGTGGTGAGGTGGTGATGTGATGTGGGAGATATGGTCATATAGTATTAGCAACAAGAGCATATTTAAGGCCTCTGAACAGCTGAAGAATGAGTCAATAAGCCCAGGAACATAACGTTGACCACTCGAGAGCTTAGAATATTGGTGGAGAAATTCAAGAATCTTAAAGAGGATTTGCTCACCGATCTAGAAAGGGCCACAATACTGGCTCAGAACACTGAATAGGTTAAAGTGGCATGGTTAAGATACCAATTCATTACTGTAACATCAGCAACATCCAGGAACACTTGGATTCAATGCCATAAAGTGACCATATTTTTAGGCTAAAGACACTATGAAAACTTCAATTCTATTCGGCTGTAAGTGTTATCCCCATACTGTATGACAACATACAGTACATGACTGTATCATATCATTTATTAAGACTGCTGATTTGGTCAGGCATTCTCTATGTATCATTTAAATTTTCTTTTATGTCCCAAGGAATGTTTGGGAGTAGTCACGAAAGCTGTTGCAAGCATTTTTTAGAGAGAAAAATAATAAATTCTTCTTGTCCATTAAGAAGGAAAAGGAGTTGCAGTAAAATCCTATTTAAAGATGTGGACTGTTGTTCATGCTATGGTGTAGTGGAATGGCCACATCCCATCCAGTCCATAACACAAAATCAAGTTACAATATACATACTGTAATTTACAGAAAAGTGTTTCTGAGAGGATTTCTAGTAAGCACTGACAAAATTTTTAATTTATTAAATTATGGAAACAAAACAAACCAAGCAAGGTGGTACAATTATGAAATTATTAACACCTACAAAGAAACACTTTTCAAAGCACCACATAGTTGTGAGACAAGAAGGAGCAGGCATGAAGCATCTACATGCAAGTTTAACTAGGCATTTTGAGCAATAACTGACTTACACTCCTTGTCTTCCTCCTCCTCTGTCTCCTCTGCTGCAATAGGGTTAAATTCAGATAGAAATATTCGTTGACATTACTTGAGAACTATATTTATTATCATAATTCTTCATCAAATGATCAACTTCATAACCTGACCAATATTCTCAAGTTATGACAAAGAATACCAATGTGTTAATATGTTAGATTCTACATGAAACAAAAGAAAATGTTATTAAAGATTTGTATTCCTGTGGTAATGCACATTAACATATTAGTCCATCTGAATTGTTTTAAATTAGAAACCCTGCATTATATCAAAGCCTTAGATCCAGTAAGCTGACTATTACTGAAAATGTGAAGAAGTTTATGCATTGCCAGAAGTGATTCCCCAAAATCATTCAACATTATAACACAAGCTGTAGAAGGTAAGAATATCCATGTCTTGCTGGAAACAGACCCTAAACCTAAGAGTTCAAGAGGATCTCTTATATGGTTCCATATTAATCATTTACACAAGATTATTCCATTTTCTCTCAAACCAATCTAATCTAACGAATAGACTAATAAAGAATAATTAAAAATCATTTATCTAACACTCTACCACAATCTTCATCCAAGATGTTAACATCTGTTCCCATATCCAATATGTTTATCACATGCAAATAATTCCCCAAATAATTTGGTTCCTGACCAATTCCATACTGTTTGTGATGAAGGATAAACATTAATACTGTATTCAAAGTACAGTAGTTAAAAAATTATATATGCTGCCTTATTGAGCAAGTAGACAAATTACAAGAGGAAAAAAAGTTTAAATGTTTTAAAATAAGCCTAACTCTTTTTTCCAATTCAAGCTTATGACCTCTAAGTCATGATGGTATAAAGGAAGTCAAATTCAATAAACAGGCTTAGTGGGTTATGTGCAATACATTCAGCCAGGTGTTAGGCCATAAAGAATATTAGAATCTCAGTCTTATTGCATTACCCAATTACAATTCACTATTGCACGGACCAATTAACATGACAAGATAAACCATATATAAATTTCATCATACCTAAGGCATTTAATTTTCCATGCAGTTATTAGCAAGACATAACTGCCATCATAGATACAGTGTGATCACAGCCTAAAACTAAGCACCAAACTAACTACTGTATACCCATGATAGCTCTCCTGCACTCGAATAATGAGACTATGTAATCTTGAATAAAGTCACAAATAACTGCGCATATCTATACATTTAGTGACACACGATTTTTTTATTGCTTTGAAAATTTATTAACTTCTTTTTCTTTAACAGTCTGCCATCTGATGACTTGAAATCTTGATACACTGGCTACTCAGCAGGTTTATACATGAGTCAGCTCACATGGCCCTCAAATAACTTTCACAGACAAAGTTGATTATGCATATTTTCCCAATTTATTAAAACAAGTGCAAAATCTTACGTGCATATGATAACACAGATGATAACTAACTAAAAAATAAATCCACTAGTACACAAGAATTCTATACCCATTATCCAGGCTTAGATACTGCATATGAGAAGCCATCACCTTCTACCTATTATGCACTAAGTTCTAGAAAATATGTAGAGACAATGAAAGCAATCATTTAGCTAGAAGTATCCTACCCCATTCAATTCCACCATAACCCAACCTCAAAACCTTAAGCCTTGTCTAACCTGACCAAACCCACTCTAACTTAATCTCTCTATCAAAAATTAAGCTAAATCAACCAAGCCCATCTCCAATCACATTTGGGTATTTAATGGTTAACTTTTTATTCAAATCGTTACATGTGAATTAAATGAATTTCCAGCTGTAACTTAGTTTTTAATTCAATCTTTGCACACACACACACGTTTGAGAACCTTCCTCGATCACATATCTCTAATTGTCAACATCAGGAATTATGACTTATTATTAAGCAAACTACTCAAGATTTTACTGAGTACATATTGTTACTGTGAGTACCAAAAAATTTTCAAAACAAAACAGATTTAGCTGCAACACTTCACATACCTGGATAAGGATGAAGTTTATCAAGTTCTGGCGTGAGACAGTACTTGGGTTGGTCACGCACTGGTGATATGTCTAACTTGAGCAAACCTGGCAAACATTTTTTCTTTAACTGATTTGATGGACGCTTGAGATCAGCCAAGAACTTATACAGATCATCATCACGTAATTTATCCCCTTCCTGAAAAATAAACTCACATGGTAAGATTACACAGAGAGATGGGTTTAGTAACACTCTATAATTCTAAACATGCACTATTTTATGACCTGTGTGGCATGTATAGTAAAGTACTGTATCACAATAAAGGGTCTGGGATACAGAAGTGGGTAATTTCAGTTACTGGTGCAATACGTACTGTTGGGCAGTGTTTGTATATTAACTTTAATATTATTATTCAAATGTACAGTACTACTTTTCTGAGACTTCCATTACCCTATATACAGTGAACCACATTATATCCTCCAGGGTAAATAATTTCAGAGAATGTTTTTATACCTGTATATAAATAACCAGGGATGTACACAATGCTGAACACATACTGTACAGTACTCAAAGACAAAACAAATGGCCACTGTGACATGTATCCCTACAATTCTTAATGTTATTGGTACAGTATAAGTGCAGAAGAATGTGATTTTATAAATATGACTAAAGTTAACTTTAAATATAGTATTTTCAAAGACAGCTTTGGGAATGCTGGACCTGGGAGGTGTGAGTGTACAAGAATACTAAAAACACATTTACCTGCTTGAAAAATGATGATACAGTAAGAGTGACAGGACGAAATGAATCAAGACAAGCACCAAACTCCTCAGGCGACCAACTACGTCTCTTCTCACTGAAACTTCTTCTCTCTAATGACCCTCTCCTTGTAAGTGATCCAGAGCCACCTTTTCTCTTAAGCTCGTCATAGCTAGACGAACTCTGCTTCCGATCTAAAGAGATATGATAATGTATAATTAACGGAAAGAAATATGTAAGTTACAGTACAGTACTCATTATCAACCCCTCCTCAACTGACTTTCTCTTTTTCAAAGTAAATAATTGTGTTGGAGTTTCCTTGTGTCATCCTATTACAGACACTTTAGAAAACTAAAACAATTATTAAATAAAACTTCTAGTCTTTAGGTGTGAATTAATGTTCATGAATCATCACACACCACCATTTTTTGCTGAAATTCTTAAAATTGTTGGTTAATGAATATTTTCTCATGTTGTGTAATATCTAATACAGTATACTGTATCGTGTTTACAAAACATTTGAATACTGTACCATATTAAAATGTCAATTTATGAGCTTTGTTAATCATTACCTTATTACAGTACATACTAAAAACATAGAAATTACTCACTTACTAAGAAGATAATAATGAAAAAATATATAAATAAAGAATAAAAAGATCTAAAAACTAGAGAAAGTAGTCATCTCACCAAGACTGTTTGACCCCGAAGGTTCTCTTTCGGGAGCATTTTCACGGTCTCCATGAACACCTGTAAAAATGTTCATGAGGTTGATTGCAGTCCATGCTAAAGGCATACGATACTTCCCAAGTCGTTCACAGCAAGCTACGGCTGCAGATTTCAACTTCTCTCGGTTCTATACAGGTATATGAAATAAAAAAAATACCAATTACTGTAAAATTCATATTAATGAATTTCAAATAAAAAATATATAAATTTATACAAGAAATGTAAACCTTGAGATTCTTATTATCAAACATACACACACATGAATGTACCAGTAACTAAAAATTCCAAGTCAGAATTTAAAAATTAAATACAGCAATCTCATTTTTTGACAAACTATTATTCTATATACTGTACTAAGACTGACCGCATCATCCTTCATGTATGGCCCCACCACATCACTAATATCACCCTGCAAGACTTTCTCGAGACGCACAACAAGAAACAAGTCACTAGATGGATAAGTGATGTCAAAAATACATGTGCGACTTAAAGTTGAAATATCCTGGAAAAGATAAGAAGGTTACACAATTTTTTTTGAGCTTAAATTATATTCCAAAACATAAAAATAAAAGAGGAATATATTCAATATATTCTTTTATGCATTTAATTTTTATAATAGACTATGATAATAAATGGCAACTACATTTAATGATAACTATACATCTCTTGCCTAAGTTGAACGTGAGCTTACACTGTACACTAAACTTAGGTACATTACCAACCTGATATGGAATATGGGATGTCAACATTCTCTTCAGCGGTTCTGGGTTCATATCAAAACAAAAATTCTCCGAAATTTTCTTTTTATCTCTGAGGTCATACAGGGCCATAGTAGCAAATATTGGCTCTATTTCCAGCTCAAGGCGGAGATTTATACACTTGACCTGAATGCGATGACCTGAATGTGGCATTGGTACATCTGGGTACAGGCGACGCTCTATCATGTCTTCTTCATCTTGAGGAGGATACAGCACAAACATGGAATCCTGAAGAAAGAGATTCACTCAAATATTATCAAATCTACTCAACAAATACAATTAAAAATGTGCAGGAGGCTGAGAGAACAAGATGTTAATTATCTTCACATGCCAAGTTCCCTTTTGAGATTAATCCCTTTATTAAAAGTGAAAAAAGATCTACCTGTCTGTTTTCAAGTCTTGCTTGTTGATTATTATTGTCAACAGTATCCAATGGAACGCGTGAGAGTAACGATGGGAGGAGAGGATCAGCAACAGAATTCCGTAAATCAAATACTGAGCTGGCCCAGCTTCCTCTTGGTGTGTCAGAGAGATGTGAGGAATGGCGGCTACCTCCAACATCATGCTGCAAAATAAACTGTGTTAATGTTGCCCTAATAATTTTAACATATATAGGAGATATTTCCAAAAGCTTATTGGCCAGCATCAAACAAGCAAATTTAACTTATACTCAAAACAAATTCATAAAAGAAAGTCTTATAAAGTATTACAGTTAAGCCATAGTTCAGCAGAATTACCTAATGTAGAACTGTAATGTAAATGGAAAGTCTGATAAATGAAAAATCCAACTTGGAAAACAATACTGATAAATCAATAAATGTATATTACAGTAGACTAGAGTACAGTAGTATAATCAATTGTGAGAAAATTGGAAACCTTGTTATCTAAAAAACAAAATACTGTACAGTACATACTCTATCTGCATCACTGTGCCTAGGATCATCCTCCAAGTCAACTTCAAACTCAGGCTGTGGACAGGACTGTAAATTTGCCAGGTGGTCTGGAGTTAACTGACTGCGGCCCGGGACAGAAGTGGAATACTGAAGGTACTGGCGACTGACATACAACCAATCCCTGGTGTAGCAGCGAACACAGTCTGCTACATGGGCATCATAGCCATCCCTGGGGATATTTTAAGAAATGTTATTACATTGGATTTTCTGACCTCTTTAAAGAGCTAAGAATATATTTCAATGTTTTTCATTGATGCACTTTGCAAGGTGGCTGCTGACTGGCCCTTCAAAATCTCAGGAGAGTCCCCAGCCAACCTTATCTAGAGCCCATGTACCTGCCCAAAGAAAGCTACAGAGAGCAGTTTGGTGTAAAAGGCCTTCCCCCACCCAGTTTTACTATACAATAAGTGTGGAGGACAGTACTGTACATACATTAATGTTGAGTGCTTATAAATACACTGATACTACTGTTACTTCTTTCTGGTGTACATTATTTCAGACAAAAATATAAAATCTACAGCAAGAAGTTTTCACATTTTGGAAAAGGTGTTTACCTCATATACAGTACCAGTAGAGTGAGGTCACACTCTACATTACTTGGAGATACTGGTGGGTGGCAAAGGCTTTGTTACAGTGAAATTTCTGTTGTTTCAGAACATCCTATCCAATAATAATCCAGTGCAAGTACATACAAGGTACTACATTCCAAGTGATGCTAACCAATCTATAATATTCTAGTGAAGTTAATTTCTCTAGTAACACAAAGAGCCATGGAGTAAGAGTAATGGTAGTTGACAGATTTAACTTTAGTTTCTATTTTGGATGCATCAGAAATACAGTAGAATATGAGAAAAAGCAAAATTTCATGGAATTTGTTAGGATACTAGTGATAACATAAACTACAAAATATAACAGCAAGATAATATGGGGGTATTCATAGAATGGTTATGCAAAAACTTAAAACTGAATGCAGTACTATAAGTAAGAGACAATATGAGTCTTCACAAATAAGACTTCTTCATAAACAATGTTCCTGTACAGTGAGAATACCAAAGAGAGTAAAGATTGAAAAAATACATAATAGGTGAAAAGACAGACAATAATACAGATATACAGTACTGTATAAACAAATACACATACAGCTGCAACTTCCAGACAAGTGAATTACTAACCCTTCTTCTGGAATGACTGGTTGCAGAGTGCGGATCTGCCGTGGGATTAAAGTGACTACAATATCATCAGGTGGGAAGTAGAGTATCTTTCTTACTGGATCACGGTCGGCCTCCAGCTGGTGTTGGTCGAGGAAATCCTCATAATCAATAGGATCCACATTTTCTTGTAATGTGTCATGCTGGAAGTGCACAACAATCAAATACTGCACATCATTAAACACAATTATGAAGTATGAGACACCACGGCCAAACTGAAAACCTTTTACCAAGTTCAAAAATGGACTTTAGATGAAGCAAATACAATTAATAGGTCTGACTATCAAAATGTAATGACTGATATACGTACACCTTATGAGGTTCTACTCCTGTCTTCTATTCATTGTGACTCGGATCATTATTAAATAAATACATTCAACCTTGTTACCTGTTAAAGGGAGCTTTTATTGTCTTTGTAGGTATTACAGAGCACCTGTTTACCCCTCTTTACTGTGCAGAACATTGTCTCATCAACAAATTCAAACCAAATAACAGAAAACAAGAAGTTTGACCTGCATTAATTACATGTTTCATAGGCAATGAATGTTCAATTAGACAACTCTACAAAAATCCCATAAAAGTTACTGTATACAATATAGTACAGTATTTACAATTAACTTTACTGACAACAATTAGATCAATGATAATATGTTATAGGGTCCTGAAAACAAGCACAATATTACCCACTTGGGTTCATATTTCTAAATCAAACAAAGATTTTGTCCCCCAAGGACAAATGACTTGAGCCACCCATCAAATCAAATAATTTAATAGAATTGCCAGAAGGTTACCTCAGACTAAGTGGATATAGGAAAATTTTCAAGTTTACCTCAAGTAAATATGCAAGAACTGATCAACCCCAATGTGTCTTGTTAAGTGCAATACTAAAGAATTACATATACAGTACAGTACAGTGCTATACAGTATATTCAGAGTGTTACTTACTGTTGAGAGTGTTGATACACTAGCAGAACGAGGTGGATCCTTCCCTGTTGTCACTGAGCTTACTGTCCTTCGCACATCAGCTGCATGTTGCCTGTGGAGAATTATATCATTTTTTATCACCTAATACACTACACTTAAGTATCAACAAATACTGTAAAACTTTGATTAAAAGCAGAAAAGAAATGAAGGGCTGATCCTGAAATTATATTTCACTCAATATAACCAACTTTAGACTAAGTGAGGAAACTTCAAGGTGAAAGGGCAGCAAAAATTGGTGTCTTTCAGGCAAAAAGTTGATTTATTGGACTAGGTTGGAAGTGGTCAGAGTGTGGCATCAGTGAATCAACATTATGGCATCAACAAATTGGCTGTGCACTATATTACGAAAACTGAGCAAAGCATAATGGCTAGCAGGACAGAAAATGCCCCAAAGAATGGACAATATGGAAAAGCCCTATGCCTGTGGATCAAATATCAGACACAAAAGGTAGCCCTGGGTGGCCAGGCCATACTAGAGGAGTCCAGACACCTACAGAACAGTACATATATATGAGCATCCAGTGCAGGTGTTTGGTGGTGAAGGGGTTAGTACAGAAGAGTACTGTGTTAGCTCAAATATGGTTAGCTTTGTGCGAGGGGACCCTCTTCCTCTTTCCCCATGAGCCTTTAGTATCAACATTCAGTTTCACCATTTACAGTGATCTTAGGGATGTAACTCCCACAAATACCAAGGGTATCTTCAACTATCAATGGTCCTTTACCTTCACATGTTACCAGGTTAGGTTAGTTAGTTCATTTTTTATTTTAAATGATGGTTTTATTATTTTCACCCAAATTACTTCTCCTTCAATATTAATACCCATAAATTGGGCAGTACTTTGAAGATACAAAATGTAGGGTTAAAAAAGTAAAATATACAGTAGCACTTTACCTTACTTTACAAATGTTAAGCATTTAAGTGTTTCTTTCATTGTTCTCGGCAGTTGACAGAAATGTTACAAATGTCCAACCTCTCCTTACAATAATAAGGCAGTATTACATACTCTAACCAAACCAACCTAACCTAATTAATAAACTTACTCATTTATTAACGAAAGAAAGAGAAATGGGCCATAACGAAAAAAAAAAAAAATTACACAAGAAATAGTTTACACCAGTGGGTAGGGAATAAAAATACCTTAAAAACCCATGTTTCATTGTTGGGTTGAAGAGACAGTGTTTTCAATACAGCTTCTCCCCGACTTACGACCTACTCGACTTACGACCACCCGCACTTACGACCTGCCTCAGTTGCACCAAAATTTTGTCAAATTACGTATTTTCGAGTCCCAACGTCAGTGATTCCACTGTGTACAGTACTGACAAAATTTTCGTTTGTAATTCACTTTAAAATGGCTGGCAAGCTTAAAACTGAGAGTTTTTAGTGATGAGAAGAAAAAGAGATAGTACAGTATTTAAACATTTTCGACTTACGACCTGGATTTGGGTCCCTAACCCTGTCTTAAGTCGGGGAGAAGCTGTATAACTAAAGTAAAGCTAAAATTTGAATATTTAAATAAAGTTTTCAACATTTTTGTGTTATCTTTGGTAAAATTGATTTCCTGTGTACTTTTAGCTGCATAACTGCACTGCCTATGTATACATAACATATCTACAATATCTATACAATGTACAGTCAAAAAACTTCTCAAACAGCTTGGCACAAGATTTCAGAATGAGCACTCTGGCTCTTGTTATCTCAGAATGGTTGGTATGCCTGGTTGTGAAGTGACTCTCAATATTTTGTATATGTGTTGTTCCTCTTTATAGTATTTACAGGTGAAAAGTAATTCAATTTACAATAAAACTTTCTCGGAGAACAATGTTCAGATATCTCATTCGTTTTGTCATAGTGTATGACGCTAAGAGGTTAGAGCGTTCGATAACTATTTGTACTGCCTGTGCACTGTCATTATACTGTACCTACAATATCTGGTAAAATTTCACTTATTGCCACTATACAAAACTGAAGTTGAAACTATGTTTTTCCAATGACTTTTCATGTGTTATGAACGAATTTGACCTCCATTTCTGGTGCAAATCAATAATTTGAGATAAGCCCCCCTTCCCATCTCTGAATCTAGAGATTTACAATAAAAATCAAGGTAATAAGTGTTCAAAACACATTGAAAGCCATAGGAAACAGTTTTGAGTCTAACCTAACCTAACCTAACCGGGGAGCTTCACAGTCGACAATGCACAGGCCAACCGGCCTAATGCAGACTCCTTATGTTCTTATCTAAAACAGAAAGAAAACAAGCGAAAAAAAAAATTTTCATGTGAAAAACGGTCATGCGTGGATAACGAAAAATGACCTAAGAAAATGCCTTAGAATTGTCAAAGCTACTGATTGCAAATATAAAATTCCTGAGATTCGTTTAGTGGCAACAAGTGAAATAATACACAATAGAGAAAGTATGTACACATGCTGGACCAGTGAGAACTTATTAACAATTATTAACTGACCCGCCGGTTCTTTAACATAGTAAACGATTATAAAAATGCCACAATTTCAGTGTTGTTTAGAGCAGGGGTTCTTAAACTTTTTTCAACCAAGGACCCCTTATATATCATGACGCATACAAATATTGTCAATAATCAAAGAATAAATCATAGTCCAAAGCATTTGTTCATTTCAACCCAAATCCAAAATATCCTGCCAATTGGAATCGCCAATTCTCTCACAAATGTTAAACGCACTATTTCTCAAAATCTTTTCGCGGACCCCAGTTTGAGAATCACTGCTTTAGAGGACACGGTCGTAGTGTGCATTTTTTTTAACCTAACCTAACCTAACCTAACCTTACCGTCAAGAAGATAAAGTAGTGAGCAGCTTAGGCATCTAAATATCTACCAAACGAAGCATTTACACAAGAAATGATTATCACATCAGTACAGCACTCATTGATCTATCTACTGCATTTGTATGTGTTGCAACTATCCTACTGCCAGTTTGATCTGCGAGTGGCTCAGCTGTTTAGATCCTTCAGTGTCTCCCTCCTGTACTAAGAGAAGGAGTAGGACATACCCTCACAACACCTCCCAGTATAATGAACAAATATTTCCTGTCACTATTTGACGCGTCAGCCAAAACTTTAGATAGTCTTTAATGGCAAAGTTTTATCCGCTATAAGTATAAAAACAGTGAGGATGATTCTTCTAAGAATTAGTGTGTTATATTAGGTTATTATTGACTTACTTAGACAGTTTCTGGGCGAAGGCCCTCTGGCCCGACGCCATCTTTGACAACTATCACTGAATTCATTAAGGCGTAAAATAAATATTTAAATGGTTTTATTATTTATCAAGTTCCAGTCATAGTACTATAATTTAATATTAAATTTTATTGATATTGATATTTCTTAATATTTATGTATGTAAAAAGTAAGACAAAAAATAAAAATCTTGAATGAATGATGCAGAGGAGATGACTTTAGTGAAGTAAATAAAGTAACATCGTCTAGTAGTTCACATTAGTTCAGCAAATAAATATACACAGGCAATATTAAACAGTGTGTAGTATTAAGATAACATCCGTGCTGACGTTTATAAATAAAAAAATTATTCTACCCCCTTCTCTACTGCATTTGGTGTTATTACAGATAAGAGCAGTTTTCAGTAGCTGACAGATCTGAGGAGTGGGGAAGGGAATAGAAAAAAATATGTTTATAAAACTACAGCACGAATGTTTAATGCTACACACTCTTCGAGATTACATAAGAACATAAGAAAATAAAAAGTACATTAGGGCGGTTGGCCTGTGCATGGCAGCTCCCGTCGAGAGTACAATCACCCTCTATCGTCCATGAATCTATCTAGCCTCCCTTTAAAAATTTCCAGCGTCCCAGCACTTACTACAAAGTTGCTAAGCTTATGCCACTCATCTACCACTCTATTTGTGAACCAGTTTCTTCCTATCTCCCTCCTAAACCTAAACTTATACAACTTAAATCTGTTGCTCCGAGTCCTATCCTGTTCGGATATTATAAGGACTTTCTCTATATCCCCTTTATTGATTCCTTTCACCCACTTAAATATTTCTACCATATCTCCCCGCACTCTTCATCTTTCTAGGGAATGCAAGTTTAGTTTCTTTACTCTATCTTGATAGGAAAGGTTTTTAAGTCCCGGAATCATTTTCGCCATTCTTCGCTCCACCGACTCCAGTGAATTGATATCCATTCTATAATAAGGGCACCAGAACTGAACCGCATAATCGAGGTGCGGCCTGACTAGCGCAAGGTATAATTGCAATATGACCTCCGCACTCTTATTGCTTACACTTCTCGATATAAAATCTGATACTCTGTTTGCCTTATTTCGAACATTAACACACTGTTTTTTAGGCCGAAGGTCCGGGCTTATGAGTACCCCTAGGTCTCTTTCACAAGTCGACTTCTCTAGCTCGATGATATTAAGGCTATGCATATTTATTTGCTGAACTAATGTGAACTTGTTAGACGATATTACTTTATATAAAGAAAGAGAACCGGAAAGTGGTCGGTACTTTAATACAAATATATGATTCACTTCTCACGAACTGTACAACACTTGCAAAACTGGAATTGCAGCAAAGAGAATCCTGTCCTGGTTAAATGTTAAGGATAAAATCAACTCAGCACAGAAAAACAGCATGGCTTAGTAGCCATCTACTGGGTTCAAGGATAGAGGAGAATATTAGACGAGATAGATAGACAACGTTTAGGAAGATGCAAGCTGCCGTAAAGCATGAAAGCTGTTGCCGGTATTGCTCTGACTGCATAGTCAAGGTGAAAGAGGCAATTACAAGCCATGGGGGAACGAGTTCCCTAGGGACGAAAATAGATGAAGCTGGAGCCTTGCTGGCTGTCAAACTAGAAAAAGTTGGGAAAGAGATCCTTGCTGAGACTGAGGAAGTAGCCAATAGAATGGAGGTGGTTGCTAAGAGGAGTTATGCTGAGGCATTAGCAGGGCCACGGGAGGTGTCGGAGAGTAATGCAGGATCAGAACAGGTTCTACAGCAGCTAGGGACTCTGAAGAAGTGTGTCGAAGAAATGAAAATTAACAGACCTACTGTTAGGGGAGAGGAGGAACAACGGGAACGTTTCCAGCGCAGGAACAATGTAATAGTTTTTGGAGTCCCTGAGAGCCAAGCGGATAGAACTGAGAGTAAGATAACACACAATAAGATGCAATTAAAGAATATTTGTACAGAGGTTCTGAAGATACCATCAACCCCTCAGGACGTGAGGAGGCTGGGACAAAAGCAGGGGGATAAGCTTCGCCCCTTCAGGATCACACTAGTGAGTGAGGAGGAGAAATAGGAGGTTATTCGGCAGGCAAAAAACTTAACAAGGATCGAGGCATCTCGGAATATATTCATTCACCCAGATCGCACTGTAATGTAGAGGGAACAGCACAAAAAGCTCCTGCAGGGCTTGAAGCAGAGAAGGGGAGAGTCGAGGAGGAACGGGGACGGGTGTACATGGGTTATATTCAGGGAGAGTGTAGTGGAAGCAAGTGTTCCGACACAGGGCCAGGGGGCAGCAACGCACCCTCCGCCCACAAATTTTGGCTTGAATGTCGTGTACACTAATACTGACACGTTCCTTGATAAGAGAGAGGAGTTTGAAATACTACTGAAGGTACACCAACCAGATATTGTAGGAGTTGTAGAACTGTTGTGCAAGAACGGGAGAATCGACCCAGAGGAATGTGAGTTCAGTATTGCTGGATATGACTCATTTACGAACCTTTCTCAAGAAACCTGCAAGAGGGGTGTGGTTATCTAAGCTTGGCAAGACCTTAGAGCCAGCCAGGCGAGGGTACAGAGAGAGGATGTTTTTGAAGAGTCCAAGTGGTGCAAAATTAAATCAAAGGGAGGGGACTTACTTATCGTCGGGTGTATCAACAGATCCCCAAACTGTGACCCATTAAATCAAAGGAACTTAAGAGCCTAAATAGACAACGCGGCGATGCTCAACCCTAGCCACCTCCTTATCATGGGGGACTTTAACTATGGCGACATCGACTGGAGAAACGAGTTCACCCCAAATGACTTAAATAACCCTGCTACTCTTTTTGTGAAAACCCTGAATGATAATTTTCTGTTTCCACATGTTAGAGACCCGACACATTACAGAGGGGAGCAAACATCCAAGCTACTTGACCTCATCATAACAAACGAGGAGGGTATGGTGGCCAAACTGGAACACCTTGCCCCAGTTGGCACCAGTCACCATATAGTGTTGTCATTCAGATTTAACTGTTACCTAGTTCAAGATAAGGCCAGGCCAAGGTGCAAATATTACAAGGGAAATTACAATGGGATGAAAGAAGAGATGAGGGGTATCAACTGGCCTGACTCATTAAGGTACAAGAACGCAGACACTACGCTGAATATCAAAACTAGTAAAGTGACCCATTTGATCGATAAATATATCCCCAAGACCAAACCCAGTGCCTCTAGGATTTCGAGGGGTGTATACGCATCTCAAGGGGCACTACTCAGTCGAGTGTCCTTACTTGGAGCTGGCGGACGGTCGCCCCACAAGGGGTCACAGCTCAAAATTGAAGAAGCCGCAGGTCCAGAAAACTCTGAGGGCAAACTTTTTCGGAGTGGGAGTTGTGAATTCTTGGAAAAATCTACCAGAACGTGTTGTGACGGCACCGAGTGTGAGCTCTTTCAAGACCAGACTTGACCAACACTGGAGCAGGTTCAGGTACATTCAGGAGCCGGTGCATGCCCAGTACTTGCCAACAGTGCGTAACAGAGACCTGACCGATCGCCCAAGCGGCTAACGAGTCGATCAATTGGTGAAGAGGATAAAAGAAAAAGAAAAGTAACAGAGACGTGACCGATCGCCCAAGCGACTAACGAGCCGATCAGTGGTGAAGAGGATAAAAGTAAAAGTTAAGTACTACATGGACTTCATGACGGCCTCTAAACAGCTTCTTCGTTGGTGTCTGTAAAAATTCTTGGTTTTCATCTTTCTTGTAAGGCAAATAAGCCACAAGCACAGACAACTGTCAGAGTTTGGAATAACAGATGTGCACCCTTGGAATAACCTGCCAGAGAATGTTGTAATTGAACTAAGAGTGAGCACATTGAAAAACACTGGCACATGTTCAGGTACTGTACATCTAAAAGCCCGTACTGTACACGCCCAATTCTTGTCAGCAGTGTGTAGCAGAGAACTGGCCGACCGACCAACCAGCCAGTAAGCTGACCAAGGACGAAGTGAAAAACAGACAATGTGATTAAACGTGAATGGATTCATGCGTGACAAGTGTAGCGGCATCCCACACGGAACTGTACGAGGCCAGTATAGAAGGAGGCATTTTATTAAAATATTGTCAAGAAGCAGTAACTGGTGTGTAGGTGTACTGGTGTAGACAGTGAGTGTAGAGATGTAAACAGTGAGTGTAGATGTGTAGACAGTAGCGTGGGTGTATCAGCACTACTTTGGGTGGATCACCTGTTTTATGATTCATCACACACCGTTATCACCCCACAACAGCAGGAAATATAAAAAAAAATCTACTTTTCCTTATACTGCAAAGCGACCTTAAACAAGATTCGGATTTTACTCTGGTTGATAGAACGTTAATTTTTTTAATGTAGCTTATGGTTGAGTGAATCTACTGTAGTGCTGGTTGAGTTGTTTGGTGTAACTTATTAAAATGTCGCCACATAGGTGTAGTGAGGGTAAGAATAAGCAGGAGAGCCTAAGGGGCGCGACACGTCCTACCCTGACGTGGCGTTGCTGCTTGGTATATACCCTTCAGTTTTTGTTTCACCCTGATTTGTTGTTGGTACTTCCTTCATATTATATCATGTTCATAGGAGTACAATGTAAATTACATCTAAAGCACCAGTATCATGTTGTATATATATGGGAGGTGAGCACTAGGGAGTAACTATAATAGCCGGAGGCAGGCTAGTGAGAGGGTGGTACCAGGCGGCGCTTCAAGTTGGTAGTTGAGTGGTGGTGCTCGTCTTGATCACTCTTCTCCTCCATGGGTACTTTTGTAACCAACAGGTATGTGAATATATATATATATATATATATATATATATATATATATATATATATATATTTGTTTTTCAATATGTTTCGTCTCGTTCTTCGCGCCAGTGTAAAAAAAAAAAGTAGTTGGATCTTTCCAAAAATTGTACAATGAATAATCCGTGACACGCACACTGAAACTCATTTATTACGTAGATAAGCAACATATGACTGCAAAGTAAGAATTGTAAAGATATTTGGTTATCTAAATCTTCATTAACTTAAAAAGTACACTTGAGTTATGTTTAGCAAGCGTAACATTCGAGCATTAATAATGGTAATCATTTGCACTGAACAACTAATTTGTTATTTGTGACCGTTATTATAAATTCAATAATAAACATTGTAGCTTTGAGTATATACTGACTTTATTTTTATGTTCGTATTACCGTACATCAGGATTAGATAAAAGATACACTAATTCAACAAACTGTAGTTGCTGAATTAAAAAAAAACAATAATTAACACATAATTTGTGTTACAATAACAGCGGCTACAGGTACAATGCAACTACTAGTGGTGTATTTTTTGTATTGGCAACAGCTAAAATCACAACTTAATACAGTACTTCATTTATTACAATAAAAAAAAAAAACCAATGACTGCTACTATACTAATGCTTCTATTGTTAGGCCTACTACTACTACTACTACTACTACTACTACTACTTTTAAGTCTATTACTACCACTACTACTACTGTTAGGCGTATTAGTGCTACTACTATAGGACTACTCTTAGGCCTACGACTAAAATTTTTATTAGGCCTACTATTACTACTACAACTACTGTTAATATTACTACTGTCAGCCCCATTACTACCAAAACTACGGAAATTAGTTATGTTTATCAGTTTATGAATGGCAGTAAAAAATTGGAGACAGTATTGGGTAAGTTTGTTAATAATTTAATATATTATCAGTCCTTGAACATGTGGTGGATCATCTAAAGATCCCCCCCCCCTTCCCACCACAGATTATTTCTTTTCTTTTATCCTCTTCACCACTGATCGGCTCGTTAGCCGCTTGGGCGATCGGTCACGTCTCTGTTACGCACTGTTGGCAAGTACTGGGCATGCACCGGCTCCTGAATGTACCTGAACCTGCTCCAGTGTTGGTCAAGTCTTGTCTTGAAAGAGCTCACACTCTGTGCAGTCACAATACTTTTTGGTAGATTGTTCCAAGAGTTCACAGCTCTCACTCCGAAAAAGTTTGCCCTCAGTTTTCTGGACCTGCGGCTTTTTCAATTTTGAGCTGTGACCCCTTGTGGGGCGAGCTTCCGCCAGCTCCAAGTAAGGACACTCGACTGAGTAGTACCCCTTGAGATGTTTATACACCTCAATTAGGTCGCCCCTTGCCCGTCTGTAGTATAGGCTAGGCAAGTTCAGGCGCTCCAATCTCTCAGGGTAGCTGATGTGCTGAAGTGCGGGCACCAGTCTGGTGGCCCTCCTTTGAACATTTTCAACCAACTGACAGTCCCTAGCATATCTCGGGGACCAGACGGGGTGACAATACTCCAGATGGGGAAGCACTGCACTCCTGAAGATCGTTACGAGGGACGGACCGTCTAGATATCTGAACGACATTCTTATAAGACCCAATAATTTATTTGCCTGATTTACTTTCTTTTCGCAATGGCCCGAGAACTTCAGCTCATTGTCAACATTCACACCTAGGTCCTTCTCACATTCAGTCTCAAATAGTGCAGTTTTTTCATCCCGTTGGGACATACGCCTCCTTACCGTTGGTACGCCCCAGGTGCATCCTCTTACACTTCGTGACATTGAATCTCAGCAGCCATTTCTTCGACCATTCTTGGAGCCCACAGAGGTCCTTCTGCAGCTCTTCACAGTCCGCTTGGTTCTTGATTTCCCGAAATAACCTGGCGTCATCGGCAAACATTTGTATGGAGGAGTGTACAACGTCAGGCATGTCATTTATGAAACTAACAAACAACAGCAGGCCCAACACACTGCCCTGTGGTACCCCGTTTGTGACAGGTACAGACAATGATTTTGTGCCATTAATCACCACACACT
The DNA here is from genome assembly GCF_018991925.1 of Homarus americanus. Classification (NCBI taxonomy): domain Eukaryota; kingdom Metazoa; phylum Arthropoda; class Malacostraca; order Decapoda; family Nephropidae; genus Homarus; species Homarus americanus. The sequence continues at coordinate 3,951,893 of NW_024715014.1, forward strand.
GCTTGCTGTCATGTAGAAAGTCTTCTATCCACGCTAAGATATTTCCCCGAATTCCGTACCCTTCCAGTTTAATTTTCAGCTTTTCGTGGGGTACACTGTCGAAAGCCTTGGCAAAATCTAGATAAATATTGTCGATATTACCACCCCGTTCCAGAATATGGGTCCAAATATCCAATACCTTGAGCCATTGTGTTCAGCAGGAGCGCCCCGGAATAAAACCGTGTTGGCAATCATTTACAAGGTTGTTTCGTAGTAGAAGTTCCATTGCGGCATCTCTGATAATACTCTCAAGTACTTTACATATTATGCTGGTCAGGCTCACCGGTCTATAGTTGTTCATGGAGTGACGATCGCCCTTCTTGAAGATAGGACTCACATAAGCCACTTTCCATTCACTGGGGACCTTTAGTTCATCCAGGTATTTACCAAACAGGATCTTCAGGGGCTCGGCAAACTCGTTGCACAACTCTCTTAGCACTCTAGGATAAAAAAAAGATAAAAAAATAAATAAAGGAAAAAAACCCAGTACTTAGCTCCCCTTTGCTGGATTTAACCTCCCCTGTTGCCTTTAGGGATGTGTTCTATTTTTTCTTCTCTTCTTTTTTTTTCAGTTTACTTCGGCTGTTTGTCAGTATTTATGTGCTCTCTCTATGTACACTGCATTTGGCTATGAATAACGGATTTTATGCACCCACTCAGTCCTTTAGAAACACATAAAAATAAAATAAACTTTCTTTGGGGCTGTAATAGAATGTCTTTACGGATAGCCAAGTTTGTTGATTTCATTTAATTTGTTTTATTTTAACTAGTATTTCCTTATACTTTCTTTTCCTGTTTTCATTGACGACTATATATCTTTGTGCTATAACTGTGTACACTGTATCTTTCTGTGAATGGTGTAACGTAGGCACAGTTTCAGTCCATGAGAAAGCACACAAACAAAATAAAATTTAAAGTTTCTGTGGCACCTATAACACGACTTGGTTTCAGCTGGCAGTGGTGCCTTTCCAGCTTGCTTCCCAATTTGTATTCACTTAAAGTTATTTACAACCTCTTCCGTGGTCACTGATGACACTATGAACTGATTTAACTAAAGGCACAGTACTACACTCCCTGGTTGGCCTTTATCACAGCCATGACCACAACTCCGTAAAAAAATAAGTATATAAAAGTTTTGTCATATGGCAATGATTTTGTGGTTGTATGCCTCTTGACCTGGGCTGTACCTCCAACTCGGTGGAGAGTGAATTTTCAAAAATACAATCGCATCTAGCATTAAAAATCCTACATCGATTTACATTTTCACATCACTAAGACGGTCTTGATGATCTTATGTAATCACTGTCCAATTTCTGCAGCTCAACAACGAAGGCCCGATTGCCGAACACGCTTTGTTACAGAGACTCAACACGACCCGACCCGCCCCAGACACACTTCAACGATTCAGGTGTCTAAACAACAACTGAAGTGATGGTTTAACACACACACACACACAAGACATACCGTCTTCAGCCTTCATGGGGTGAGGACATCTGTACTCGGCGCTGCCCTCTCAAGCGGCCGTGGTCTTTTAAGCCATGAAGACAGCTGCCAGTCTGGTCTGTCGGGCCTTCCCCTTCCCCATTTCCTCCTCCCCATCGGGATTTATCAACATCTTCCCACCAACAGTATAGGGCATATATTGATGATCAACCCACAACTGATATACAAAAGTGACAATTTCAACTCGAAAGAAAGTAACAACTGTTGGAGTGACAATCAGTGCTTAGAGGTCAATGGTGACCTGACGCGGATCTGACACCCAGGGTCCGCCGTACACCCACCACCACCAACACTGGATGAGAAGCCAAGAAAGACTCCAAACTACATCAGGAGATAAATGAGGACTCCCTACTCCACCCAGGTAGGGAACTATGAATACCAAACTACATCACATGAGGAACAAGAACCACCTCCAACACCCTGTGTGAACTGAAGGTCCTACCCGGACCACGTGGTGGGTGTACTAAACATCTGCAGCTGTTAATTATTATTATTATTTTTAAAACCAGACGCCGTAATGAACTGACGTAGTGAAGTGTACAGTCAAATAAGAATGTCGGTTCACACTGTTGCAGGATGGCGTGGGTGTGGGTGGCGATGGGTGTAGTGGCCGTGGGCGTGGTGGCTGAGGAGGAGCAGCCGCGGGTGGTGACGCCGTGGGGCACCTTCCTTGGCAAGTCGTACACTTCTGCCAGGGAGGGCCGCCAGGTTTACGCCTTTACCGGCATTCCCTACGCCAAACCTCCCTTGGGCGACCTCAGATTTAGGGTGAGTGTACCTACTCTATTTTGTTGATGTAACGTCTTAAGGATCATTCAGTGCGTTTCATCGTCTTTCTGCAGGTCTGCAGCCTTCAGTACAACAAAAAAGACATCCAGCCTAGTTCAAGATAGCAGCGTATTCTGTCCATCAATAACTTAGATTCCCATCCTAAACTTGTAGAGCTCAGTGCCTTATTCATAACCATCTGGTGAATTCCATTCTACCTACCATCATAAGGCCTAACACCCCTTTTCAGTAACATCACAGACTTATGACTTCATCCTAACTTTATAGTGCCAGCAGCACATCAGGTCATCTTCCTCCATAACTTAATCTCGTGTCAGACTCACATATAACCATCATTACGACCTTGCAGGAGCCAGTGCCTTACGGTGCCCACTTGACACCCTTCAACGCGACGGGTGACTCTCCCGCCTGCCTTCAATGGGACAACCTACGTGGTCGAGGTGCCGTGGGACAGGAGGACTGCCTCTATCTTAACGTATACACCAATACAGTGAGTAAACTCTACTGTAAAACACACACACACACACACTTGTATGACACATCCAAGTGCATAATATTTGCTTTATCCTCTTCACCACATGTCAGCTATAACATAATCTGTATCAGCTACATGGTCGTTCTTATGTTGCAGTTGACACAGCCGCCGATGTTCTACAACACACAGCCAGTGGTGATGTTCCTGCACGCTGGCACCTGGATGGCCGGTAGTGGCGGAGACGGCCTCTTGCAGCCAGACTACATGCTTGAGTCTGACGTTACTGTCGTCACCATCAATCACAGGCTGGGACCCTTTGGTAAGTGGTCACCATCACAGGCTGGGACCCTTTAGTATGTGGTCACCATCACAGGCTGGTAGTCTTTGGTAAGTGCTCACCATCACAGGCTGGGACCCTTTAGTATGTGGTCACCATCATTGGCTGGTAGTCTTTGGTAAGTGCTCACCATCACAGGCTGGGACCCTTTAGTATGTGGTCACCATCACAGGCTGGTAGTCTTTGGTAAGTGCTCACCATCATTGGCTGGTAGTCTTTGGTAAGTGCTCACCATCACAGGCTGGGACCCTTTAGTATGTGGTCACCATTATAGGCTTGTGCCCCTTGGTAAGTGCAAACTATCACAGGCTGGTACCCTTTGGTAAGTGCTCACCATCACAGGCTGGTACCCTTTGGTAAGTGCTCACCAGAATTAGTGTTTAACGGAATATCTTAAATATGAAACAAATTGATACCTTAAATACCGGAAACATTCATATTTTATTCTACCAAGTTATAAGTCATAAGTTGGTGACACATAAATGAATCTCGAATTTCATTCACGATAAAACTACCAGCCCTGTAAGTATGTACTCGACACATTAGCACGCACACACGCTATCAATACCACATTTAACTCATGTCCAGCCTTGAGTAATATAAACAATGCAACATTTGTATCTAGGTTTCCTGTCTACGGAGGACCAGGAGAGCCCAGGCAACTTCGGGCTGATGGACCAGGTGGTGGCGTTAGAGTGGGTCAGGAACAACATACGTCACTTCGGCGGCATGAATGACTCCATCACCGTCATGGGGTCTGGGGCGGGAGGCATCAGCGTTCACCTCCTCGTCCTCTCCCCCAAGACTCGCGCCGCTTCCATTTACCCCGACGATCTGTGTGAGTGTTACTGTGGTGCTCATTTTCTTCAAAATGCTGTGTTTCAAGGGCCGTTTCGTGGCATCTGTGAATGAAAACGAACAATCACTGACTTTTCATCAACAGAAGCTGCACAGTGGATCTTGCAACACTAACACTGTCAACATGGCGGACTTTTCTGCCTAATCACAACTGTGTAAGTGAAAGAAATGGAAGAAACGAAGCTTCAAATTCTGATCTAATTACAGAAACTCCTAGGGTAATTTACATAATCTTTCACCCGGCAGGTTTATTCCACAAAGCCATCTCCCAGAGCGGAACAGCATACAGCCCCCACGCCATCGTGAGGAATGCCCGATCCCAGGCCCTCAAATTTGGCCTCATGCTAGGCTGTCCCACTGCTACCTCCCAGGACCTTATGCGTTGCCTCAGGTCTATCCCAGGCAGTAAGATCGTCGACCAAATGCCATCAATGTATGTGAGTATTTCTGATATACCAAGTTGGGATACGGAAAGTGGCTTCTTATATATATATATATATATATATATATATATATATATATATATATATATATATATATATATATATATATTAACGCCTCACTCTTTATTTTTCTTAATTTAGTAGTGATCTTTTTTTTTTGCCACTGATTCACGACCAAAAAGCAAAGTTAAATGTTGGTAATGTTCTGAAACACTCGTGTTACAACAACGTAAAGCTTGAATACTTAACCTTCCATGCATCATCTCTCGGTTTGATATTGACAAGATGAGATTATAACGACCAAAACTTGTAATGTTAATTTCGATAACAGTTCTTCAGCACAATTAACACCTCTACGGCGAGTCTCTTATAATGACTCAAAAATATCGTACTGTTCAGTTTCTTAAAGTAAACTTAAATTCACTGAAAAATCACACACATAAAAGACCTCTTGTGCACAGTTCATACAGACGATTGTAACATGGACTTTAGTTTATCAAAAGTTTTCATACATTGAGGAATCCTGGTAAAGTTATCAGTCATCTCTGGGCTCATGAAGAGGCAAGTAAGGCGACAGGAATTTTGTTAGCGAGTGTACATATGAAAGATCTCTGAATATGCAGTCTTATGTTGTGTACTTTGCGTACGAAATCAAGCTTTCTGGAAGTGTACTAAGCTACTGTTTTCCTCGCGTATATTCAAGGATTTCTGGATGTAGAATCATCTGGTGTTTACCTTATAGTGCAATAAAAAGTTGTTTATTTGTGATGTTGGCAGGTATGGGATGAAGAACCAGTGCCATTTGGGCCCGTGATTGACAAATGGCAGGGAAACGAGGCTTTTTTGCCGGACGAGCCACACCACCTCATCCGTCACCAGCAGTTCCTCCAAATACCCTGGATGGTCGGCACTAACAAGAACGATGGTGCCTTTAGAGTTCAAGGTGAGACACTGCTTCAAGGGTCTAGGACCTAGACTCTAAGTAAAGGGTCTCGTGTTTTAATTGCACTTGTGTTCAAAATTGCCAGGGTTGCTGATATCATAATGTGATAGAAAAGTGAAACAAATATAAAAACTCAATAAAGTTTTCAGAATATAATTTTGTTAAAGAAATAAGAAAAGTTTATATTTTTAGAGATATCAATAATTTTACCGACCACTGTTGAAACTCAGTACTTGTTAAGAGTTGCACTTTAAATAACAGAATAAAAAACATTTACAAAATCGAAATAGTCATTTATAGTAGAATAACCTAAATGTGAAAATATATTTCCTCATATGCAAGTATAAGACGTCAACACCAATATTTGTCCCTCAAGTGTACTTACCTTGTGGCAGACGTTTTGAAGGATACTAGCTTGACGGAGCAACTCAACAAGCAGTGGGAGAAGTATGGTCCTATCCTACTCGACCTGAAGGAAACCTCCTGTAAGGACCCCGTTGAAATAGCGAACAGAATCCGCAAATACTACATGGGCAAGAAGAAGTTCGGTGAGGAGTCATCTCAGGAGTTTGTGGAGGTGAGTTGTTTGTTTTAGTTGGTCGCAAGACGGGTAATTGTTGCAATCTCACCTGCACAATAGTCTGATATATACGTTCTGATTCTGAAAGCTTCTCATACAGATATAATGAACATAACAGACATTTATATAATTTTTCTAGAATTCAGTTTTATAATCGATACATTCTTCATCATATACCTAATTTTGAGTCAACTTCTAATAAAATATTCGATACATATTTAAAAAATTTTGAAATAAAAATTGTGTAAACAAAAGCAAAATATTACACCTGCAACAAATCATAAGTCTAACGATGTCATCAAAGTTAGAAACACGAACTTAAAAAAACTGATTTTTCCTGAGATACACAGGCCTTTTCTGTTTCTGTATCCAGTCCACGCATTTTCCCAAAAGCAGGTTACGTCCATCGAGACCCTCGTCTACACAATCTGGCAGATTTATCCAAAGGCACCTTTCTCACTCATTATTCTACTTTATCCTCGTGTCTTGAAGAGATAGCTGCCAGAAAAACACATAGAAGTAACTCCAGTATTTTACTGACACAGATGCTGACAGACAGGTTTTTCCTATACCCGACGGACCACGCAGTTAAAGATCATAGTTACTACCTGAAAGGCAAATACTGCTACCGCTACGAGCTGGTTTACACTGGCCGCAAGTCCTTCCTCGACATCCTTCACCATGAGAGTCCACAGGAGGCCGCCACTTCAGCCTTCGGTAAGTTGTTCATATTATAATGTCTTTGTTTATATTATTCGAATCTCATACAATTGCTGGCCTCAAGACTTAACACCAGTATTAAAACCATGAAACAAAAACTGATGTTCTATCACACAAATTACTCAACATGTACAGTATATTGACAATGAAACCTGGTATAAAGTTCAGCATGAATATAGAAAATGCATAGCGCAAGATCGGATCCAGGGGGGGATCCTGAAGGTCTGGACCCCTTTCCATCAGAAAATTCCAATACTTTTTTATGTAGTATTGAACTCAGGTGTTTTGGTACAGTAAAAAGTAATTACTATTGACCCCAGAATTTCTTAATATCAAGTGTACAAAATGGCCTCAAAATTCCTATGATATTGGTCAGATTTAAAAAACCCAGCTGGATTGGCTCGCTGTGCTCGCCATGCTCCCGCACCCACAACTTCTTGGACTGGACCCTCCCTTTTGATAATCCTGGATTCGCCCCTGATCGGCATATAATATCCAATGTACCTAGACAGAACAGGCATACACACAATAGCAAACAGTTTCGACCAAGAATAAGCAACAAAACCAACAAGTACTTACATATATATCCAGTTGGGTCCTTTGCTTAGGTTTATTTACTTTTCTAGATATTTACTTCCTACTGTCACTTTTAATTAACTAAATAAGATGGTGTTGCTGACAGGAGCAGGACTGCCCAACCCCAGATTCCAAAACACGCGGGGCGCTCACGGGTGGGGCGTGAGCTTCTTGGATGAACTGCTCTACCTCTTCCCCTCCAGCAAACTCGATTTCGTCTACAAGCGAGACTTTAACTCAGACTCCGCCTCCCGGGTGTCCACACACATGATCATGTTGTGGACCAACTTCATCAAGGGAAGGTCAGTGGAAACACTAGCTGCTGTGTTTTGTAGAATATAAAATTGAGTATAATGTTATATGATATGAGAGCGATTCTAATGGTAGCCATGAAAATACGTAAAGACCATAATTATCGAGTAACCTATGCAAGTGTGTGTGTGTGTGTGTGAAACAAAAGTGATAACAGTGTAGTGCGGTTTACAGTGACCCGACGCCTGTCCTGGAGGGATGGCCAGATGACATATCACCGTGGGGAGCGTGGTGGGAGCCCTTCCTCGGGGGATACCTTTACTACCTGCAGATCGACCCAGATATGGATAGTAAAGACGTCCCACTCAAGGATGAACAAATGACCTTCTGGAATGACCTCCCGCTCTATGAGAACCGCGACCACAATGTTCTGAGGGACGAACTGTGAACAGATCGTCGATTCTAAGTGGAAAATAATTGGAAGTTAATGGGTTTATGCTCTGATAACTTCATTCTTTTCATGGGCCATTCCAAGTAGGTCAACGAGTCGTGCGTTAACATAGGTTAATGGTATAAAGTCGTCCAGATAGAGATAATAAATGGTCACCAACAGGTCTTGTGTTATCCCTCACAAACGCCATAACAGTATCAGCACACCACCAGGTGAAATATGCCGTATTTTACTGTAAACGAGTTGAATCTATTAAGACTAATAATAGCTTTTATAAAATGCATCTATATGATCCTTTATAATGGTTTCGTAAGTTACATATTTTGTGAACAATTGTATCGTATTCTGTGAAATAATAGACATCAATTTCTCCTATTGAATAAATATATAAATCCGTGGTCCAACATACAATAACGAATTGTCAAAAAATATTGGGAAAATACAGCAATTGTAACAATAAAGCCTTAACTGTTTAGTAGGTGAATATAATTATTCGGATTCGTGCGGAGATGAAAAGAAAAACTCGTCTCTACAGTATTTTCCCTCTCAGCCAGTATTTGCTGGAGGAGTACTGTATTGTTGTCACTGAGCAATAAAGGTGGGTCTAACATCGTGCAATTTTTCACTTAATTTACTTGACTCTGTCCTCTATGCTTGACTTTTATGAAGACATCATCTTGATTCGAGCTTATTCTTTGTTTGATGAAAGGTGTTGTTGGCCCACTGAACTCTGCTTTCAACCAAAGAAAGTTTTTTTTTTGCAGAAATATTTTGCTGTTATGTGTAAGGCTGATGATCCGCTAAATGGTGGTCAGCAAGAGGAAAGATTCTTTCAGACGAACCTTACACAACTAGCGATTTCTGTACGGCCCCCTCCATAAATCAAGGCTCCAAAATGTGTGCCCTCTGTATGTACTATAATTGATTATATGAGCTATATCTGTATTAAAGATTTATGTGAGTCCTGAGAGGGACATTCCTGGACTGGGGTGGAGATGACTTATGCCACTTCATCCCTTTGAGATTTTTTTTCTCAATAAACGTATCAATCAATCATCGCATCCGAGATAGCAGTTTTGTTTATATAATGTTTAACCCTTACCATTGGTTTTTCGCAATATTATATATTTTTTGTTTGATCCAAATGCCTAATTATGTAGTTAAAAAGTATTCGATAATAATTTATCAGGACACCATTCATACAGCTGTGTGGTCCCCAGAGTACTGCTAAGTTTGGTCTTCCTGCAAAAAAGGTTGAGTACCACTGCGGGCCCACTGTGTTGGCGAGCGCTGGAGGTCGAGCATTTATTTACGTCTCCACCTCCATGCACACCATCACCTGCATAGATAACAAAAGGGTTGCGATTGCCACAGAGTCGTGTTTTGTTTTAAAGTTTCTTGTATGTTTTTATTTTTAATAGGCCAGCTTTGCAGACTACATAATACTGTAAGTGTATGACGGGCACTCTGTATGTCCGTTAATATTTTGGTGCCCACGGTCCAACAGTTTCTCTGTGGCTGTCGGCCACACTAGAATAACCCGTTATAATATATACTTCTTTCCTCACACAGCCAAACTGTGGAATAATCTGCCTTCTTTTGTGTTTCCATACTCATACAACCTGTCTCACTTTAAAAGGCTGGTTTTCCGGCATCCTCGTGGCGTAGATTAATATAATACTTTTTTCTTTTCTATTTCTAATTTCTTTTTACTCTTATTTTTTCGCCCCCTAGGTCCCGTTGTGGGTCGATGACCTGTGCCAGGGTGGGCTATTCCCAGTTAACAAAAAAAAAAATCCAAACATTGTACTGTACCTTCATCACACTTATAAACTGCCATCAGATATATGCAAATGCCTATTTATTTGGGGATCTAACATGGGTAAATGGTTAAAATGTCTTCAGGCTTAATATTTGCCTTTCGCTATACAAATGAAGGCATAGTAGTATTACGACCCTCCTTTCGCAGCGTCCACCGCTGGTTACCAGCGGCCAGTCGTATGAACAGAAACAGTAGATATATCACAAAAGTCGAATTACCAATGGCTGTCCCCCCAGTCTCCGGTAATTTTCTGACAATCGGTATCAGTGTACAGACAATCAATAGGCAGGTAGATTTCCACCAAGTCACAGAAACACACTTATGAACTGTAGTCTACTTTAATAAGCACTAAATCGTCACAAAAAACTGGTCACAGGGAATGTGACCAAATGCTTTGCCTTCTTCTGTGTTTCCACACTCATACAATCTGTCTCACTTTAAAAAGCTGGTTATCCGGCATCTTCGTGGTGTAGTGTAGATTAATATAATCTTTTTCTATTATATTTTTAATTTAATTTTTCACCCCCTAGGCCCCGATGTTGGTCGATGACCAGTGCCCGGGTGGGCTATTCCCCGTAAAATATATATATATATATATATATATATATATATATATATATATATATATATATATATATATATATATATATATATATATATATATATATATATATATATATATATATATATATATGACTGCATCTACTTGATCTGCAGACCACATAAAATAGAATTTCTCAATCACTCTGTGGGCCGCACGTGGCCCACAGGCTGCGGGTTGCCGATGCTTGGTTTACAGCACTCGGTGAACACAGCTGACTCTAAGTTTCTGCCCTGGTCCGAGTGCAACTCGTGTGGCACACAAAACTGGCAGAAGAAATGGTCAACCAGCACCTTTGCAACAGTCGTGGCTTTCTGATTTGGGCTGGCATATGCTTCCGGCCATTTAGTGAAGTAATCCATGGCCACACAGATGCACCTATTCCCATCTGCAGTGAGTGGCAGAGGCCCTGCAATATCCACTGCGACCCTCTCCATTGGTGCACCTGCATGGTGCAACTGCAGTGGGGTGTGCATGTGTAGCTTTGGTCCCTTCTTGGCACAGCAGACATCGCATGAACGGCTTACACATGTCAACCCAGTAAAACCTTTGCCGCAGGCGACTCGGGATCTTCTTCACTCTCAGAAGTCCACTGGCTGGATTGTTGTGCATCTCTCTCAGGATCTCTGACCTCATCTTCCGAGGAACTATTGTCTGCAAGTACCTGTTGAGGCCATTGGTAGTCACCCACTGGCGCTGCAGAAGACCATCCTTCAGCCGAAGAGTATCCCACTGAGCCCAGTAGTTTTTAGTCGTAGGACTTGCTACAGAGATCGTTTCCCATGCTGGTCGCACTGAGCACTGGCTCATCCACTAGACCACTGGTGGCAGATCTTGGTCTTCCAGCTGCAATGTCTGAAGGCCTTCCCAGTAACAGCTGGATCCTCCTTCACTGTACTACGACTACACTTTTTGGTAAGTGCCTCTCTCTGGCAACACTACTGACAATCAGTCTTCACCACTTCCAGACGGGTATGCAAGGCACCGTTCACCCCGTGTGGCAACCACACCTCTTATCTTGGGGTAATAACTACTGTCCACCAAGCTGTAACCTCATAACTTGAATGCAAAGGTCTGCTATATCTGCTACATAAACCGTTAGGCCTGAATTCAGAACGGTAGAGTTGCGCCTAGGATTTTAGCTCGGCTCGGGCGTGCAAATCGGGATTTCTCGATCCGAGATTTCCTGCAGTGGATTACGCATATTCAGAACATTGACCTGAACATGCCAGAAGCTGTACACTCCTGCATACAAATGACTGCGGACGATGCCAAGCTATTTAGGGAAATTAAGAACCAAACAGACTGTGAAGAACTGCAGAAAGATCTCTGCGAGCTTCATGAATGGTTAAAGAAATGGCTGCTAAGATTCAATGTCCCAAAGTGTAAGAGGATGCACCTGGGATGTACCAACGGAAAGGAGGCGTATTATATGTCCCAACGGGATGAAGAAACTGCATTGAGACTAAATGCGAAAAGGACCTAGGTGGTGCTAGGGCGCTCTAGCATCGTCTGATGAGGTATATAAGTGGCAGCATTTCTGCCCAGAGGGTGAAGTGCAACCCTAGTAGGACAACTGAAGATAAGTGTTGTGCAAGTATTGTGGAATTGTTGTGAGCAACATAAAAGTAAAAAGACTAAGGAATTGTACACTGGTAGTGTGCTGACTATATATTCGAAGTGAGAAGTCCAGCTGTGAAGAATTAGTGCTTATTAAAGAAGAATACAGTTCACAAGCGTGTTTCTGTGACCTGGTGTGAATATAGCTGCCTATTGTTTGTCTGTACACTGATACCGATCGTCGGAAAATTACCAGAGGCTGGCGGGACAGCCAGTGGTAACAGAGACGTGACCGATCGCCCAAGCGGCTAACGAGCCGATCAGTGGTGAAGAGGATAAAAGAAAGACACTTGTGATTGTAGTATCTTACATGATTTAATGGGAGAATGAGAAACCACATGCTGAGTCTTACTCCCGGCATTTATTGCTGCTATTATGTACCACGTGCCGAACACATTCGTGATTACACAGGCCTAAACACATTGTAACTTTGGCAAGAAGTAACATAATATATAATGTATATATAATCAATAAAGGCAGCATATAAACACACATATATAACAGTGATATCTACTGCTTCTGTATAAATGACCTGGCTGCTGGTAACCAGCGGAGGAAGCTGGGTAAGCGGTGAAAGGAGGGTCGTAACAATGTACAAGTGATTTAAGTCTTGTTTTAACGCACACACACACACATGGAATAACAAACAAATGTACAAATATATTAATTGCAAGTGAATACAAAAATGCCAAAGAGTATAATAAGACTAGCCAAAGGAAATATTTATTTCATGCTTCTTTTTACATGGCAGAAAGGCGATCCATTCTTCTGTTTCTCTTTTATAATATCATTTTTGTTTTTATCTCTCTCCATTTATGTATTCACTCTCTCCCCTGTTATCCCTCTTTCTTTGTTTCTCTTGTTTTTTTCTTTCACTGTTTTCTCGCTTCTTCTCTCTGGGTCGGAATTAATAAATTAGGACTATAACGACACAAATATTATACAGTATATCCTATTCAAGCAATAAATTTATATTCCCTTAGGCTGACCTTGGTTAAATCAACTTGTTTGTATATACTGCATTCCTGTACTGACTATACTTGCTGAACCACTGAACCTGCATTTATCTATTATCTAACTATCTCCACAATATTCATGTTTGAAGTTTTCATTGTGGAAAATACGTAAAACATTCCCGATACAGGAAAAGTTCAAACAGAAATAAATGTCAATGGTTGTTATAGTCACTGAACTCACTGACATTTTGAAACGACTAAACCGGAAATAACTCTAGCAGCTGTCTTGAGCTACACTTGGTTTACGTGTACGATTGTTTTTACACTTTCACTGTGTGTGTATGTACATTGCTTGTATACCTGCCCTGTCTTTACTTTACATTGCCTGTTTACCTGCACTGCTTGTGGGTACAGTACATTATTCATTAGTTTGTAAACCTGTTTATGTACAGTACTGTACATGGAGAATTTATGTGAACTTGTATGATGATTTAACAATATCTATCTATCTATCAATCCACATTTTATAGTTATTGAACTCACGTATCCCCTTCAGCGTGTAAAGCTGTGGTACATATTCCTCCAATCGATAAGAGATGGCAATTTTACTTCATTATAATATAAGTATAAAATTAGCAAAGAATGTGCTATTTCAGGTGATATAAGTCCACATACAAGAGCTTGGGTGAGAGTACGATACGTGGATCGGCGCCATAGCAAAACGAGCTGCTGGTCCACCCAGTTATGTAACCCTGCCTCCCCCCTAATGTACCCCCTTCCCTCTCCCCCTCACAGTTCTTCTCCCATTACCCCCATCAACCTCCGACCTCCTTCAACACTCCTCTCCACTTCCTTTTCCCTTCCCCCCTACTTTACTCCCTAGGCAACATGTTGTTTCCTCTCCAGGGCGCAAATAACACATCTCCCATGTCTTTCTCTGAACCCAGGTAACACACCTTGATAAAATCCACCAACCCCCCCTTATAAGGACCCCAGTAACATTCCCCTGCAAACCCGACCCTGGTAACACCCCCCCAACATTTCTCTCCTCTGGACCCCAACAATACTCCTTCCCTGCCAAGTACCCCAGCAACACCCCGACCTCTTCCATTCCCGACTCCCGAGTCCCCAGGACCCAAGCATCCCTCCCCCACCTCCCGTAGTGTGCGCACATGAAACTAGTTGCCAAGCCAACTGCGCCTCAGTGTAGAACGGCTGGAGTCGAGAAGTGTGTGTACTACGCACTGGTCCCGATTTTCCGTATATACGCTAACAATAGTGCATTCATCCAAGTGTTATTATATTACAGGTAAATATCCAGTTCATTTTACGGGTTACTTTTTAAACAGTAACAGTAAAACTTTGAAAAAAAACGTGTCATATGTATTTATATAATCGTACTCATGGCTTCTGCTTACCCACTCTTACTTGGCTCAGTTGTGGTACTTCATGCTAATGTTTCTCAGTGTTTAACAAGTTTCCAGGTGTTTGCTGTCTCTTATTTGATTATAAATCCATTTTAAGAATGAATCATTAATGATTTGTTTTCCAATCTTTGCAGTTCGTATCAGTGGTGGATTACGCAACAGACAAGAGAGAAATAAGTACCCTTAGCCTTCCCTTAACGAGAGATGTGTAGTGAGTTTGAGTGTAGACTGGAGTGAGTAGTGAGTGAGTGTTGGGTTAGTGAGGGAGGAGAGAGTTAGCAAGTGTGTCAAGTGGGTTGGTTGTCTTGCATGGGTGGGTGTTGCCATCTGTATTATTTTGTGAACAACTGAGATAGTGGACGGAAAAATTTGTGTATGATTGTTAATGGAAGTTAGTATGTGCTTTAGATTATAGGTTATTAGACAAATGCGGTAATACCTGTGTAAGCGTAGATAGATATTCTGGGATGATAGTCGAAAGTTCAGAAATCTGACTTGACTAACGTGAAATTAATAGGTTAGAAGCACATAAGCAATTAGAAGGCGTAGTGAAAGGGAAGATTAATACCTTTTTTTTGTAGACTTGTTCAAATATCTCATGGTGTGTGGAAGATAAGCTGAAAATATATTTTACCTGTGTACCAGATGAGTTGAGAGTTAATGTATGTGTTATTATTTGAGGTTCGTGAATGATATACAATAACCTTATAATATAATACTTTATAGATATATGTTCTGATTTTGTTGCCAAATTTAGGGATTAAAGTGAATGACAGTACAGTACATGTAAAGTAGAGTGTTTGAATGATTTAATGGTATATATTTAGGCTACTGTATGACCTTATAATTAACTCAGTAATTGTGATGATTGTGTGGGTAATTGCTGTGGAGAGATATTTTGGGTGATGAATCTATTTGAGTTTATAAGGTTTGTATTTTGAGCTAATTGTGCCTGTAGTGTGGCAAGTGTAAAGGCTGGGACTGGCTGATAAAGTTTAACTGTATGTGTTGATTGAAATACTGTATGTTTGGCTAGTTATATGTGTGGATATTGAAGTGATGTGTGAAGTAGAGTATATGCATTGTTTGGGTACAGTATAGGTTATATTTTTAGGCTAGGGGATAAATGAATTGAAACTCTTAGTGTGAAAATTTAATAAGTGCACATGACTGTCGGCAAGATGAGTGAACGACGAGTGTTTGAGTCACTGTGTTTAGAGCCATGTAAGCGTGGCTTCAGCTATGATTCTGCTCTCTTGGTAGATGTAGACCGAGCCTCTGATTTTGATGAAGCTGTCATACGTTTGACAACTAAATGCAATTCCATCATCACTCAACTCCGTACTTTAGGCAATCATGTTGCCGAGTTTTCTGTCACTACTACCAAAGTTAGCTGTCTTGAGGCCAAATCGCCTACTTCAAATAGCATCAAAACTAAGACTTGTGGAGACACCTTTGGATATCCTATCACACATGTCTTCAACACACCAGACACCAGGAACCTGAGGGTCATGGAGGAACAGTGGTGTGGCCTGAAGCAGAAGAATTACTCAGGCATGGTGGCTGTTGCCAGGTTATCAAGATCATCCATCCCAAGGAATGGTTCTGGTGGCAAATACTCTGTTCGAATACTAACGGAGGCATTGCTCAGCCATATTCAGGCATATTTTATGTTCCAATCGTACAACCCAGATTTTCAGCGATGGACAATATCTGGAACAGGGAACAAGAATGAAAGTCCAGAAGATGAGTATCTGATATATTTGGTGTACCGCATTCAACATGTTGATGCTGTTAACATACACAAGAAGGTCAAAAGGCAGAGTGAGATGGAGAAATTAGAGAAGAACTGGTGAGTCTTAGAGCACTGTACAGTATTGTATTTGTACTTTTAAAAAGGTGTTCGGATCATCTGAAGATTTGTTCCCTTGGCTTATTTCACCTAATGTCAACCTAACGTAAACTAGCCTCATCAGGTAGCATATGGTATTTAATCACCAGGTGAAATAATTTGGGCCACAGATCTTTAGGTGATCCATATAAAGTTCATTTGTTAATAGTGTATGAGTTAGGTAAAGTAAATGGGATTCTGAATCTATAATCATTTGTATTAAAGGTGTTGTTTAAGATCATGGCCTTGTTCAAAAATTTACTACAGTGTTTGGGATGCAGCAGCCAAGTGGATACAGCCCTTACTTGCAGTTTTATAGGGTCACTAGTTTGCATGTGGTGGTACAGTAATGCTTTATGACGGTGGTGTGTCTCAACCAGCAACTTTGAAGACATTTTTCTAGAGAAGATAAATGCATTCTTCTTTCACGAAAAGACCAAAAAGTTGACGAGGAAATAGGTTTTCATAATATAATTTTTAAAATTTTCCTGTACTGGACACTCATTTACAGCTGGGGTATCTGAACTCTGAGGCCATCGATCCTTTGTTTACATCTGGCAGTTCTGGATTTCTTTCTAAAGCAGGATTTTATATTTTTTTTTATTAGAAGATGATAACTGTACAGTATTTAGGTCAGGTAGATTAGGGTGCTCAATGTTTTCTTTTCTTAAATACGGTACTGGTAATTGGGGTGGTGGGTTGCAAGGGGTAGGATAACTGCTGGAATTGTTCACCAAGATCCAGGAATGAACCAACCTAAGCAAACCAAAAATAGTAGTTATCATATTATATAATCATCGATAAAACATTCCTGTCTATAAAACATACCAATGAAACATCCCGGATGTTGAGGGTGGAAAAAATCATAAAAAAGGTACTGCAGAAATTAATGTAGAGATAAGTTCATTGTACAGTACACTGTATTAGGAATAGAAAATTGCACCTTGAACTGAATTCTACTTAGTGATTATTTTGGTACGTATATGCTTCATTGTCATAAGTTAATTGATAAACAAGAGCAGCCAGAGCTACTTTATCTTTACCAAAACATATATGATTTTAGAATCACATTATATATACTGTACTGTACTGACTGTACTGTACAGAACATACAAAACAGTACAGGTATCCCCCAATTTATGATAGGGTTATGTTCCTGGAAACCTTTACGTAAATCAAATTAGCTAATGCATATTGGTTAACATGGGATATGTTCCTGGCCTTTCTGACAGACCTGTATCACAGAAAAAGCTTTCCTACACTAATTCAATAAATACAACAAAATTAAACAACACCTCACATTACAATAATAACAAAAAGCCTGCCGCTTAACAATGTCTAACTTCATCTCCAGAGACACGGTCTTCCTCGAAACCTTGGCTTTCCCAGAGGTGGAAGATTCAGCAGGAAGCTTGCTAGCCATTTCCAAATTTATTAATCACTTCAGTCACCAAAACAGAGCAAAATCTGAACGATAGTGTTTTCTTCTCACCAATAACGATGAATGATCTGGAACAAATAATTAAACACCCTACACGTGTCCCAGATCGACACGATCAACTTACTAACATTCTTGGTCTTTGGTTTACCTCTAACCCCTCACACTATTTATACTCAATTTCTGCCCCCTTAGGGTCTTCTGATCACAATCTTATTTCTATTAAATCAAACTGGGCATGACCACCTCCCCCACCCCCCTCTAAATGCCAACTATGGCACTATCGGAAGACAAACTGGCAATCCTTGTGAGGATTCTTCTCCGACTTTCTTGGGATGAATGTTGATTTTCCACTTGGGATGCCTCGGTATGTGCTGACAACATTGCTGGGGATATACTGTACAGGTTGGTATGAGTGCATTTATTCCATCTTCTACCAAAACTTTCACTTTACAATCATGGTCTGATCGCTCCTGTTCTCTTGCATGCAGGGAGAGAGATAAGGCATATCAGGTTGTGAAACTATCTCCTTCTTCTATTATCCACTCCTCTTTCATTACTTCTAGGAATCGTTGTAAGGTTATTCTTCATAGGGCCAAGTGGAATTTTATAAAAAGAAAGACCGCTGACCTGACTAATTCTTCTTCTTCTTCTTCTTCTTCTTGTAAATCTTTCTGGTCCTCAGCCAAAATCATCTGTAATAACTTCTGCACTCCCTGTTTTCCTCCTCTCTTCCGACCTGATAATTATATAGCCAACTCTCTCCCTGATAAAACCAATCTCTTTGGCTCCTTACTCTCCTCTAACTCCACCTTAGGTGATTCCAACTCTATCCCTCCTACTCCTGCTCCTCCTACTGAACCTACTGTATGCACTACTATAATCGCCACTCGTAGGGTTGCTGATGTGTTATCCAGGTTGGATGTGAGTAAGGCGCATGGACCGGACAGAATATCCCCTCGTGTTCTGAGGGAGTGTGCTGAAATTCTAGCCCGTTCTTGCTCGCCTCTTTTGCCTTTGCCTCAAAACCCAAACTTTTCCTTCTTCTTGAAAGCATGCATCGGTTCAGCCCATCCCGAATAAAGGTGACCATACCAATCCCTCTAACTATCGCCCCATGGCCCTAACTTCATCCCTCTCTAAGATTTTCGAAACTATCTTAACTCTCATTTCCTCCGTCACCTTGAATACCTTTCTCTTTTGTCGGATCACCAGTATGGCTTTCACCAGGCGAGATCTACTGGTGATCTGCTCTCCTACTGCACCCATCTTTGGTCATCCTCTCTTAAGGATTATGGAGAACTTTCGTCGTGGCCCTCGACATCTCCAAGGCATTTGACAGGGTATGGCACAAGTCTTTGCTTTCTAAACTTCCCTCTTATGGTTTCTCTCCCCAACTTTGTTCTCTAATTTCTTGTTTCCTTTAGAACCAATTCATTGCAGTTGTTGTCGAGGGATCGATCTTTCGCTCTTTCTTTACCAATAGTGGTGTCTCACAGGGTTCTGTTCTTTCACCTGCTCTCTTCCTTCTTTTTATCAATGATTTACTTCACACTACGACTAATTCTGTCCATTCTTACACTGATGATTCTACTCTTTACTCTTCTTCACATTTTTTCCCCTTCCCCTTAATTCTCAAACTAGAGCTGATATCATTTCATCTATCATTGCGGATCTGTGCAGCATCTCCGAATGGGGAGATAGAAACTTGGTTAAATTCAATAGTAATAAAACACAGTATTTACCATTAGCACTTTCCAAATTAGATGATCTCCCACCAATCACATTTCAGGATGCAATCATTCTGTCAAATTCTAAAATAGATATGCTAGACCTCACCATTTCCTCTAGTATGTCATGGAAGCCACACATCCATAACATTGCTAAAGCTGCCTCCCGAAAGTTGGGAATGCTGTACAGATGCCGGAGCTACTTCACTCCTGAGCAGTTGCTTCAAGTTTATAAGGGATTCATTCGTCCTAACTTGGGAGTACTGCTCTCATATCTGGGGTGGCTCTTCTTCTGTCCAACTGTTAGATACGGTGGAATCAAAGGCCACCACAATGTTGCTTCACTCTCTCTCTTTTACAGGTACTTTAACGGGCAATGTTCGGTGGATTTGGCATCCTGTGTACCGCCAGCAAGGCCGTGGGCTCGTAACACTCATCTTGCCCACGGTGCCCACCGTTTCTCTGTGGCTGTTGGTCACACTAAAATAACCCGTTATAGTACATCTTTCTTTCCTCACACAGCCAAACTGTGGAATGCTCTGCCTTCTTCTGTGTTTCCATACTCATACAATCTGTCTCACTTCAAAAGGCTGGTTTTTGGGTATCTTTATGTTGTAGATTAAATTACCCGGTAATCTTTTTCTTTTCTATTTTTAATTTAATTTTACTCTTATTTTTTTGCCCCCTGGACCCTGTTGTGGGTCGATGACCTGTGCCAGGGTGGGCTATTCCCAATTAAAAAAAAAAAAGAGTAAGGGCAGGTGCGATCACTTTGGAAGAGCAGAACTGTAGTATGCTGGGTGGCTGTGAAGTGACACGCAGGTTGGTTACGCTGCGCAGAGGATGGAAAAGCAGTTTCTGCACTGTGTCAGAGAGTTTAGCCTCCTGAAGGCTATCGCTAACGTGGAATTTGCATAATGTAAATTGTGAGAGGGTGTTAAAACCTAACGAACATTAATGTGAATTATCGGATACAGTATAATTGTAAATTGGGGGATACTAGTATGTACAGTATGTTGTGCCTTATTTATGAAATTGCCTAGTTCATGAACTGAGCAATCATTTTGCCTTGTTCATGAAATGGGTTTCTAGTCTAACCCAACCTAACCTGATCTAACACAAGAAAACCCCACCTAACAAACCTAACCTAAGATAGTTTGAGCCCATTTCATGAAATACGTAGGTAGGTTAGGTCTTGTTAAAAAATATAAATAACAAAATATAATAACAGCAATAAGTAAATGTTTCCTTGTACCCATTGAAAGGCAATTAAAGGCCTGTACAACAAAGAGGCGACGTCGTCATACATCAGGTGAAAGCAGTATAAGTAACAGTAGCAGTGCCAGCAGCAACCCGAGTGGTGGAGCCACCTACCTCAGTCCACCTGTGACACGCTCAGGTCGTCATGCCCTTGACATAGCAGCTACCGGTAATACGCCTCATCGCAGGTATCCCACAGAACGGCTACCTAGCCAAGGTGAGATAAAACAAAAGGTGGCAGTAAATTTATTAAAACCCATCCTTGTTTATACTATCGCCATCTTCATCCTGAGTGTTTTAGTATACAGTCTATCTTTACCTCTGTTGATGTTCACTGACTTGAAGCTTTGTTATTTCATTTAATTTCACCTGTCTCATATATTTATGCCTTTTTCTGCTGTGAATCAAAGTGGCCAATTTGTTGCTGACCCCTTAATTCTTACCATTCAGCAACTAGCGAGTTATTTACCCCTTTACAGGATTTCCAGTGTAGGGTTGTTTGGCAACCACACCTGAAAGTTTACCTGAGGTGATTTTATTATTGGGTGTGCATGAAGGGAACCCAGTCTTCCACGTATGGACAGGAATTGACACTAGGATCCATAGCTTGTTACATTGATACTCTACCACTGAGACATTTGCTCATACAGTACAGTACTACATCAAAGGGATGTCATAGTGTATAAATTGTGAAACACTAGAAATCCATATTCTAATGTGGATTTGCATCTATGATCAGGTAGCAAGCACTAAAGGGGAGTTCCTGTCTGTGGTGTGTACTGTATATAGGATATATTATACCAAGGCCTCTGACATGTTTCCCTTTTTTTCGTGGATGTTGCCATAGTACAAAATAGTGAAAGACAAGTTGAGAATATTGTAATTTTTCTATTATATACAGTAGCTCTAAGTAATTGTACAGCCCCCTCAAAAAGTGTCTTTACCCATAGGGTCAGTTTGGTTCTTGTTTTTTGAGCCATTAATTTTGGAGCAGTTGGTACAGTTGACCAAAGGTATTGGTATACTGTACAGTACTGTACACCAGTATATACTATGTGGATCCAAGTACAGTATCTGGTAACACTTTCATACAGCGAACTGCTAGGATTTAAAAATGATCAGTAATTTAAGTTTTATTCTTGCAGATATTTTATAAATACATATGTTATGTTTATTTGAATACTGTACTGTACTGTACAGTCAAGTGTTGGGGAGTAGGCATACCAACATATGCCAGTGCATTGGAGAATATATCAAGGCATTTCGTCCAGTGTTTAAAATTGTAAAGACAGAAAAATTAATGGTACAGTACTGTACAGTATATACCATACTTTTTGAGGGAGTGTACATGTACTAGATTCTGTCCAGTAACATTTTAATTTTGTATAGTTTTTATGAGAATAAGATATCCATGTATTACAGGTTGCACAGAGAAAAACGACTTTGTTTTGGACTGGACAAATTGGTCTACACCACGTGCATTAAAATCTCCTAGCTTGCAAAGTGCGGATGATAATCGTTTCTTCCAAAAAACACCTATGAGTCTCAGGAACAGAAAAGAAGTTTTCAAAAAGAACACAAGGTAATGTGTTCAGTGTGCTACAGCTTGTGTTGATGGATAGAAATATTGTAGTGGCTTTTATTCTCTGTATCAAGCTTTTTCCTACATGGCACAAAGTGGATGGATTCAGGGTCTGTCATTCATTATCTTTTAGCTGCTTAGCTGTAATCACAGATGAGTCCTACTGTGGTATTCCCATTTTACATCATGGCACTAAGTTTTCCTGAGATAATGTTTGCAAGTACAGTACAGTAGATTATTGGCCCACTGATTTTAAATGGCTAATGAATTGCAAGGTAGCTAGTGAGATGGATTTCTAAAGATGTAGATTTTAAGTTACATGAGTAAACACTGAAAGA
This sequence comes from Homarus americanus, assembly GCF_018991925.1. Lineage (NCBI taxonomy): Eukaryota > Metazoa > Arthropoda > Malacostraca > Decapoda > Nephropidae > Homarus > Homarus americanus. The sequence goes on from NW_024715014.1 coordinate 3,974,524, forward strand.
TGAGGCAGTTATGGAGGTATGGCAATGTGACGGTAAAATTGTTATTGCATCAAGTACTTGTACATAATGGTAATGGAGAGAGAAAGTAATGAAAGTATGTATACTTTACATAGGTGAATATTCAAGTTGGTACAGTACAGTATAGTGAAGTATTGGTACAGTACATGGAGATTTGTATTTATGTCTAGTACAGTAAGCGTAATCTTTATAAACAGATATTAATATTTTTATTTTTATTTTTTCACACAGGTTGAACAAAATTAAACCTGTAATACAGAAGCCCCAACGAAGGTTATCCCAGCGACGACTTTCTTTAAAGTAATTACAGTACAGTATACTGTATCTGATACTTGTACATCCAAGAATTGTGTGCTTAGTAGTCATGAGACTTTCTGACTCTAAATACAGTATAATGATACCTGTACATGAAGACAATAAGTGACTTCACTCGGTGATTAATTATCATATACTGTAGTGATGTAGTGAAAGGTTGTTGTGGTATGTTTGTGATCTATTATCTACTGATCCCAACATAAGTATGGACCTCCCTTGGCCTAGTAGGTAATTAATTATCAAGTTTATTAGGCATACTCTTAACTGAACTTGAATTTGTAAATAAAAACAAAAGATTTGACAAACAAATATTCTTGACCAATGTAAAAAAAATGTGAAATTGAAAACATGGACTGACTTGATGGTGTTTAACACCTGAAATGTTTTAATTTTGTCAATATGAAGACTTGTTACTTGTGAGATTTATATTTAAACTAGAAATATGTTCAGAAAACACTGGTGTCCAGTGTGTCTTGTCCTGCACCTTCTAGTGTGACTGTGACCTGGATTAGGTTGTATACTAAAGTCAAGTTCAAAATGAAATGCACCTTGTACATCTAAAGTTCTCTTTTAGTACAAGTTTATCAGTTGTTGTTGGGCAGTTCACACAAAGTGGTGGCTGTCAGCATGATGTTTGGACAGACAAACACACAACCAAGAAACTTGGTGTCCTGCGATGCCTCATAGGGCATAAAGATTTACTCTTCACAATACCTGGTAACAATTGTCAAAGGCATTCTGAATTGGATGGGTTTGATAGCAGTACAAAAGCTTATTTGATGACTTTGTCCTATTTGAAAATAGGATTTTGGACTTATCATCTGATGGTAGTATCTCATTTCAATATCTACCTCAATTTCAAGGTTAACTTTACTGTTGATGTTCTCTTTCATATGTCAGTATATTTTCTGTATTAATCGGGATAGAAGATGCAAACCCTTCCAAATTATAAAGACAGTGCCTTACCTTGATATGTTGTAAGGTATACCTTGCAGTAGCTACAGTACAGTATTTAAATAATATTCATACCGCATATAGGTTTCAAGTGTATTGTATGATTACAAAAAAATGCCACATGTTCTTATGGACTAAACATGTGATGTGAGTTTTGAAAAGTTAAGGGACACAGTAATACTACAGTATATTAAAATACAATTAAGTGTATTGATCTTGAATACAGTACACCATACAGTATGTTGGTTGGATCGATTTAACCTAAAAAATTAAAAGTAATGTACATTATAGCATACAGTAGTAATCTCAATTTAATTGTATAAATATTATGAGGATTTATTCACTATAATGAGGATGGTGAATTTAGCATTAATATAATCATGTCCTGCTGTTATTCTCTTTTCTTGGAATAGGTATACCTGTTAGGTTGTATGGGTCTTGAGTGTTGAACCAAAGCTCCTCATCAACCTATTGTATTGATGATGTGCTGTACAGTATTTTAATGCATAAATTTACTATAGCTACTGTTAATATAAGTAGAATTATTCATAAATTGTAACTTTAAAACAATTACAGTACAGTATATTAAATGTGTGATTATTATTAATTATAACTGTACTGTCAAAAAATCAAGTAGTGACTTAAAAGTTTTTTAAATGCAGTATGGTGTATATATATATATATATATATATATATATATATATATATATATATATATATATATATATATATATATATATATATATATATATATATATATATATATATATATATATATATATATATATAAAATAAGAAAGGGATGAAAGATCAGGTCTGGCATAATCCTTTTAAGTGTCTGTTAATATGATACTGTATTGATTAGATAACAAGTAGACTTGCTATCCTGCCTCAAGAACATAACCTCAGATTAATACTCTAGTCGTAACAAACTTCATAAAAAAAATTATCAACTAAAGATGTCTTTTGTGTTCACAGTGTCTTTCATGTACTGTATACAGTAGTGTATTTTGTACTCTGCTTGTGTGTACTGCATGTTTACAAAAACCATATTGTACTGTAAAGGAATTTTAGCTAATTTTATGCTCATATTTAGCTTACATACTGTTGATGATTTTAAAAGGTTAACAGTTTAATCATTATTAGTTAATGAAGGATGCGAGTGTAGGAGTTTTATCTCGGCTTTTTGGGTGAAATTACTTTTTATTTATTTAAAAATAATGCACTCTTAAGAATACTGTATTTATTTACTGGTAATATGTAACTATTAATGGCAAAACCTTAGTATCCTTCATACTTTTATTGCAGAATTAATAATCAGTAAAATATTTTTATACTTAATTTACAGTAATGCATTACAAGAAAATATTTTACAGACTTAATTCATAATGTTGACATGACAGATCAAGAAGCATCAAAATCTGTGATCAGAATTTGCAGATCCCAACCCAAGTGTTGTCGTGAGGTTGATGGTGTAGTAAGACACCTATCCACAATATAGTAAGGTCAGTTGAGTCTTGAACTGCATGTTTTCATCCCCATTTCTCTTTCAGATACACTAATGTTAAGAAAACCCAGAAGACTAACTACAGGTTTGAACAAAACTTTAGCATTCTATGACATTGGAAAAACTTCCTCTTTGTTTAACGTTAAATAATCAAGGGATAACTGTTTCATGTTATTATCAGAGGCCTTGTTGTTTTAGCATCTTGTTGAATGTTGTTTTCCTAGTATGTATATATCATCATGAATATTGAATAGGAGTTGGATTAGTTACTCAACAGAAGTTCTGACCAATTAAACTATTGCTCACTTTAAGTAACTTAGATACTCTTTTAATCCTCAGACCTTTACATCTTATAATAGCATGCTTTCCCCTGATTAGTTCAAGTGTTCTTAATTTGCTGGTTTTATATACAGTATACCGTACTTTTTATTATTTTTATTTGTTTTCTTCCCGCATTTAGTAAGTAAAGGCATTGCTTCTTTTTTCATATTTAATGTTCACAAGTGAAATTTGTAGTACACAGTGCAGTATGAATGTTGTAAATTAAAAAAAAATATAGTGTAGGAGACTTTTACAAGATTTATTACATTGATTCTCCTTTTGTTCATAATATGTTTACAATGGTGTATTGGAAGTGGTCAGGAGCACATTGAGAGTTGTAAATGATGGTATACAGTCTCTGTAACAGTCTGTATATACAATCAAGTACCGTACTGTGCATTTGAATGCATCTTTGCATTCTGCCAACTTTGCACAGTGCCTTTCAATTTTATTAACATCAAATATGAAAAGTTAGTTCTCGCATGTAACTGTGGCAAGATTCCTCCAAATTTTTGTGCTGCTTGTCTTTATCACAAAAAATCAATGTAATCATATATACAGTAATACTAAACATTAAATATTTAATAAAAAAATAATAAAATATAAAAAAAGGGGCTATAAAGATAATACAAACACAAGACACATCTAAATGCTGAATATTGTTTTATGGTGACAAAGGAAATACTGTACAGTACTCAATTTTTTTACAGTATTTACAGTAGTGTAAATACTGTAGTAAGTAGATATGAAGTGGACTATTTGGAACTTGTACAGTTTTGAAAATATATACTAGTATGTGCTGTAAATGGTAAATCCCACCTCATTTGCATGAATTCTAAACTAGTGCCTATGGGAAATAAATGATTTCCAGTACATTCTAGATTCCAAAATATTGTTCAGATATTCACTTAATTCCATCCAAAATAGTTTTAACAGTATAAAAGTTTGGGAGGTACAACAACAACCACCCACACACTAGTTCCCATGTAGAAGAATCAACTGAGCTATCATTTTTACCATTATGTAATTGACACAACGGTTCACTATGCTTACCAGGAGAAGAAGGGAGATATAGAGAAAGATTAATGGGAGGGAGAGTGTCTCTCTCTCTCTCAGAAAGCTGACTTTGTTAGGGCTTAGAGCATACAGACATTTTTAATTAACAGTAAAGAATATTTATATTTTTTAATAAGATCACTCTCCCATGACCCACTACCCCCCTCCCCGCCACACCTAAACAAAGAAGCAAGTTGGGTTTCACACCTTAGAGCTGTCTGCACATAAAAAGCATAACATTAACATATGATTTTCTTCATTGTTATTTCTTGGGAGTTTGTGGTTGTTTCTCCTGTAATATACATTATAGTAACTCCTTGCTTAAAATTGTGGTTCCGTTCCTGAAAACTGCGACGTTAACGGAAACAACGTTAACAGAGTCAATTTTCCACGTAAGAAATAGATAAAATACAGGAGTTACGTTCCCCAGCCTCCCTTTGCCCATAAAATACATTACATATACATAAATTTATGTAATTTTTATAGAAAATAGTATATATTATACATCCAAAAAGATAAATAAACTAAATAATTTTGTACTGTACTCGCCGATGGGTGGATAGTGTTCCCTGTTGTGGGGGTTAGACCTAGAGCAACACCAATGTCCACCGCACGTTCACCTTTCTCAAAACGGTTTAAAACCTCCATTTTCATAGCAAGGCTAATGGTCTTACATTGCTTCTTCATTACACTAGCATCACTAGCACTTAATGGGCACTTAGAAGGCATATTGAATGGTTACAGTACAATATTTAGAGCAAAAACACTTAAAACATGCTTTCTTAAAACAAGCACGAAAGCAGTGGAAGCCTAACAAAGACTGGGGACACTGTTACGCTCCGCAAGAGAGCGTAGCGTACTAAGATCAGAGAGGGTGATGTGCCGTACAAAGTAGTCCGTGACGGCGTTATACCGAACCAGTGGGACGTTGTCCAAATCATGGGTATCTAAAGAGTAGCGACGTTATAATGAAACAATGTTGTTGGGGGCAACGTTAAATGAGGACTTACTGTAATTGTTCCTCAATAATACAATACTTTACTGTAATTGTGCAACAGTTCAGGTTGTGTGTTTACATATTCACTGTGCCAGAACATATTGAGAAAGATTATAATGCCCAGAAACTATTAATATTCTAATTAGCCTCACCTTATACTTTTGCAAGTACAGTACAGTACAGTATATAGCATGTTAGTATTTTTTATTATTTTTTATTTTTATTGTACTTGAATATCTTTTGTTTGATATTCATACAGTATTTACAAGTTACAGTATTACATTTTAGGTCCAAATTAATCCTGGAAAGTCTTTACTGTACAATAATAATTGGTGATTTTTAGGGTTCTATTTGGAATAATAAGAAGCCCCTCAAAAAAACAAACACCTCACTTTTCACAGCTGCATAAACACCAGCTGTTATACTTTAACTGTACTTGTATATGTTGAGTATATACACCTGTACAGTACAGCATTGTAATTGTACACATTGCAAAAGTGCATGGTTGAACGGTGCTTGATTGTATATTTCAAGTGAGAAATTAATAATAACTTGTGTTAATTGAAGGATGACTCCCCATACCATTACAAATACTGTGATCATTTATAAATGTAATTTTAAAGGTTTATTAGTAAACCAAAAAATTATATTGTCAGTCTTATCAATGTGTAACTTCAGTAGTGCTTGGCTTTATGACGTGAACAATCCCTATATACTGTTGTTGTAAAATGTGCCAAACTTATGGTACATTCCTCTGCTTTTGTGTAAGATTTCTGTGGTATGTCCTTCCTTCTTTTTAGATTAGTCAGCACTGATGGTTGTTTAATGAACTGATATTATTTCCTACCACATTCCCAGTTTGTGTGATTTCTTCAGTGTCTTGTCCCTTTTGTTTACTTTTATTAGCTTCACCAGGAACAGTTGAAGTTTCTCCTGGCTATCCTTTTTGTTGCTACTGTTAATTTTCTTACAATCTTGATTTCTACATCTCTCCATAGGACACATACAAAAAGCTTATTGTTTACCAGCTTCTTTTCTACTTTCTGCCTGCTGTTTTCATTAGTGTACATCACCAAGTTAAACAGCATTAACACTTTGCTTCATAGCCGTCTGTCAAATTTACACCAGGCTAATTCTGCACTTGGTCACTGCTTTGTCTGCCCATGTTCTCCATTACTTTTGAAGAGATCTTGATTATCATAAATTTATGAGTTAGGTAAGATCATACTGAAAAGTATGTAGGATGAAGATACATATAATGATAGTCTTCATAAAATTTAGTGACTGTAAGTGGAATACATATGTTTCACGCACACCTGCCTGACTCGCACACGTGTAAGTATAAATAGTTTGCAGTTGTGATTTAATTTGATGTACTGTATATACACATACAAAATAACTGAGTGGTTGTGTTTTAGTCTGACACTTCTGCTTGTGAAATATGAAAGTGTTAAATTATTCTTCCTACTCTCCTGTATCTCTTTCCTTCATCTTACATCATTCACTGTTTATCCTTCATCTACCTCAGGTGTATCTCAATTATCTGAATTTAGCAAACAGTTATCCTCCTTCTCTGATATACATCCCCTCAGTGTCTGTTCTAGGCTTTTGGGTTTATAACTGGCTACATATTATTGACTTATTCTAGGAGTTAACTGTCCCTTGCCTCATGTCAGTTTGATCTGAGTGTAGACTGTCACTGTCTCCTGTGGGTCTTGCCTTGTTGGCCTGTACTCTTTCCTTCAGCTCAGTGACTATACCCTTTCCACTCTAACCTGGCCCATAGGTCATGCCCCTCTTCTATACTAATAGCTGATTGGTTCATAGAAAATTCAAACTAAATGTGTTCACAATAATGTAAAAAATATGGATTATCAAAATGCAAATCATTTCAAGGCATTAGCACTTCAGAGAGGGTGTTAGAAAATTTTAATTATTCAATATAAAAGGTTGATATAAATACACGCTTATATATGCACAGTCCGGGGAGGAGGCAAAATGCTCGGGGGAACTAATCAGCTATTTGTAACTATAGACGAGGGACGTGGCTTAGGGGCCACCTTAGCGTGAAAATGCTATAATACTGACTACCTTCACTAACTTTATGGTTTCAGCCATCTTCAGTGGCATTTGAGTGGACCATATTTATAGCCATTGAAATGCAGCTTCCATAAAGGTGTTTCTTATATATTTACTTTTCCTTAATTACTGTAAGTATTACCCTTTGCTTTCCTTCCCTGGTATACTTGATTATTACAATATATATCATCTTGCCTCTGCTTCCGATTACCAAATGTAGAAATCTGTCTTCTGTTAGTTGTTCTGTGTCGATATCATTTTAAATTATTTCCAGTTCAGTCTACTTAGTCTAGGAATATTATGTACTAAAGTCATTTGTAATGGTTTTACTGACAATGTGAGAAATTAAGAATCTTCTCACTAAAAATTTAAAATTGTCAACTCCCAGCTTTTGCCCTAGGCACAATTTTTACATTTTTATCATTATCATCACCTTATAACCATTTGTTTTATTTAATTTCAATTTTTTTTCCACTTGGCTACTAATCCCCCTTTCTCAGTTGAGACACCTAACACTACACTGCTGTATGGTTGAACACTACAAGTTTACTCACCAAGTGGTTTAATTCACATTGATTTCACTTATGATCTGCCCCATGTCATGTTTTCCCAATTATGTGTTGGTTTACATTTTCCCACAAAATTAAATTAACTACTGAATATTTTTGACAAAGATTTGGAGACATTATTGTACACAGAATTTATGTAAAGGACTAAATTTAGGTATCTGTTACTGTACAGTATTGTCTAAAAGAAGAGAAAGTGAGAATATATACAGTACAGTAATTGTAAACTTGTGGTATTCAATTGTATAGTTTTATTGATATACTGTACTAGACATGTGCTTGGGGAGGGGGTAGAAACACTTGGTGGAATGAGTAAAGTCCAAGGGAGAGATTCCTATATCACAAAAGCTTAGAAGAGACTGGGAGGCTCTCCTGTGTGAGTGGATGAAAGATAAATACTGTACCTACTTTTCAAATAGGTCCACGAAAGATCAAAACATCATATGACATGACCCGAAGCTCTACAGGTGCATGTCATATGATGTGACCCGAAGCTTAGGGGTTAATACTGTATTTCAGTTTTTAGACTTTGTAATAGAGTATGATTTAGTTGCTTGAGAAAGAGAGATTATAATTTAGTAACTTGAGAGATAGATTATAACTTAATAACTTTAGAGAGAGATTCAAATTTAGTAACTTGAGATTATGCTTTAGGAACTCAAGAGAAGAGATTATTATTTTGCAACTTGAGAGAGAAGAGAGTATTTCATAACTTGTGTATTTCTTTAATATGAATTTACTCAACTTTTATATTGTTAATGACATTATTGGTCTTGAAATATTTAAAATTTCTAAATTTAATATTGAAATCCCCTTTAGACATTAATGAGCTAAAGTTTACTTACTAAAGGAAATAACCCATTTACCATACACTTACGGCTCAAAATGGTTCTTGTAATACCATACAATGATGCTTACTGGGTCTTGTAGTCCATGTCCTCAGACAGGGTTAATCCCGTCACTACGGGGAAGCAACATTTAATATTTTATTTGGCTAATGCTAGACGATTTTATTCAGCTTAGAGGTAACCCCCATACACAAGGCTTAAGCCTAATAATGGTGCTTGCTGACCAATCCTCTTATGCACCATCTCTCAGTCCAGGTATTTTGCAGTTTGTTGATTTGCAAGGACTAGGACTCGCCCCCAGATAGATTGCTCTTGATGAGAGCTTGTGCATAAGCACAGGATGTCACTGTATGATTTGATTATGCATACCTGTTTCAGCATGGCTCTAGTGTTACACAAATTATTGTGGAAATATAACTTTACATTAATGTATCATTAATAAAACAGTTATTTTGAAGTTTGTGACTTTACAGTGGGATGTTGAGGTCTAATTTGAGTACTTTATTGCTAAACTGTAGTAATTTGTACAGATCAGTTCTATTCCTTCTACTGATATCAAGTAACTTCAGACAATTGAGAAGGAGCTTGTGTTCTGCTCAGTGAAAAGGAAAAAGAGATGTGTAGGTGAGGAGCACTACACTGTATACCCGTGGGGACAGTGAGGGCTTCAATTACTTGACTGTTTCAGGATGACACCAAAAGTACAGTAAGAAAGTTGGGGTCTTAACCTCCAAACCTTGTGATAATGATGGCTTAACACATATACTGTATGTTTGTCTAATCCTTAGAGCCTTAGTTAGCACCACTTCCTTCCTCTTGTCATAGCTGGCCTATGGTTGTGAGAATTGTCTGGTTTTAGGACACTGTAGTTGGAAATCCCATTTACTGGTGAAGACCACAGCCAGACAGTTTGGAAACCCTCTCGCTTCTCTGGGGTCTATGATTAGTCAGCTGGAACTGATTTGGAAAATGGTAGGTTTTGTCCTGATTGAGGACACACAACTCTTTATAAGACCTACAGCTGCTAGGAGCAATTGTTGCACCAAGTCTCCCACATCTGAGGCTCTCACTGTGATGGGAGAGATAAGGGTGATCTGTATAACAGAGTAATCTTGGCCGGGATTATAGGGGGTTTGTCTGAGAACATGAAAACTCCTCAACTATCAGCCCTGTCAGATAAGGGGATTTCACGAGCAATCATTAATTAATTTCTCTAGTTCTTAAGTACTGTACCAAAATTCCACCTTATGATTTATGAAAGTGTCCATTATTTTCAGCTGAGTTTTTGGTGTTTTGTCGAAATGCTCTTGAAATTTAATTGAATTTTTTCAAACTAAACAAGTTAAATCTTTCTTTCAAAGGTATAATACCTGGTACTATGAATGAAAGTCTACACATACACATTGATTTATGTATGTATGCAATTTTTGTATACCTCTTTAGTTACCAGTACATGCACACACAATATTAGAGATTATAATTCTCACTCCTCCATTAGTTCTTTCTCCTCGTCTCTTTATAACCTAATGCCCTTCACTTGGCAACTTGGGTAATGTACTCAATAAGTTTTTAGGGTCATGATACAGAGAACTCCTTAACATTAGTGGCTGGTATTTCCATTTATAATTAGTGTAAACACTTTTGCAATCTTTGCCCTAAAAGGGAGATTTGGAAGCAAAAGTTACCAATACAAGTAGGAATCTAACCAGTTGTGATGTCACACTAGCATGTATGCAGCTGCACCTTTAGCAGTTGCAAGTCAGCCATTTTGGATTCCAGGCTTTACCAGACTAAGCAAATACCTCCCTGCTTGCTTCTGTTGGGACCTGAGTGCCTCTCTTTCCCTTATTATTTCTCTGATCTGTTTTGGCAGGAAACATGCTGAAATAAATATTAATGTCTATGCAAAGACTTTTTGCATTTGTTGTTTCACATTACAATCAATTTTATATTTACATAAATGACCCAGTTTGATAACTGGCACTGAACATAATAGTTTGCCTCAAACTGGGCCATTAAGCAAATGTAAAATTACTTACAATGTGAAACAACAAATGCAAAAGCCTTTGCAGAGACATTAATGTTTATTATAGCATGTGCAGTTGCCAGCAAAAGTTCTCCCACAGCCCTGTGTAGCAGAGCTTTGGGAGGACTTTTGCTGGCAACTGTACCTCTACTTGTGTTAGCTTGGTTGTATTATTAGTTTCTGCAAATACAGGTGCCTGTACACTAACTTATTACATTATTTTCTAACACTCAATACAATATAAAGTATACAAATAAACTTTCAGTGTGTCATCATTCTCTCACAAACTTACTTCTCAAACTCACGTGAAGACAAGTAGACTTGTTATTCACGCCACCACATGCAATCACTAAGTCAGTTGCCTGATTGCCCAATTTCTCCTCATTTACTCTCATGCAGTATGTCGAACATTTAATAAAGTAAAATTAATCTTTACATTATTCTTAAATTTCATATATAGAGAGCTCATATCTTTCAAAAAATAATTTATTTTGTAAAGTAGACTTTCGGTTAACAGACCCTTTTCATCGCCAGTGTTATGGTTCCAGGATCTTAGGAATTATGTAGGTGTCAGTAATAACAATGTTTCTCATATATAATAATCATTATTTAAAGTGCATAAAATGCAGTCAATTTCCGGTATTTTTTTTTTTTTTTTACTTATTGTTCCCAAATACAGTATAACTACTGTATAATACAAAACAAAAATAAATCATCTGTTAAGTTCTCTATGAGCTGTTTTTTAAATGGTGACTATTTGATTACAACACAAAACTTTATTGAAGATGCAAAGAATCAACATAACCTAATCTTGGTACGGATGGGTTGGTTCATTTTGTCTAACACGCCCCATTCCCCCAAAAGGTAGCAATAGTTGGCTGGATTTGAGTGGTTTGACACAAGGAATCCAAGCTGGCTGATCTGCAACAGGTTGTGGTGTGTATACAGATACTACTAATGTCAGTATGATTGTTATCCTTGAACCTTTGACCTTTGCTTCCAAATCTCCCTGTGAGGTTGTTGTTCCAATGAAAGATTAAAATACCAGCTACTAAAGTTTGGGAGGTGGGGAGATAGCCTGGGTCCTAACCTTGTAGACTTAGTGAAAGCTGTACAGTACTTGAACCCACAAGCTGCAGTCTTGGTCATAAAAAGGTACTGTATTGTAGGATTAACCCTTCACATTTCCCTACTTTCAGGTTTTTTACATGTAGTATTTTTCTTTGTTGAAATACACCCCTCATTACACACTAAAAAATAATTAATGCAATTTATTTTAATAATTGTAAGAGAGGAAGATTTATTTCAGTAACATAGAATGCTAAAGTTAAGTAAAGATTACCCTGTCTTTGGTATATGTATATTGCAAGTAAGAACTGTAAGGATGGGAAATCGTGTCAACAATATTGGCTGAACAGAAATATTGCTGTATCATCTGAAACATGTTCTATTAGTATTGCTTTAGTTGTAACTCAACATCAGTTCAGTGAGTGGTCCTTTGACATGGTTATTTCCTAAACTACAATTGTAATATGTTTGCAAATACAAATATTATACAGGAATATTATAAATTTATTAATTGATCTTTACTGACAGTACAGGTTGACCTTTAAAATTTGGTGTAAGGTATAAATAATAAATGTAAAGGATATGATTATTTACAACTGGGACCTTTACTGTAAGAAAATAAAGTTTGTTAGAAATGTATATTTTTTATTTGTTGATTTTTTTCAGGACTGATTATATCTCCATGTAAATTTTTATCTTGTATTAGAATTTTATTTCAGACAAAAATAAAGACTGATTTATCAACTGAAACATGATGACTTTTGATACCTAACAAATAGCATGTCCACAGCATTCTCCTAACACTATTCATAATTGATCAGAGTAGAAGATTTGTCCTTTTACTGTACAATGCAATATCTGTCTGATGTAAACTTCAGCGGAAGTAATATACAGTACTGTATATCGGCTCAGACATGAGCAAGCAAAGGAAACTAGATAATATAATGTGGTTATCTTTAATAAATGGAATCTGAAACAAAGACTGAATTAACAAATAAATCAGTTGCTCGTTGGGCTGACAGCTAAGAATCCTCACCCACTTCACTACATACATCTTGAATTACACCAAGTGAACTAAAATTTTATGGGTGAAATGGCGGCATGGGGTGACTTCTCTTCCACCCCAATGCCTTCTCTTCTCCCTTCTCCACCCCCATTCTAATTCCCATCATCATCAACCAGGAGCCTTCTACATGCACACCTCAAAGAAAGTGTACTTTACTGCATTTATTTTTCGTTTGTATGTAATTTTTGGTGAGCTGGAACCAATTACCCAAAAACCCATTGAAACAATGGTTTCAGTTAACTTATTTTTCGGTTTACGAGCAACCTTCTGGAATGAATTGTGCTCGTTAACCGAGGGACCACTGTATATAAAAGCCGATTGAAAGTTTAACACAATCCCTGCTTCACCATAGTAACAGAGACCAGCTGGGATGCTGATCCCTCATTGAGCCAGCTAACTTGTGTGCAAAGAAATGTATATTCCCTCTATGCGTTTGCACTTAGGACAATTATTTCTTTTACCTTTTTTTTCACAATATGTATGTAGGATGGTGTGCATGTAATTGAGTAAAATAAAATGAAGAAAGTTACGTACACATATATTTAACCAAAAATATCAGTTGTAAAACAACCATAACACCTCACAGCTTGACCCAGTAGCCTGGTGGTTACGGTGACGAGTCTAACCTGGCTACAATGCCACGATTAATCACTATTGTAAACACTAATAATAACAGTAAATCCAGTGATATATAGCAGGGAGCAAGGAGAGTTACAAGAACAGATGACGCTCAACTAGTGGTCACTCACTCCCATTACTCGCACCCGTTGCCAGGCATAAGATTGAAATACGTATGGTAGAAATACATATCTTGTATAATTTGAAAACAGTGACAGGCACAGTGATAAACAAATTATATAAACCATGCATTTACCTACGATAACATAATAAGAAACATTGTATCATTACGAGAGTGAATGAAATAATATTCTCACAAACAACAATTGACAAATCTGTTTATGTTTCCCGCCTCAGGCACCTGTGTCCTGCGCGCTAACATCTTAGTTACACGGGCCTAAAATGATCTTTGCTCTGTTTTGGGAATGCTTCTTAGCTCCTGGAACCACCAAATTTTGTCTGAATCTTCCGAAATCCAGATTTACTGGGTCTGAACCTTCCAGGGTTCACTGTACATGTGATGGCTAAGATAAGATTTATGATGATCGTTACCCGATGGCTGCCTGAATGCTTATCCTGCATTGCCACTGCCATGAAAAGTGATGTGCAATAACTTGCAATATTCCGAGATATGATGACGCAATCACAGAATGGCATAACACATGTGATCCATGCGAGATGTGTGGGAAGCTCTGCCCATCACTGAGCAGTTAAAGTGTGTCGCACTGCATAGAGGATGGTTTGCATGTGGAAGGAGCTATTCTTTGTACATAAAATAATATATACTGCACCATACCAGTAAATGTGGGAATAAATAAAAACAATAATAGTATACTGTAAATAAAAGAAAAGTAAAATATACAGCATTGCCATTTGGCAATCATTTCACTGCACATGGGACATGAGACAGCGAGCCGAGATTCCCCACGCCACTCCCCCTCTCTGTGTTAACTCCTGCACACATAAGAAATCTTTATTTCCCATATATGTTTGACCGTGTGATAATAATTTTTTGACATATTTTGTAGGAACAATTGTGTACATGTAACAAGTAAAAAAAATAAAAAAAATTACGTACAGTGTATCTTCTCTTGCTCTCTGATATTCTCATAAGAATTGTTTATTCCCTTTATGTTTTTGACCTTATAATAATTATTTCTTATGTATTAATTTTTACACATTCTGAATGAAAGATTGTGTGCATGTGACAAAAAAAAAAAAAAAAAAAATCTCCCTGAAATTACGAGTTGAAAAATAACTGTTCTGAGATATAACTCAGGGTTTCAGAAGCGGAACTTGTTTTTCCCCATAAGTTATTAATATCAATAGGGTATATGACCGATCACCTTACAATGACTTTTCGAAGTTCCTAATCCTATTGTATAATGGTCAACACCTGTATACAGGTATCCCCCAATTTACGATGGGATTATGTTCCTGAAAAAACCCAACACAAATCAAAATATCGTAAATTGGGAGCTTTATAACATGGGGTTCAATGGGATACATTCCCAGCCAGTCCGACATCCACAAGTATCACTGGGAAAAAAATTCCTTCTCTAATAAAATAACAAAAACAATTAAACAACACTCACCACATCATTAAGAACAAGCCTGGTCATCATCACATAACATCTTTGAGGCAAGAGGACTCTTGATGGTGGAGTGGAGACATCACCCAGTTTCCTACACAGCCTCTGGGGAGTCTGGAGAGGCTTCACAATGTCAAGCCTTGACCTTCCCAGACGCAGGAGCCTCAGCAATACTCTTGCTAAACATTTTCAAAGTTACTGCTCACTTAACAGTCACAAAAAACAGATTGAAAGCACTTGTCACAAAAACAGATTGAAAGCACTTCACAGTCGCAAAAACTGAATAAAATCTCAACGTTAGTGATGTCCTTTCTCCCCCCCAAAAAAAACAAAACTGATAACATAAAAACAATGATAGCCACCAACACTGCTCACATCATGTTAGTTGTTGGTCCCACACACTGTAGCAGTGTAGCATGCTCAAATCTTCTCCCATGCACTCTAGACTGCTCAGATCTTCAACACACTCGAGACTGCTCGGATCTTCTCATATATTTCATACTTGTACTTTATATCACCCTCTTGTTGGACCTCTGATGGAACATCTGGATCCCTGGAAGAATACAATAACTGATTTTTATGAAGACTAAACAAACATGTGCATAAACTGAACAATCGTCATCATCCATGAATATACTGTAAATACTACAGAATATAATTTATTTTTTGTGTGTTTTCCATTAAGACTCTTTCTTGATACTTAAGGCTGCTAGGTGACCTTATTGACTGCGCAACTCCACTACATTGTCTATTATGTGCACACAAACTTTATATAATTGTCTGAACACCTTTCATAATTACTCGTACTTTTAATTATTCCAAAGTAAATGTTAAAAAAAAAAAAAAATGTAAGTCCCTATAGACAGTGGAACTCTAATTTATCATGAAATGCATATCTTGAATCATTTCTGCACTTCACTAATTAAACAGATTATTTTTCCTAGATTGACTGATGTTATGGTATAGTACAGGTATTTGAAAAGTGGTCAGATCTTTGCTATTTTTGTCATCACCATAATTACTCTTTCCCTAAAGCAGATTCATTGTATCCAACTCAATCAAGTTTTCAGTTGATAAAGATTAACCTTGAGTCAAAAACTTCCTGGACATCATCTTCACCAACCCCATTTAAACCTAATTCCTACATAAGCTTAACTACCTTTCTTACCCAAACTCCCGAGTCATCAAAATAATCAAATCATGAGTACATTTTTCTCACATCTTATGCCAAACTTCATCGAAGGTTGACTGTTGGATTTATTTCCATGGCAAATCAATGTTTTTAATAGCTTACACTATGTTTTCTTTTTCATGATTTAACAAGTATTTTTATTTTATTTTGTTGTGACTAGTACAGGTATTCCAAAAACATGGGAATTATCTCTTGAATTAAAAATGTTTTGCTTGGAATAACAAAACCTTGATGTGTCAGACAAATCATTAAGGTTGAAGGAATGTTCAGGGCTATTGTGATGTTCCTACCTCTTAAGCTTTATTTTTTAACAGTAGGCCAGGAGAAAGTTGCACATCAATCTTAAAAAGAATTTATTTTTAACTTTATCTGAACACCATATAACAGGAAGACAATTCTTAATTAATAATCTCCCTCAGTACACTACTGGTCCCAAGAAGAGATAACTTGTCATTGACTGCCTTAAATACAACTTTGCTTTTCTTCATGAAAAATAAATGTTCTGCTGGACATTTTTCCAGAAAATGGCTGCTGCTGACAAGGCAAATACTCTCTCTAGTACTTGAGGGTATACTATACTGTACTCTCGTTGCCTCAGATTTATCAGTTGTTCCCTCATCAGAGGGAGATTGTATATACCTGTACTGTACAGTATTTCCTCTCCTGGAACATTCAAATCATCTTGAACTTCCTTTAAATGCTTTAGAGGTACATGGTGCATCCTCTTAATTTTATACATTTAAAGACAAGGCAAAAGTCACTATAAAAAAAGGTGGGGTATGTTATTTTGGATATCAAAATTAATGGATTTTAGCAGTGCATAAATTTAAAATAAATTGTGAGGTACAGTTACCATACGCATTTTTGCTCACATTCTAAAATATTTCTCTTGAATTATAGCTAAATGTGTACCAACAGATTAATTCTTGAGTTTGATCTTCAGTTCAAACAATCTGTAAGTTTTAAATTTTCTCCATCAACAAACTACACGTGCTGAAATGTTGCAGGTGTTGAAGGGGGTTACATTCAGAGCACTTTTTCTATACAAGGTATCTTGTCTTTTAACCCTAAGATAAAATAATATACAGTTAATAATTATGTGACTTACTGAACTCGTGTGAATGTACTGATGTCAAAATATGGCAGGACAGTATCACAAGTGAAGTCCTTCAGTATCCGTGTTAGGTAGATCCTGTGAAGGTGTTTTGACTCAAGAGCCATCTGGAAAATACAATAATAAAGATTCAAACTCTTTTAGTGACCTCAAAACTACAGCAATGTGTTTAAATTTCCAGAGTATACTTATAGTGTTGTTATCGCCACGCACAATTGTGCGCGCCGGCCACATGTTAAGTGAAGAAACTGTTTACAACTCAGAATAGCTTACTAAGCGAGACGGAGGTAGCAGCTGTGTGACTGCCTGAGGGACAGACTATCGCCTTCTACTGTAGAGGCAACATCTTGATTCTCGTCAGCCAACATCTTCCTGCAGGACATTAATTTGTTCTCGTTGGTCTAACCCTAGACCCCAAAACGTGAGTGTGATTGTGAACTGTTGAATCCTCTGAGAACTCTAAATAACTTTAATAAGTGTAATTATGTACTGTATATTGATCGTATTATTCAAACTGTGTGTCCTGATGTACCAGTAGTTGTTATATGTGAATTGTATTCAACAGGTTTTGACTGAATTATACTCACCGCATCAACGACAAGGGTCTTATTGTCCTGCACAAACCAAAATCGCTCCTATGAGCGATTACAGTGTAATTTAACATTCAATACTGTACAGTGTATATATATATATATATGTATATAGTGATTTAAGGTCGATTTAGGGGAATTTTAGGAGTGTTTCTGACTTTATGCATTTTTTGGCTTTACTTTGTATGTACTTTTCTGTGAGTTGAAACCAATTACCCAATATCCCATTGAAATACAGTAATGGATTCGGTTAACGAACGACTCTGTGGAACAAAGTGTGTCCCTCGGTTAACCGAGGGACCACTGTAATGTAAAATTCTTTCAACTGTATCTTTGGGTAGATTTAAAAAAATTTCTAGGTGTCTCTTTTTCTTCTCAGCACCACGAGAACTCTCGAAAACTGTCACTTTTACGCTTGCCAGCCATTTTAAAAGGAATTACAAACAAAAATTTTGTCAGTACACAGCGCAATCACTAACGTTGGGACTCGAAAATACGTAATTTTAATTTTTTTTTTGTATGACTGGGGCGGTCGTAGGTTGAGTGCATGCCCAGTATTTGCCAACAGTGCGTAACAGTGATTTGACCGATCGCCCAAGCGGCTAATGAGCCGGTGAAGAGGATAAAAGTAAAAGTAACAAGAACAATGGGGTGATTCTAAAGAGGTCATGATGATCTTCCACCAATATAGCCACAATTAGTGATGTGAATGTTTTTTTTCCCATTGGAATATAAACCGTTTATCCCGGTTAAAAACCACCCAGATTAAAAAAAAAAAAAAAATCTGAAAAGGATTTACTAGTTCTGTGCTTCTCTCTCTCTCAAAATTGTGTAATCTCCTATATAACTGGATTACATTATTCTTTTCCTGAAATTGTTTTTTCTTTAATAATAAAAGATTATTTTACACCCAAAGTATATTTTGAAAATATCAAAATAATTTACTGAAAAGCATAGTAAATATATCTGAAAATATTGCTAATGATTGTACACCTTTGTAGAGTACAGTACAGTACTTTCCAGTACTACTTTTGACAAGTTATTGTAAACGAATAAAAATAAATGTGTAAATTATCTAAAAAACACTATACAGTACAATAATGATGTCTTGTATTGGGAGCAACTCAAAATGTAAATTTACAAGATGATACAAAAATACTGGAAAAATTTGGAAAAATTCCAGATTTTTTTTTTCTGCCCAACATTATTATTATTATTATTATTTTTACATCTCTAACCACAACCACTGTAGTTGGGTGAATATACAGAGTAAAGAATAGTATCCAAGATAATATAAAGTAATGTACATGAGAGAGAGAGAGAGAGAGAGAGAGAGAGAGAGAGAAAATCTCACTTCATATATTGATGAGCCTCCGATGGCCCAAACAGTCTCAATCTGTTTACTGCGATCTTTGGCCTTGGACAATGCTTCGTCAAAGTTGCTACAACAGATACTGTTAGTGAAGAGGCTCGGGGTGCTCCTGTTGACAAAAGGAATGGCAAATACAGCCTTTAGTGTTCATTAATTATCTATCTGTCTAATACTGTACAGGCATTAGCAGAGCAGGGCTTAAACTGTAAAAAAATCTGAATCACCACTGTTAACTTGAGTGGAAGCCCTGCCCTACCTGGATTCTTTTTTTTTTTCAGGGACATTCTGGGGCCATATGCACTGGACACTAGGACATAGTACAGTATTCTAAGGTTGAAAATGCAATATGTCCAACATTATAAGTGTGGTCCAAACATGTGCTACATGTGCACATGGCATGAAAGTACCTGTACTGTGAATATGGTTAAAACAAATTTTTTTTTGAGGGGTTTTGAAATTTGAACTGAAACAGGGCTTTCCTGCTCAGTGGGGTCATTTAGCTGAACAATCACTGTGTTACCGAGTGTTCCTCTGTCTACCCAGCAGCAATTGGGGACCTGGATGTAATCGATTTGCGGATTGTGTTCCGCAGTAATGTTTAGTCAGTGCAGTTGGCGAGTTGTCCGGTCTTCTCAGACTATTCCTTGACACTGGGTC
Organism: Homarus americanus; assembly: GCF_018991925.1. Lineage (NCBI taxonomy): Eukaryota > Metazoa > Arthropoda > Malacostraca > Decapoda > Nephropidae > Homarus > Homarus americanus. The sequence goes on from NW_024715014.1 coordinate 3,994,480, forward strand.
ATGCAACTTGTTAACTTAGGGTATGGTTGTTGTGTTGGCAACAGCTTCTAAACTTTAAACAAATTCACGCCGAAGTGGCCCCAGGGCCGGCATCCTCGATTTCAAGGGGTATTCAAAGCAAAGCAATGCACTTTAATCCCTGTCCATAAGTCTATCCATCATCTGTCTATTAAATAACTATTTGTCCATTATTTATCTATCAAATCCCATTCTACATTCCATAAGATGGTCTTAAAATTAATACAATTGAAAATATTCACAAATATATCAAAGATGTTAAATTTTATCTATTTTCTGTACAGCACTGTACTAAAAAGACATTAATTCATCAAAATTATGCAAAATGTAAAGAATTTTGTGAAAGAATACAATTAATATAAATAAATTTAAGTTATAAAATACAGTAAGCTGTACAGTGTATCTTAAATGGCAAATAAAAGTAAAAATTCTAAATGAAATGGATACAAAATCTTAAAAACAAATTAATCGAGGCATTTTGTATACCGTACTGTACTGCATCATGTACCTGCATTACATTGGCTAGGGGAAAAAAAAAGTCGAATATCCATTATAAAAAAATTTAGACAAGAAAGTTATAAAAAAATAAATAAAATCTATAGAAAATACCTAACTTAACCTCAAGCTTATTTCACCTTACAAATAATCACTAACCTAACCTAACCTAACTTAACCTCCTCAGGTAGTATTAGGTTGTTTAATCATCAGGTGAAATAAGTTGTTGGGGTAATCTTCATGAGAGCCACTAAATGATTATATACTATTTATAAAAGAAAAAGAAAAAAGAAAAAGCCTAACCTAAGCCTACACACTAAAATACAATATTAATATTACATGGAAGTGATGCAAAACCATAAATTCCACTAAAGAATTTTATTTATGAATGTAAGAGTTAAAGATTCAGTTGTGTACATGGAAGAAAAAACAAAAAACACTAACTTAACCAAACCTCAAGCTAAAACAGAGGGAAATTGTGGGGTAAAAACAAACAAACTTAACCTAACTAAAATACTGTAGGTCCCAGTTCACTGCTGAATCCCAATCATGTAAGACTTTGCATTGTGAACTATGCAACTTACTTGGCCTTTGTGGTCAATACCATATTAAGACGACCAGGAAGAGGACGGAACTTGATAGGAATGGACTCCCAAGTCTTGCGTCCCATCAACACCACGTTTTGTTTCTCAGCAACACTTGTCCTCTTTGTGATGCGGCTGAAATGTTTCATCTCTTCTCTGAGGAATAAAATATTATACAAGTATGAGTAGATGAGACCTTAAGCTTTACTGGAATGGTGACTTAAACAACTAAATATATAAGAACATAAGGAGTCTGCAATAGGCCTGTTGGCCTGTGCATGGCAGCTCCTGTCGAGAGTTACTACCACTCTCTATCATCCATGAATCTATCTAGCCTCCTTTTGAAACTTTCCAGAGTTCCCGCACTTACTACAAAGTTGCTAAGCTTGTTCCACTCGTCCACCACCCTATTTGTGAACCAGTTTCTTCCTATCTCCCCACTAAACCTAAACTTATCCAACTTGAATCCGTTGCTCCGACTCCTATCCTGCTCGGTTATTATAAGAACTTTATCTATATCCCCTTTATTGATTCCTTTCACCCACTTAAATACTTCTATCATATCTCCCCGCACTCTTCGTCTTTCTAGGGAATGCAAGTTAAGTTTCTTTAACCTATCCTGATATGGAAGGTTTCTAAGTCCCGGAATCATTTTTGTCATTCTTCGCTGTACCGACTCTAGTGAATTTATATCCATTCTATAATAGGGGCACCAGAACTGAACCGCATAATCGAGGTGCGGCCTAACTAGCGCAAGATATAGTTGCAATAAGACCTCTGCACTCTTGTTACTTACACTTCTAGATATACACTGTCTCAGAAAAATGCATACACAGTGCCTTACAGATTTTCATAGAAATTGCATGAATGTTTGTACAGTACAGTACATGCACTGTATTAAAAGTTTAGAGCAGCAACATTTTCCTCACCCCTCTCCCTCTTTTTTTTACGGGGATTAGCCCACCCGGGCACAGGTCATTGACCCATATTGGGGCCTGGTGGGCGAAAATGTATTAATAATAATAATAATAACAATAACAATAACAATAATAATAATAATAATAATAATAATAATAAAAAAGAACCATAAAGAAATACAAAAATGAAAAAAAAATTAAGATCAAAAGTGAGAAACAATACAGTACTGTATGCATGTTGTGTTGCCAATAGTACGAGAAGCAATTGAGACCCTGCAATTGAGTGTAAATGAGGCAGAAAGTCAGATCAGCAACCTGGGACTTGGTCATAAAAACTCATAATTTTTGTGATGCCATATGGCACATTAACAGGTGAGGACAATGTTGCTGTTCTAATACAAGCATTAACACAATCTCCAGTAAATTCTTTACAGCAGTGTGTTAACACTTTTGTGATGTATTATATGGACAATACTGATACTGTATGTGTAGCTCTTGTACACAATATTGAAATTTGGGTATTTCTGGAATTGTGCTGCACCAAATAGTATGTCTAAAACATTCAACTGCATACACCATTCAGTACAGTGACCCCTCGTTTAACGAACGCCTCGGTTAACGAAATTTCGGTTAACGAACTGCCTTCCATAAGGATCTTCAATTCAGTTAACCAACAAAAATTCGGTTTGCGAATTTCTTACGAACCGACCTCAACATGTTTTCGCTTGCACTGACCGGGCAATCAGCTTTAGTATCAGTCCGCCAATACATTAATCGGTTCTAGGGCTTAAATTCCTTACTATTTTAGTAAATATCAAGAAGTTTATACTATTCAACAATTTTAAAAGTTTAATATTCAATTTTTTAGTCATTTTAACAATTATTGAACATAATTGAAGGTAAAGTGACTAGTTTAATGCGCGACATCCAGCCTCTTAACACAGCAAACAGGCGTTAGTCTCTCTCTGTTTTCACTGGAGGTAACATCTTGCTTGAGACTCTCTTCAACTAAATGCTTTTTTTCTGTGTTTCCAAGCAAATTATTGGTCATTTTGAAATTTATTTTACATATTGACAACATATAATGCAGTGCAGTGCTGATTTAAAGAAAACAATCTTGAAATACACCAAGAGAACTAAAATTTTATGGGTGAAATGGTGCCATGGGGTGACTTCCCTTCCACCCCAATGCCTTCTCTTCTTCCTTCTCCTCCACTCCCATTCTAATTCCCATCATCATCATCATCATCCAGGAGCCTTCTACATACACACCTCAAAGTAAGTGAACTTTTCTACCATTTTTGTTGAATTTAGGAAATTTTCGGTGAGCTGGAACCAATTACCCAAAAACCCATTGAAACAATGGTTTCGGTTAACGAACGACCTTCTGGAACGGATCGAGTTCGTTAACCGAGGGGTCACTGTAGTGTATAATCCAATATTTTTATAAATTTGGATAGAATTGAAAATTAACCTCATTCCAACATCATGGATAAAAATGGACCACCTGAACATTAGCCTCTAGTTATTTTACCTGTTGTTCAATCACCCTAGCGATACCTGGGGGAATAGGCTACTAATGTTTACATTAATTCAGCATATATATATATATATATATATATATATATATATATATATATATATATATATATATATATATATATATATATATATATATATATATATATATATATATATATATATATATATATATATATATATATATATATATATATGCAAGTAAATCACTTCAGGTGAGGACAGACTGTCCTCACCCCTGAAGATGTGAATTACACGAAAGCGCTTGGGAACTTCGTGTTTTCTTCCTTCCTTGTGGTTATCAGCACACACACATATATATATATATATATATATATATATATATATATATATATATATATATATATATATATATATATATATATATATATATATATATATATATATATATATATATATATATATACACCCTGTATACACAATACACCATTATTCTGATACAGTATACTGTATACAAAGCATATACAGTACTGTGCCGTAGAGACAGTGCAGGTATACAATGTACAGACAGTACAGGCATACAATATATTACATAAACAGTGCAGGTTTACAATGTACACAGCCAGTAAAAGTACAGTATACAATGTACAATAAAAGACAAAAGTCGTGTCGTGAAATTTGATGAAAACATATGCCGAAGAGCAAAATTTTTGGTGCACTCTGCCTTGTGGTAGGGGTCTCATAACGTTTCACGGATTATATTTAATCTTTGGACAAAACTACGACACGACTTTTGTATTTGATTGTACTGTACATAGACAGTACAGGTATACATGTACATACACAGTACAGATATACAATGTACTACATAGACAATACAGGAATACAATGTACTACATACAGTACAAGCATACAATGTGCTATATAGACAGTACAGGTATACAATGTACATGAGACAGAACACAAGTATACTATGTACATTGACAGTACAGTACAGGTAAGCAAACAATGGTAGATGTTGGACCAAGCATAGCCAACAAAGCCTTTAGATACTTATAATATACAGCAAGGTCCTTTATTTAAGCTGTTGTGAAGGTAAGTGAAAGGGGCATTTAGCGGATACTGTATAAAGAGTAACAATAACATTTAGACAAATACTATACACATTTAGGTAGTTCTCATAACTGTACAGTGTAATCTTGATATTTCTACTCATTTCTGAACATGATGCACTGCACAATATGACAGCATTTGCCGTCATGTAGTGTAATTATGCAACTTATTTATTTCAGCTGGTACACAGACCTTTGTGCATCTTAGCATTAATCACTTGTACTTTTGTGGGAAGTTTGAACAACTAATATGATGATAAAATGAGACTTGTTGCTTGCAAGCAGTAAGTCACCCTTAAGTCTTGTTCAACTCACAATTACTGTATTAATCACATCTTAACCAACTCATCATGCTGTCTTCATTACATATTGTTTATAATTTCAAAGATGTTATTAAACCTTATTTCACAGTGATCCAAAAGTACCGTATGTTTGGGTTAAGAAATACAAGAAACTTAAAAACGTGATATTTTATTTACAAATATTACAAAGCATGTGTTACAGTATCACAAAACATGTTACAAAACTACTTGCCTATATTTCCAAGTTATAAACCTTCTTTGGTAGCTTCTACATAAGCAATTCTTTCTCCAGTCTCCCTGTGTGGGATAATTTTATCTTAATTTTCACAGACGACTGAATGTGGCCCCAACAGCGCTCATTTACCAACCAACTCACATCATCAATCACATGGGTTGGGCATCACAGACAGGTTTATGCATACTGGATATATTTTCTCTTATTTGTCTGGATATTTGTGAACCAGTTACATATTTACTAGATGATTATGCTAAGGTGACAAGTACCCTGTACTCTAACTTGCTGTTAACTGCCATGAGTTATACAGGAGAAATTACTTCATCCATCAAATATGAACAACACCCAAGACTTATACGTATTACTAAGTTTTATAGTTCATGGTTGAGCAAATACATACAAATATAGAGAAAAGTAAGCCATCACCCCTGCTGCTTTATGGTGACAAAAACCACGTATGATATTGCTGTACTGTACTGTACAGTATTCTACCTGTGCAGTACAGCACATGGTAAAATGCATTAAAGAAGCTATTAGTTAAAACTTCAAAACTGTGATGCCAGCAAGATAATGATGGTGCAATAATGCTTAAAACTAAGTTAATTAAAATACAAAAAAAAAAAAACTCTACCTAAACACTTTGTGAATCACTTTACTTTTGGCAATCATGTTATCATATTTAAGAGTTGCTTAAGAACATGAGCAGTTGTGCCCCAAATATGTTTTGTTACCTGAAACAACTGATCAACTTGTTAATAAGTAACCAAAGCCTGTTATGAGAATATCCTGTATTATTTACCAAACAAACTGTTGGTACTTGAGACAAACGTTATAATATTAAAAATCATATTTCCTCAATCACAGTTAATGATATGACGAGGAAGGCAGCAAAGATAATACAATACTTACACAATAATGAAATCTGGAGTTGTGCAACACTAAGAAAACCTTCCTTACAGTAAACCTATTCAATGTGGCTGGTCTGAATTTCAAGTGTAGCCTCAGTGTGACACTTTTTTATATTTAACAGTGTGGTACGTTTGACATACATACAGAGGTTTCTGTTCCATATGTGCCACGTCCCCATTCAAATGCCAGAGGTGGATTGTTTTATATGCGACAAGTTATGATTCAATTGCCAGGGATATTTCCACACTGAACGGGTCTAAGAATTGAGTAAATTCATGGTGACTGTGTGAGGAGGAAGCAGCAGCTTAAGTGAGACATTATTATGAAGTCTCTTAAAATGCATTACGACATTATACACAAGTGTTTGCTACTGCAGACCATGACCCCAACACCATCAAGGTCACAGTACTCATAACTATTGGTCAATGATGGATAAAATTAGTAGTGATGAATGAAAACACCTGGGATTTTGTTATAATATATCTGCAGTGTTCAGATAAAATCCCTTTTATATCTACTATGTTTGAGTTACAAAGTTCACAAAGCTGGACACACATACAGACATGTACCACTTCTACAGTAAGAGAGAGAGATGAGCAGAGTATGTAGGGGTGACTGAATTTGTATTAGGTTATGCAAGGTAAGAAAATTGAGTGAAGCCACGATACTACCCTATATGAAAGGTTGGCTCATTGCACAGCCCAAAATAAATATTATCGTTACTCATAAAGTTAACGTGGTTTATTGTTTTGTGAGCAGTGATATTCCACCACTTTCAGAATGGTTGGTACAGTCGACAACATTATCTACTATGTGCACCACATTTTCTAGTACTGTTAACATTTTTGTGCAGAGAACTACCAGAATCTCAAAATGATGAGTAATTTCGTATATACTGTACAGTAGGTAGCAGGCACACCAGCATATGATGATACACTGGTGAATATATCAAGGCATTTTGCCCAGCATTTGAAATTGTAAAGATGGAAAAAAGTAGGATATTTTATGGGGGGACTGTACATACCGGGTAAATAATAATCACAAGTCAAAAATAGTGAGATAAGCAAGTGTGTGTGTATATGACCATGAGACAACATCTGCACCCATGATGACAATACTGTATAATATAATAATGGTTGCCCCTCATGTAACGAGGATGGCCATCCCAAGGGCCACCTAGGCGTGAATTTGTTTAAGGTGTGGAATCTGTCGCCAACACAACAACCACACCCTGAGTTAATGAGCTGCATGACCCAGTGTCAAGGAATAGTCCGAGAAGACTGGACATCTCGCCAACTGCAGTGGCTAACCATTACCCCAGAATACGATCCACAAATCGATTAACATCCAGGTTCCCAATTACTGCTGCGTAGACAGAGGCAAATGGAGTAAAGAAACTTGCCCATAGTTTCACCCTGCCCAGGGATCAAACCTGGGTCAGCTCGTTTGCGAGGTGAGCATGCTGACCATTACACCACAGGACGCCACATGACAATACTGTATACTACATTCCACACTACACTATCTCTATTTCTGATTCATAATTACTATAAGCTGCTGCCTCACCACCAGTTAACGTTGTTACATAAGAGATGGTAGATCTACTTAGACACAAATATAATGATACCTAGGTAAGAAAATCAGTCTCCTGGTAATTAATCAATACGTACATTATATCTAGAGACTTAAAAATGTATGTTCACCTTTAAATTGTTTCATTAACATAAATACCTGTACTTATAAATTACATTGAAAGTTATCAATTATTAATCAGATTAAAGCCAAATAAGAATATAGTATTGTAGAGTGATTATCTAAAATAAATTACACCACAGTATAATACAGTACACTGAGAACAACCCAAGCGATCTTCTGGCCCGCCAAGTAATCAACTTGTGCCAATATACGGTACAGTAAACCCTACAGTCCACCACATGATGAAATATGTTTTACCACACAACTTTATTTCCTCACCTACTGAAGTATACTCATAAAATGTTAAAACTCCCTCTTTCACAAATATTCTCCTTAAGATGGCCTTCCACCATGACTCACTCTTGTACTGTACCATTGTCTTGGATGAGTAATGATCTACCTATCTTGGAAATGAACATTGGGACTCCTGTTGTCTCAGTAGGGGTGTCAAAGTCCTTCATCCGTTGTCATATTGTCTCGTCTCAAATCATAAAGACACTGTTTGGAGCGATTGTACACAATGGTCAGCTTTCACCTCATCTAAACATATATCTTATGAGTTATTTCAGTCTTAAATTCATGACACAATAACCACTGTGATAAGTACACCATTTTTCTTCTGACTTAACTTTAGTCAACACTATACTCTTCCATCTTACATCAATAATGACAGCATCTTTCCTTTTCATAATAACTTTAATCATTATATACATCAATAATAATGATATCTTTCTTTATTCATTATAACTTTAGTCATTACTACACTCATCAACACAGCAAAATTCTTGATATACAAAATCATGGAATGTGAAAATCATGAGCTGACATTGACCACAGGGATAAATGCCATGATAATGATATACTGTACAGTAGTAAATCAAGTCATTAAGATACACCACAATTATTACACACTGTAATGTACTCTATTGTCATCCATTCAGTCTGTTTCTACTACTAAAATCCTCTTTAAAGTCCAAAAAACTGTAATATCAAACTAGTGACACAAAATTCTACAATAAATTGGTCACGACTGTTACTGTATATATTAAAGACAGTCCAATACATAACTTAAAAGAATAACTGAACAAAAGCACTCATTGTATATACAGGGTGTAAAAAAAAGTATACACTGCCTATAAGGTTTTTGAGAACACTACCTACATGAATATTCATATTATTTGTGGGAGACCTCGTACATCAAAAAGTGAATACATACTGTACTGCACAATGTTGATGTTGTAATACAGGTTGACAACCCTTTATCCGAAATTCCGAAAACCGAAAAGCTCTGAAAACCGAAAGTTTTTTGTGGAGCAAAAATTTTATTATTTTTTTTTTTTTACAGGTATTAGCCCACCCAGGCATAGATCACTGACCCACATCGGGGCCTGGAGGGCGAAAATGTAATAGAAATACTAATTATAATAATAATAATAATTATTCATAGTAAATAAAAATTTTAAATAAAAATACACGCAAATAAAATAATAATGATAACAATAATACTGTATTCATAAAATAATAATAATAGTAATAATAATAATAAAGAAATACAAGAATGAAAAAAAGATAAAAAGTGAGTAACACGACCCAGACCTATGAATTATTATTACTGTATTACCTGTATTATTATTATAATTAATATTATAATCATTATATATTTTCGCCCTCCAGGCCCCAATGTTGGTCAGTGACTTGTGCCCAGGTGGGCTAATACACACACACACACACACAAAAACTAACCATTCTGAAAACCGAAAAATTCCGAAATCCGAAATGCCTCTGGTCCCAAGGATTTTGAATAAGGGATTGTCAACCTGTACAAACATTCATGCAATCTCCTAGAAAATCTGAGACAGTTTGTATAAATTTTTCAGAAGTACCCTGAATTGGTAACAAATCTTCTCATGTACAGGATGCTCCATCAAAGTGAAACACCAGTAAGAGGATATATACAGTACTGTACTGTAGTTTACCCATCATAAATGAGACATACATAGTTCTTAGTTTACCACCAATTACATGACTACATCTCCTATAAACATTAACATATCTAGTTAGCTAGTCATTAACAGAACAGTATCTAATAGCAAGTTCATCTCACAATACACACAAGACATGCTATAAATCACACTGACAGTTCTGTAGCTACACCACAGCATCTTCCTCTGGTAAAGCCCATTTAAGATGTAAATTCAATTTCCTTAAAAATACAGTACAAAGGAGGAACCTGTAATACACAGAGAAAAACTGCCATGTTTGGTAGTATTATCGCACAGAATAACACCCTTCTCACATGAGTAAAGTTACATCTGCACAACCTGTGTAAAGGTTAAGTAACATATATACAACCTGGAAATAACATACTGTATATATACAGTATATATATATATATACAGGTAGTTCTGCTATAACGCGATAATTGTGTTCTTGTAAAATATCGTGTTATAGAAAATCGCGTAATAGAAATAACAGGGCTTATGGAGAAAATAGGGTTAGGTGCAGATTACTCGAAATCGAAAAAATTTAGTAGTTAGCCTAACACAAAGGATAGCACAGTCTAAATAAATGTTACATTCATATCTAATAATAAAATCATACAGTAAATGTAACACTTTACTTGATGGGGGAGAAGGGTGATTTTGAGGTTGATAAAATCGAGCTTCTCTTCAAGTGTTATATCCTTTCTTTTACGATCATCACCAGGAATTCTATCACCAGAACGCTTCTTGTTGATATTCTTCTTTACTATATTCACAGTTAATACAGTGGGGTATGCTATAACGAACGGATTCTACTACGAATATTCCTATAACGAACGGTTTTACCTATAAAATTGAGAATGCTATAACGAACGAAACTCCTACAACGAACATTATTTAATTTTTTTTTTCTAATTTATTGTTTTTTTATTACAAATATTAATGATATTCTTTATTTCAGGGGTTTAGATGCATCTTTATGCACTTTTTTACAATTTTTACAATTTTATATTATATTTTTCAGTGTTAAGTGGTTGTATTTGGGGGCCTGGAACGGATTAATCCTATAACGAACGAATGCTATAACGAACAAGGTTCTAGAACCAATTAGATTCGTTATAGCATACCCCATTGTACCACAAAATTGGAGAAATAGTAAGCAAAAATCGCGTTATAGCAAACAAGCGTTCGCGTTATACAAATATCGTTCCTAATTCATAAATCGCGTTAGAGCAAATTCGCGTTATCAAAACACGCGTTATAGCAGAAATCACTGTACAACATGCACAAGTGTTAAGTAACACCTGTAAAACATGCACAGTATAAGTGTTGAGTGTCGTCTGTATAGCCTATACAGTACTGTACATGTATTAATATAATGTATAGCTATAACATATATATGCACTGCATTAAGGAATATATGTACAAGTACAACCTTTACCAGGTAAGTATTAACACCTGTACAACCTGTGTATGTTACACCTCTCCAAACTGTAGCTACATAATTTGGTTAATTAACTTACATTAAAAATTATTTTAAAGAAACATCTCTTATTTAAAAGAGTGCAAATACTGGAAAATGGCTTTAAAACAGTGTTGCGGAACATTAGTGAATTTGGCAGGTTGTCTATGGGTACTATAGTCTCCTGCTATAAGAATGCTATTCCACAGAGGATGACCCTCACTGAACCTCAAAGACCACTGACTCATAAATGATTTAGCTATTAGATTAAAAATAAAGATCTCAAAAAGCCTAAATGACAGATAAAAGTTGCAGCATTAAGAAGTGTACTGTATATCCAGTAGAAAAGTGGGTAGACATATAAAATATAATGCAATTTGACTGAATGGTTACAAATCCTTTGATACTGTATATACCCAGCAACTACACAACATCAGCCAGGGTTATAGTTTTTGGATGGCCAGACAAAATGAACCAACTGAACCTAACAATTTTATTTTATCATTTATTTATGTTGGGTAAGGTTGGATCACTGTTTGTTGTCATTAATAGTCTAATAACTGGTGCATCCATACATACTTGTCCAGCATTGTCTCAATATTGAAACAGCACTTCTATGATAATGGAACTTTATTTCTGCAATGTTGAGTGTCTGCTGGGTAGAGCTATTGTATACCTATTAAAGCAGTTAATGGTATAATTCAGTAAGTAATGGTGGTAACCTTAATATGATAACCCAGCGACATTTTGAATCTCACGAAGATTAGGAACCCCAGCTTAATTCACCTGATCATTAAACACCCAAATGCTAAATGGGATTTGGGTTGGTTAGTACAGTATTAGGGCATTTAATCATTAGGTAAAATAAACATGGGTTCATAATCTTCATGAGATCCAACATTTCCTTGAGTGAAGTGATACCTGTATTGACTTCAAATTAATATATATATATATATATATATATATATATATATATATATATATATATATATATATATATATATATATATATATATATATATATATATATATATATATATATATATATATAGTATGGTATATGGAAGTCTCTAAAATTTAACTAAACTTAAAATTTCAGATAATAACCACCTAATTTATAATGAAGGAACTAATTACAGTACTTTCCATTTACTCTGTCATGATTAAGTCCACCACACTATTGACATTGGAATACAATGAATCCACTGTCACTGCCACAATTTTCAACATGGAGCCGGGGGCGTTGTCAGGCCTCAACATGGAGCCGGGGGCGTTGTCAGGCCAAACAGAAGATCGGCTCTTGAATTCATGAAGTAGACTAGGGCCAGAGAGAGCAAGAGCGATGCAATTCCGCCACACACTAAACCAACCTCCTCTGCCACTGATGGCTTCAGGAAAATCATAGCCTTGGTTAACTGCCATCCACTCTCAGTCCATGTGGAATACTCGCCCGACTGCCAGTTGTAATCCTTTATAAGGAAGGCGGGGCTCATGGCCTCCGTCTTCCTTACAGTGGACATGACACACGTTCCATTGTTGAGAGATGCGAAGTAGTAGAGCTGGTGGACTTGATTTAAACTCTCTGTCTTACACTTGGTCTCGTTCAGCTCGACTTTCTCGCCCAGGAGTTTGGCAAAGACTAAGTGGGTCAAGGTTGTACGGCTTCCCTCGCCTCCCTTAACGCTGACGTACATCTTAGCAGGTTTGTCACTGAAGAGGTCTCGTGGCAGTCTATCACCATAGTCGCGGAACATCTGACAACTGAAGTTCTTCATATAACAATACAACAGATCGTCAGTCAGCTTTTCGTCTGCCTTGATAACCTTTGAGTTGCCCGTGAGGCGTGTGTAAAGGGCAGATGCCAGCACTCCTGCGACCCGGCTTATGTGTTTATGATACATGTCCGTCTCCTGGCTCTCATTTTCAGATGTGTATTTAACATTACGGTAATCGTCAAATATACTTTCATAGTAAGAGTTCTTGAATTCGTCTCTGTGATCGGTAATGACGACACCAGATATATTCACCCTTTTCAAGAAGCTCTGGAAAGATGCAGGTGGCAGAGGTGCATCTCCATTGGCTCTCTCAAATTTTACATTCCCAGAACTGTTGGCATACTTTTCCAAGAGATTTAGCAAGGTGTCTGTCTCATTCCCAATCTCTGGATCAACATTAGAGATGGGATCAGTGTGGAGGAACAGATGGCTTCCTACGGGCGTCATTCCTTGGCCTACCTGAGCCAGCTCAATAAAGGAGTCAATGTGGGTTAAGTTCATCTGTGATATCTGGTCAGTCTCGTCCTCTTGATGTTTAAAAGGAAAGTCTCCCTTCTCCATGTTCCACACCATACGTGATGATCCAATGTAACCCCAAGTCTCTCCCTGGTACAGCACAAACAGCACATTCTTCTCAACCTCTGATTTCATGATGTCGTCCTTTAAGTTATAGAGAGCCCCGGCGGCGGCCAAGAGTGTCACCATGCCTGAGATGGCAGAGTTTGCGCCAGGAGAGATATTATCAAACATCGTGGCAGCGTCCATCCTGGCAGCCACGATGATGACAGACTTCTCCGGGGTCACTTCTGAACTGTTCATAGGCTTGACGCTGCCCCAGATGTTGTAGTCAGAGAGTGGATCACAGAAGTTCACTGGCTGGAACACTGATGTGGCGATGGTCCGCCGCCTCATGCAAACCTCTGTGTTGGTTGTCCCGAACATGTTGGACTTGAGCTCCATGCAACACAGCGGCCATGAACGAGGTTCTCCGTCTGTACCTGGCTCATTGAATGTCTTATAGTAATCCCTGATGTTGTTAATGGACGTCTCATTGTCAATCAAGAAGATCGGAAAACTCCAGGACATGTACAATAGTGATGTACCATTGGGGTTCCACGGCTCCTTCCAGCAGTAACCAGAGTACTCCGATTGTGAGGAGTCATTGTATAGACCAAGTTCATGGTTGGGGCAATGAGTCTCCCCAGAGAAACCCCCAGGGAGGTCCAATTTATTTTCCTCCACCATGACTACCACCCCGGACACCTTGCCCGAGTTCTGGGCTTCCTTTAGCACCTCTGAGGTAAGGAACCTTGGGGTAATAGCCAACACGTAAGGCTGGTGAGGTCCTCGCTGATACACCCACACTAAGTCTTCCTTGGACTCAACTACGTGAACAACACCAATGTTGCCAGAGAACTTGGACGTACATCCGATCTCCTGCGTCCCATTAAACCTTTTGAAGCAAGCCATATCACCCTGGATATCCTCATAGATCTTGTGTTTCACCCGGTTCCCGTTCACATCCATCAACACTACGAGTAAGACAAAAATATGAGCCAAGAGGCGATTGACGCAGGACACAACAGCCGCCATGATTGTTGACTAATTCTATCTGGTGTTAAAGTATTACCACGAACACGACCGTAATGTCATTTACTTATTTTTTGGATGGCACGATTCTAAAAAAAACAAAAAAGTCCCCTTTATTAACCCAAAACTTCAATACAAAATTTAAATTATGCTAATTTATTATATTTGATCACTATGGTTTCTTAAAAACGAAAAAAAAAATATATTCTGTATATCTTAACTAATGTTAAGATAATTCCCACGACAAAGACTGGTGTGTGTGTGATATATGTGCAAGTAAATCACTGTACCCTGAGAACTGAACCTCGGCGAGGTAGGTTCTCTCTGCTCCCGAGGTACCGTGAGACCATGTTCACCTTCGACCAGGCGAAGGTCGCTAGACTGGTTCCGGTCAAGCACCCTTCGCGCAAAGAACTAAACCTCCTTGTCCTGAGGAAGTTTTTTGACTCCTCGGGAATCACGGGGGTGACAAGGGTCGTCCGCAGTGACAGCGGTTACCTTAGCGTCACCTTCGCGGAGTGGGGAGGGGCCAAGCAATTAAGAAAAATTAAAGAAATCAATGGAATCGAGATCAAACTTGCATACTCCTTTGTGGACAACTCGGTTTTGGGAGTCATCTCCCACACAGAAATCGAACATCTCGAAGAAGAAGAAATTTCCGGCGCGGAAGTGTCGTGCTCGGGAGGTGTGTTCAAGCTGCGGGACACCCGGGCACATTGACGCTGACTGCTTGGCGGCCGTGAAGAAGTGCGCAACTTGTGGTGGCCCTCACTCCTCCTCCGACCGGGAGTGTCCCAAGTGGAGGGAGGAGTGCAGGGTGGCCAAGCTGCGGGCTAAAGAAAAACTGAGCTACAAGGAGGACCTCCTTGTAGTGAAAAATCAAGAAAAGAAAAAGCAAGACAAGAACAAGATCAAGGAACCCGATAACATTACACTATCTTTAACATCGCTTATTGACGTGTATGAGAATATCCTAGAAGAAGACCAGGAAGAAGAAGAATGGAAAGTGAAAAGCAAAAGAAGAAACAAGTAAAGAAAGAAGTCCAACCAATCAGCTTCGGCCGAAATAGCCTAACGGCGAAGGTCAGTAATCCCCAACAACTTTGACTTTGATCACTGTAGGTGCGCGTGATCTAGGTATATGCTGATAACCACAAGGAAAGAAGAAAACACGAAAGCGCTTGGGAACTTCGTGTTTTCTCCTTTCCTTGTGGTTATCAGCATATATATATATATATATATATATATATATATATATATATATATATATATATATATATATATATATATATATATATATATATATATATATATATATATATATACCAGTCTTTGTCGTGGGAATTATCTTAACATTAGTTGCCCTTTGCCTGCCAGCCATATTTGTTAACGAACCATGAATCACATCTGATACTTCTTCTTATCCTTAATAATGTTAAAATAATAGTTATTCAAGAAAAAAGTCAAATGGAATGGAACAAGTAATCTGACCGTATTAAAACCAGTAGTAATGGTATCAAACAATTCAAACTAAAGCTAAAAAAATACATGACAGGTAAAGCTACAGCAAGAGAAGTGTGTTTCTATATTAACCACAGAATTTTGTATTGAGGTGACCCATCACACCCTCCTCCTCCCGTGAGTCCAATCGAGCTGTAATGTTTATCTTTATTAAAAAAAATAACATTTTAATCCTGTAGATATACTATTATTGATTAGATACCAACCCTAAGCCGAAACAAAGGACCCCCAGGCGGCCCGACTACTTACCCAAATGTACCCAAATGTAGCCGCAATGAAGTCAAATAATGGTCCTACATGAATAAATCGGACTGCTAATCACTTCTCGACTAGTATTTGGTGTCAGAAAGTCACAAAAAATTGGAAAACTGGCGTAAGGTAAAAAGTGATGAAACGCTACATTATTTAGAGAGGGAACAGGGAAGACACTCTACTCACCTGAGTCTCCATGGCAGCTCTCCGCCCTTACCAATACCCTGGTTTTCACATACAGCGACGATAATGTTCAAGCAAACAGCCATGGCAGAAAAAATGGAAGACAAAGACTTCACTGCTCTTAAACAAGGAGGGAAGAGGAGGCAGACGATTGAGCAAGGACAAGGAAGCGTGCTGCTGACTACTGAGATTTGAATTGTTGTGTGTTATGCACGCATGCGTAGTGCGGTCAACACACCTGAGGGGGGTGCAGGTGCTGATTACCTCTACTGAGAAAAAATGTTTGTTGAGAGAGGATTTTTGTGATAATTACATATTTTTTGTTGGTGTTTTGTAATTAAAAGTATTACATTAATAACAAGTTAATAGCAGTAGTTGAGGATTGTTGCTAGGCCTGTTAATTTTTAAGAAACATTGGCACTGTAGCACTATGTAATTAATGTTCATTTTGGGTATTTTTTATTTTTGTGTATCATTCGCCACTTATCAGCTTACTAGCTTATGTAACTTTTCCAGCAAGCTTTAACTTAAAACCTGTGTTCACAGAGCAGCCAGCATACTTCACAGCAACTAACAAAATAAGGAGCTCAAGTGTTGTGCTATTAGCAAGCTTGAGAAACTTCAAGTAGTTTAACAAATGGTTATTTATAAGTTAGGAGAAAAACTATCGTTTCGGTCAATCACTTACTGTATTTGAAAGTGAAATTATGGTTTTCCCATTTTTGTTTTGTTTTATGTTTTGAACGATTCTGGCCATTTGTACCCCTTATCCAACAGTGGGGACCCAGTGGGGACCAGGGGTTTTGGGTTGAGGAAAATCACAAAAAGTAGTAATTTGCGATAGAAATAAAGATCAGAATCGTACAAAACATCGAAAAAAAACATAATTTCAACCTAACTAACCGGTAAAAATGTCACAGCACTGCTTCTCAAATGCAACCTAACCTAATTCCAAAATTTAAAATCCTAAAATTCCTTGGATGACTGAAACAATAATAATACCAAGTTAGAAAAGTTCATTTTGGTTAATATTTTTCCAGTGGCTGTCTGCAGGTTCCTGCCATGTTTCCCTGAATCCAGGAAAAAAGGTCACATAAAAAGGCACGTAAAAAAGCTAACCTAACCTAAGCTAACCTAACCTAACTTAACCTAACCTACGTGCAATGCCATCATATATATATATATATATATATATATATATATATATATATATATATATATATATATATATATATATATATATATATATATATATATATATATATATATATATATATATATTGTGTTGTCAATGTGTAAAAGTTGCGACTTTTTTTCCTGTGGACTTCATATCCGTCCAACGTTTACCTGAAGCTATACGTCACTTGTCTCCTCCTTTCCTCCTCGTATATTAGGTTAAGTAGGTTGGTTCCTTTGGTATGAGAATAGTGTTTTGTGTATTTTTGGTGTGCTTTACTTAAATCTGACCACCATTTTTGTGCAAATTAGTGGTTTCTGTTAAAATAAAAAATAAAGTTTTGGGCAGAAAAATGCTAATTTGCACAAAAAATGAAGGTCAGATTTGAGTAAAACACACATACACACACACAAAACAAAAAACTATTCTCATACCAAAACCTGAGGACAGCCAATGGACAAATTACCCTTCATTTTTAACAAATATTGGTAATCACTACCTAGTATGTTTCTTATTCCAGAATGGAAAAAAGGCAAATTTTTATTTGTTGCCACTAAACGAAATCAAAGTTGAAACTATGTTTTTTTATGTATATGAACGAATTTAACCTTCATGTCTGGGTCAAATCAATGGTTTCTGAGATAAGCCCAACCTCCTCCCATCTCAGGGGGGCACTACTCAGTCGAGTGTCCTTACTTGGAGCTTTCGGACGCTCGCCCCACAAGGGGTCACAGCTCAAGATTGAAGAAGCCTCAAGACCAGAAAACTGTGAGGGCAAACTTTTTCAGAGTGAGAGTTGTGAACTCTTGGAAAAATCTGATAGAAAGTGTTGTGATGGCTTAGGATCAGTTGTGTAAAAAGATTTGTTAGTAATTCTTTTTCTTTTATCCTCTTCGCCACTGATCGGCTTGTTAGCCGCTTGGGCGATCGGTCACGTCTGTCACGCACTGTTGGCAAATACTGGGCATACACCGGCTCCTGAATGTACCTGAACCTGCTCCAGTGTTGGTCAAGTCTTGTCTTGAAAGAGCTCACACTCGGTGCCGTCACAACACTCTCTGGTAGATTGTTCCAAGAGTTTACAACCCTCACTCCGAAAAAGTTTGCCCTCACGGTTTTCTGGACTTGCGGCTTCTTCAATCTTGAGCTGTGACCCCTTGTGGGGCGAGCGTCCGCCAGCTCTAAGTAAGGACACTCAACTGAGTAGTGCCCCCTGAGATGCTTATACACCTCAACTAGGTCCCTCCTTGCCCGTCTGTAGTATAAGCTAGGCAAGTTCAGGCGCTCCAATCTCTCAGGGTAGCTGAGGTGCCGAAGTGCAGGCACCAGTCTGGTGGCCCTCCTCTGAACATTTTCAACCAACTGACAGTCCCTAGCATATCTCGGGGACCAGATGGGGTGACAGTACTCCAGATGGGGAAGCACTTCACTCCTGAAGATCGTTACGAGGGACGGACCGTCTAGATATCTGAACGACCTTCTTATAAGACCCAATAATTTATTTGCTTGATTTACCTTCTTCTCACAATGTTAAGGCATTTGTCTATAAAAGACCGAGGGTACTTAAGGTTCAAGCCAATATTATAGATATATTTATATTCCTCATCAATGAATTCCGGACTGCATATTCTTAGAGCACATAAAAACATTCTTGAAAATACTGACTGTTTGACTCTATTATGGTGGGCAGAATAATAATGAATGTATGAACACACATTAGTAGGTTTCATATAAATACTGAACTTAAAAAGGTGTTACCCATTCTGTGGATCAGACAGTCTAGGAATGGTAATTTGCAGTCATTCTCTAATTCCACAGTGAATTTGATCGAGGGGGTAAGTTGTGGCAGGAAAGCTTTTAGGTCCTCATTACAGTACATAGCCAAAGACATATTACATCATCTACTTATCTAAACCAAGCTGCTGAAGGTGGTAAAATATTACTTAATAGTTTATTCTCAAAGAATTCCATATATAAGTTGCTTAATACTGGTGAAAGCAGATTACCCATTGCCATACCAAATTTTTGAGCATAATATTCTCCATTAAGTTCAAATTTACAATCCTTAATACCTAGTTTGATAAGTTCGATGAAATCATTTTTCGAGACGGGCAATGAAGGAGACGTTGAAGAAAAATGTTTAATGAGATTATCTTTACCTCTCTTTCAGATTGGATCATGTAACCACTGTCAACGATGCAGTACTGTACTGTACTGCAGTTAAATATAGGCATTAGAACTCAAATCAATCAAGGTTGATGAACTCTTGGAGCTGGTGGGAATGGATCTGATTGGTGTGTTGCTTTTATGTACAGATTGGTTAATGCTTTTCACTTAAAACTTGTTAAACTCATTTAAGCTATAGGTCTAAAATTCAAGTCTGAAAATCAGCTTGATTGAAAGATTTTTTCCAAAGATATAGACTATCTTATAGTACTGTACAGTATTTTACATCACCAAATTGCTTACGGTTTTTCAGTACTGTAATGTACTTGTATCCTCTATGTCTTTTGACTTCTCTTTAACATGACATTCTTAAGTTCAAGTGCAAATAGCAATGTCGTCTAACAATTTATTCCAAAGTTATCGAGAAAATAAATTTGACACCGAGAGTATTACCTGCGTTCAGCTCCAGGAAAGCAAACATATTTGCTGTTATAAAACAAATGTTAAAGATCAAGAAAGCAGAACAGTACTAGACACAGGAAGCTGCTTGATTTAATTTAAACTACTCTTAGTTTTCCCTTTTTAGCATACAGTACTATAGTGCTTTTGGCCAGGAAACACTGAATCCTGATACATAAATCAGTTTCATTTTCATGTATTATTGTAGTATTTATGTTTCTCACAAGTGGGTATACCTATCTATTACCTCAGTCCTTTGACTGGTAATTTCTGTTATTATTGTATTTTCTGTCTGTACATTTGTCAGCTTTGTTCTCTAGTTCTCTTTATACAGTATTCATAATCTTAAATTAATCTTATATTGCAGGGGGTGATGATTTTCAGAGAAACTTCTAAGTTCAGTCCTTTGTAAGAAATGCCTAATATTTATTTATTTTTATGTTTTACTGTATACAGTATATATATTATACAAGAGTATACAGTACAGTATACTCTATACCTTATATAGTATACTGAATTTGTTGGCAGAACAAATTTATGTGTCTGGTATTTACAGTATTTAATTAGTTTAGGCTACAAGATGTGTGATGACTCAAGAATGAAGAGATATCAAAAATTTTTGGTTTGTTTGAGTCAAGCATGTTGGTGGACCAAGTACAGTATGCATAATGTATTGACAGATTTCATTAGCCCATTAGGCAGGTGTGGTCAGGTCATTGAAAGGTCTAAGAATTCATCCTGACAAGCAACTCTTTTATCTTATTTACAGTAATGTGATAACTCTCATACAGTACTCGGTGATAAACTTGAGTACACTTTTTCAGTTTCTAATTAAGGGTAATAAAATGTTTTTTCACAATACATTTGTATCTATTTACATGACTGCTTTAAGAAAATATACAGATTCAATATAAAAGGAAAGAATGCAAACAATTGCATTAAATTATTTATCACTTTAAATAACACTTTAGCACTTTTAAATTTGAATAGAATACATCATTTGGTGCATTAAATCTGCCCCGAAAGATCAACTCTGTGTCTTTTTGTGCAGAGAAAATGTTACAATTTCCCTCCTCTGACGTAACAAGTTCCTGACAAATGATGTCACAACAACGGCAACTAAGATGTATGTAATAAACAAGTAAATACAGTATGTAAAGAAATATTTTTGTTGCATAATTTTGGTCGAGATATTAAGCATAAGAGGATTTCCATCAGTGTTAACAAGACCAGACTTAATTGTTATAGACCAAGAGGAGTTTATGTCTGTACCAGATGAAATATTTTCTCTTTGAGTACAGAATTCTCTCAATATTAGTATTCTTATCCATTTAACCTAAGCTTGTGGATGAGAACACCTTAAGGGTGCCTACTATAATGTGGTCACCACACAGTTTAATTTATGATGTACTGTATGTACACAAATACCATAAAATGTTCTTAGTTAAAAAGAGCATAAGTACCGAACTTTAATATTTTGCCTAAATCAAGCCTATAACTATGCCACTCTGAGATACCCAGAAGAGTCCTTGTCTATGATAAAATTCAGAAATGAATTGTTTTGGTCTGACAAGGAACACAACATTCAATAATTATATTAGGTACATTTGCTATAAACACAAAAATATCTTGGGTATTAATTCCAGATAGGAATACAGTACAGTATTACAGTGATATTGTATGAGGAAACTGACGAGACACAGCAAATGTGTTTGGTCGCTACTAATGATTGATACATATAGACAATAGTTGTGGTTCATCATAGCACTTTGCTACCATTGTTTTGGAGCAGATTTCTTTGGATATTTTCTCATTTTTTATTTCTAATAATGCAGGTTGACAACCCTTCATCCGAAATTCCGAAAAGCTCTGAAAACAAAGTTTTTTTGTGGAGCAATTTTTTTTTTTTTTTAACAGGGATTAGCCCACCCAGGCATAGATCACTGACCCACATCGGGGCCTGGAGGGCGAAAATGTAATAGTAATAGTAATACTAATTATAATAATAATAATTATAATAATAATTATTCATAGTAAATAAAAATTTTAATTAAAAAATACACCAAAATAAAATACTGTACTGTAATAATGATAACAATAATAATAAAATATAATAATAAAATTTATAATAATAATAACAATAATACTGTATTAATAAAATAATAATAATAATAATAATAAAGAAATACAAGAATGAAAAAAGATAAAACGTGAGAAACACGACCTAGACCTATGAATTATTATTATTATTATAATTGTTATTATATTTTTGCCCCCCAGGCCCCAATGTGGGTCAGTGACTTGTGCCCGGGTGGGCTAATACACATTAAAAAATACAAAAAAAAAAAAAACACCATTCTGAAAACTGAAAAATTCCGAAATCCGAAATGCCTCTGGCCCCAAGGATTTCGGGTAAGGGATTGTCAACCTGTAGTATCAAGTGAGATAAGACAGGTGTCATTGTTGCATCTATTCACCAAGCCATCCTCTTTCCAAAGTTTGGAGAAGCATGAAGCAGGATGTACCTACTGTATGTAATACAGTCTATTGGGAAAACTTTGCAGCAAGGAGTTCTACCGAGTTTGTCATTATCATCAATGTTTTACAGCTATTTTCTACACTTGAGTTAGTAGATCTGGATTTATGTGGATTTTGTTAGACAGAGATTCTACAAGATGTACAGTACACATACAGTACATGTACTACTGTACACTGTATACCAGTAATGATAATTTTTGTGGATTGAATAACTGACAACTGTTTGACAGTTCCTTCTGATAACATTTGTTTTCTTCTGCTTGGATACTAGATTTATGATGTTGTGGTGATGGCATTTAGAAAGGTTATGAAATTCAGAAATTTAAGAGGACATTACTTGAATTAGGGGTGGAGGAGGTAAAAAAATGGGATATGATGGATGTAAAGATGGGGAGAGAAGTTTGGAGAGGAGGAGGGATAAAAACCGAGACTAAGGGAGCCAAAAAGGAAAAGTAATGTACTGGTAGTTAAGAGAAATGGGGATAAGAAGAGATACTGTAAAGGAAAAAGAAATGGGGGATGAGAGAGAAAAGCTAAAAAGAGATTGTGCATTATGGAGAGCTGCCTCACGTAATCACACCTAACCCACACAAGTATGGAAAATGGCAATAAAAGAATGTTGATAAGATTTTGGTCACATCTTGAAACCAAGAAAGCTAAAATTTCAATCCATTCCATCATGAATAATTTGTGTTGTGTATTGACAATAATGTTCCTGTAGATTAAGTACAGTACAGTAATGTACTGCACAGGGTATTAAGATCTTATGGCTGTGAAATACTCAACATAATAAAAATAAAAAGATTGCCACAAATGGGGGACCTTTAATTAATAAGCCTCCTCTATTGCCTAAAGGGTATAATGTATACCTCTACATACTGTATATACTGTCCTAAATTTGGTGGGAATCGATGAGTGGAGCTAAATTTTGAGTGAAGGAAAGAAGATACTGTACAGTATTCCAAGACCTATTACATGGAGATTATTCAACCTGGCAAGACTGGATCTTAAAGTACAATACAGTAATAGTGTTTTATTGTGAATGGTGGAAGTGTACTGTATTTTGACAAATCTGAAAATTTTATGTGAATTTTGATGAATGAAAGGAAAAACTGTCAAGTCAACAGGTGCATTGATGTTTGCCGAGATTTTAAGAATGGATGTATTGGACTGATGTTGGCTGTTATATATTATAGTGTGTTTGTGTGTGTGTGTGAAGGCAAGGAGTAACCAGATATATATCATAAGTCTGCATATGATCTTAATTCTGGCCACCCTACAAAATACTGGCCATCCTGCATAATTCTGGACATAATGCATAATTCTGGTGATCCTGCATTATAAAAAAAAAAAGCTGCTCAAACCACTATGACTGGTACACTGGAGCACTTGAGATGAACACTTGAAGAGATGATAGTTGGTGTATAAGGATGATGGAGTTCACTGCTGTACATAATATAAACTAAATACAGTGCGGGGCATAATGGGAATTTATTGTAAAATATTTAATTCAACATAAGGACAGTCATGTTATGAAAATTTGCTTTAGCCATCTAATACACAAGGGAGAAAATAATCTGAATACAGTACCTGTATGTGTAAGACTGATTTACCTTTGAAGTTGTGAGAAGATGTAGTGAAGCTCAGTTGCATTCTCACATTTTGATAAACAGGAAGTTCAAGTTTGCTTGTAACTCCTGAGGTGCAAGTAATCTCTGAAAGGGATCCATGGAACTGCACCCCAGGAATGTAGACAAATTTACAAGTTCTAAGGCAAGCTGGTGCATTTTGAATGTGAGAAATGGATATTAGCATATTTTTAGCCGTGGTTGTTGGGTTTCTTCAAGGAGAGGGAAAATAAGGGGTAACAAAAGCCTCAAGAACACTGTGAGACTCTTTGAAACACTGTGAGGCCCCTGGGAGCACTGTGAGGCTACTGAGAACACTGTGAGGCCCCTGGGAACACTGAGGCCACTAAGAATACCATGAGGCCCCTGGGAACACTGTGAGGCCACTGATATCACCGTGAGGCCCCTCGGAACACTGTGAGGCCACTGAGAACACTGTGTAGCCCCTGGTTATACTGTGCAACCCCAAGGAACTGGGGCACTGGGAACACCGTGCAGTCCCTGGGAACACTGGACAACCCTTGGTAACGTTGTGCATCCCCT
Source organism: Homarus americanus (assembly GCF_018991925.1). Lineage (NCBI taxonomy): Eukaryota > Metazoa > Arthropoda > Malacostraca > Decapoda > Nephropidae > Homarus > Homarus americanus. The sequence goes on from NW_024715014.1 coordinate 4,019,523, forward strand.
GGGAACACTGGGCAGCCCCTGGGTACACTTTTAATGTTGAATTTGGAATATATTTAGTGATGATAAGAGAAGCTTTAAATAAAGTATTGGGAGCAAATGATGTATTGATAAGTTTTATGGATTTACAAAATACTGTAGTATTTATTTTACCAAGCTTTTAGTAATGTGAGGAACCGTATCTGCTCGAATCTATGTCATCCCTACCTAGAATATACTGTACTGTATCATAACTCTCATAAAGACAACTACACTATGTATTGGTATATTATAATGATTTATGGCTAAACAAAATAAAAATAGTAATGTATTTGCAGTGAGATTTGTTTAAGAAAAACAGAAAAAAGAAGTAACACAATAATACAAATAAAAAAATGTTTGTCACATGAATAACAGCCATTAACCCACCCATTGTGGACATGGCATGTACGGAAAGGTCCGTCTATGGTATTGTAGGTAACTGTGGAAGTGTCATATATGGAAAGGAATCCTGTAACGTGTCTAAGTGTTGCACTGAGGCTACACATGAAACTCAGACCAACCATACATTATTGCATGGGCCAATTTAATTGTCATAAAAACCATAGTTTTAAATTTCTACCATCATTAATGAAGAAACTCCCCAAATTGATGCTTCATATGGTTAATAATCATTCATTGCTCAGATACAGTAAATGTCTTAAAGAAAAAAAAAATAGCGTTTAGAGATGTAAAGTGAAGGCTGCTGGAATTATCCACAAAGTGAAAATGTAACTCACTGACAGTAGAACACTGTCTGGAGACATATTTTCTGTGAATTACTCAATAACATAACTTCCTCACAGTAGGACATTATCTGACAATGGGATTCAGTGTGATGAAAGTGAAGGTTGTGTAGCAGTTAACTTTCATAGAAGCCACACAAGCTGATGTAGTGTACAGGTTGTCTCATAGCTCACACACCAGAAGAATTATTATTACAGCATATTCTCTTTTTATCTTTTTCTGGGGAGGGAATCATGACAAATCAATGAAGATGGCAGAAAATTTAACCATATAAGAAAGAGTAAATTTAGTGGGTAATTATCATGTATGGAGTGGAAGGTACTACACACCAATCAGTTACAAAAATATTATAATCCACCACACCCAGGTTCAAGAACCATTGAAGAATTAAAACAACATGACATCTGAATATAACAAGATTATCAAAGATAAGCTATAACACATTAAGGTTTCATATTCACATGAGTCAACATGTTTTTTGAAGATGACAGACATTTGAAAATTTATGGTAGTACTTACTGGAAGGTATTCTCCCCAAGGTGTAAACTTATGTGTTACCTTGTATATTACAATGACTGGATCACCACTAAGAAGCTCTGATGGAAATAGATGTTGTTGAAAGGTGTTACGTATCATCTAAGCCCAATTTCCACCATCAAAAACAACTAACCACATAATGTCGTAGTTCACCTTCTATTTCTTAAAATAATGCTTTAAACACTCAACTTTTTCCTGATGCTTATCCTTATTTTACTATAGTGAGCAAGTGAAGGAATGTGAAGACTGTAGTTACAATATTCAATGTATCAACTTGTACTATGGCCTCCATAAACATAAAAAGTTATGTCAAGTTGTTTAAAGTACTGTACTGAGGTGTGGAAATGAGCTTTATAGAAATCAATTTGTATAGCTGAAGAAAAGTTGTGTAACTACAGGTAATAGTACAACACAGCACAAAGTGTTTCTTGAAATTGATTTTCATTATTGTTTGTAATGTTAGTACTATACAGTATGTTGTACAGTATTATACTAATCCATCACTCACTAATACTGTACTGCACTGTACTGTACAGTACTGTATGTTGTATTGTAATAACCCATCACTCACTTGCACTGTAAGGGGGTCCCCGACTTACAAACACCCGCCGATATGAACGGGGTTAAACTTGAAATTTACAGTACAGTATACAGGGGTATAGTATTTCATTTACCTGAAGACTTCTCCTTTACTTTCATTTACTGTATTTTGTCATTCTATTTCTTTTGTCTTAAATTAAGTGATTTTAGATGTATATGAGGACTTAGGCTATGATACACTGTAGTGGGATTTTAAACATTGTTCTGTAAGTACAATATGCACATAGCATGTGTTTCGAGTTACGTACAAATCCGACCTTAGAACGTCCTCAGGAACGGAACCCGTTGGTAAACCGGGGACCTCCTGTACTGTACTATACAGCCTTGTACTAGTTACCAGGTTATAAGAGAAGGGTTTCAATACCTTGTCTTAATACCTGTACAGAGTACTGAATTATGAGTACAGTATATGAGTAAGTATTGTAATAACCATCCCTCAATTTCTAAATTAAAATATTTTGCTTGTCATAAAATTTCAAATCAGGTTACTGTACAGTATTAATACCAATTGTCCTAATACTGTACTGATCTTTTTTTCTTTTTTTTTTTAACCTGGGCAACCAGTTCTTGGCATTTGGGTATCCCAAAAATAATAACTGGTGACCCACCTGGAAAAAAGCATCTGATGGCTTTGTTGGCTGTCCCTGGTCAAATTGCCTTATTGTATGCCTACATTGCTAATATACATGCTGAATCTGTTGGAAACTTGTATGATTATTTTGCTGAATAAATATCTCTATATACGTACTGTAATGTGAAAAAGTGTTGAACCCTTTTAAAAAAATCAGTCACCGCTCATCCAGAACTATTACCCAATGCTTTATAAGTGAGTTGCGTTAAAAATCTGCTGTCATATTTATACCCACCATTCATTCATCCCATACATTTGTATAATGGTTCTCACTAATGGGACATTCTGAACTTTATGTCCCAACTTGCTCAAGTAAGGAGTCAACTCTGTTGGGGCATCATGTTAGTAAATGAAATATCCAACATCACATGATGATTCTCTACTGCTGGCAATTACAGGATGATCTATTAACATGGACTCACAGGAAGTGATAAAGACTGAAAACGTTATTGTTAGTTTCATTTATAATATTTCTAATATTATTACTAAAGCATTTGTGTTATCCTTCTACCCAATAATGGTGAACTCTGTAGAAGAAATCTTCTGTAATTTGAAAACAGCAGCTGTCTACCTGGTACTACAGTACATGAACCACACGTACTGTAAGGCGACAGCTGCGGACTTCAATGAAGCTGTCCTCAAATTACAGAAGATGTCTTCAACAATATTCACTGTAATTGGGTACAAAGATTACATTAACACATTAGCAACAATTTCAAACAAATAATAAAAATATCCATAATCGTTTGTCTTTATTACTCCTTATCACCATCATCATTTTATGGCCATTTTCAACACTTTCTTGGATTAATTGTGATAATCCGTTGGCAATTTTCCATGCTGCGCAATCTCTCGCAGCCTCTCTCAACAGGTTCCATTTAAATGCCAACACCTTTATAATGAGTACAGTACACCATTATTCTCCAACTGCCACCACAATTCTCATATTATAACTTGCTAGTGAATCACAGTACTGTAATACCACTGTCCATCACCATTATTAAGCTGTTCACTCCTCTACCATTACTGTACTGTCACCATAACTCTTATACAGTAGATACTTTTCTTGGTACTGTAAAAGGCACAACTAGTGCACTAAACTTTGTGAATATGTTCTTTATTTCCTAACTGAACACAACAGTATTTTTAATAGGATATTTGATACATGCATAAATACCAACAAAGCATTTACGTTATATTTATACCTCACAAATCCTTATAATACAATTTGTACATTAGTTTGACATGAAAATCTAGTTCTATTTATAAATACACGTCATGTGTTGAGACCAACTTACTGGTACAGTACAAGGTTCTGCCATGGCCACATGGCTCTAACTGCAGGAATATGGTCTACTTCACACACACACAATAAAAAATGCATCCACTCACAGTGACAACAAAAATTGCTTTACTACAGTTCACAGGGGGTACTGTACTGTAGTTCAAAGTTCAAAGCAACATTTAATTCATCATTAAAGGTGGTAGTTTTTTGGTTTTTGTTTACTATTATTTAAAAAATTATTTTAGGTTTTGTCAATATTTTAATGTTCCATCAAAGTATCATAATGCAAAACCAAGACAACATTACTTGTGTTTAACTTGATGAGTATTTCATGGTTTGACTCACTCCTGTATTGTTACTCTGCAATACAAGCCTTACAAAAATAAGGTACTGAGGAATTACAAAATTCTACCTCTAAACAAACAACAGAAAATGTTGCATATCATTACTGTCTTGAATTATTGCTCATGTTTCACTTATAATTGCAAGAAACAAGCAATATGATATAAGATAGCTATTAATACTCCATAGGAGTTGGGTAGAGCAGACCCTGAACTAATAAAGTCAGGGATATGTATATACAATTACTGCTGGGAGAAAATCTTAACTTGTGCTTGTTTGTTAACTCACAAACCCCGCCTTAACCCAAAGGTTAAGTACTACCACAGTCAACGGCAACAATGTGGAGTCTTAAACAAGCCAAGCACACAAGTTGTAATTGTGCCTTAACCAATACAAACAGCAAAAAATGTTCCTAGATAAGATGAGAAAGAAAGCTTGTCCTGATGGTCAAGATCTGCCTAGCTATTACACAGTGGCTGTCTGCCCTTAGAAAAGACAGTGGTGAAGGCCCATCCTGGTAAGCACAGGAGTACAACTGTTCAAAGGGAGACAACTTGCATAAGTAAAAATATGTGGTTTAAGGCCTGCCTGTCTTGCCTATACAGTACTGTACTGTACAAGATGAAATACCTGCATTACCTAGTACACTTAAGTACTGTATCTGTCAAATGAAAAGTGTGGGAACAAGAGGCTTCTATAAAATAATTACATGAAGTAGATACTATTATAAACATGTGTCCAAGGAAAGCATGTACAGTAATAAACCATAGTACAGTACAATAATTGTCAGTTGGTTATGTAATTATTTTCTGCAAATATTTCATTATTTCTCTAACACTCTCAATGTTACTACAGTAAGTCTATAAATGTCAGCTTTCAAAGTGTCATCATTCTCCTACAATCACCATATAACTTACACTTCAAACTTACATGAAAACAAGTAAACTCATCACTCACACCACCACAGTCACCGAGTCAGTTGCCTGATTGTCCAATTTCTCTTCCTTTGCACTCATGTAAAATATAAAAATTAAATTATAATATATCTTTAAATTACAGAATTAAAAAGTTCAAATCTTTCAGAATATCTATATAGATAATTTCATAAAGTAGATTTACAGTTGACAGATACTTTACAGTAGTATTATGAGGAGCCTTCACCTGACAGTACATCATGGGTGAAAGACCTGCCGTTGCCAGCAACACAAGTACAGTATGTAAATCTGCCCTAGACGAACACAAGAACAAGGATAGACCTATTCTAAACAATTAAGAGGACAGAACACAAGAGGATGATAGTTACAGTAATAAAACACAAGAGGATGATAGTGTACAGTAATAAAACACAAGAGGATGATAGTGTACAGTAATAAAACACAAGAGGATGATAGTGTACAGTAATAAAACACGAGAGGATGATAGTGTACAGTAATAAAACACGAGAGGATGATAGTGTACAGTAATAAAACACAAGAGGATGATAGTGTACAGTAATAAAACACAAGAGGATGATAGTGTACAGTAATAAAACACAAGAGGATGATAGTGTACAGTAATAAAACACAAGAGGATGATAGTGTACAGTAATAAAACACAAGAGGATGATAGTGTACAGTAATAAAACACAAGAGGATGATAGTGTACAGTAATAAAACACAAGAGGATGATAGTGTACAGTAATAAAACACAAGAGGATGATAGTGTACAGTAATAAAACACAAGAGGATGATAGTGTACAGTAATAAAACACAAAAGGATGATAGTGTACAGTAATAAAACACAAGAGGATGATAGTGTACAGTAATAAAACACAAGAGGATGATAGTGTACAGTAATAAAACACAAGAGACTGGCGGTGTACAGTAATAAAACACAAGAGACTGGCGGTGTACACAAGAATGGTAGGCAGTGTGGTATAAACTTTACTACCTCAGTTTAATTCAACAATTTCTTGTCTACATATTATACCTGCGACTTCATTATGTTTGACAATTGTGCAGTGTAAGTAGGATATACTGAACACTACATTTCTGGTCAACAGTGTTAACTCATATAAGTGTAAGTACCTATATTGAAAACTGTACAGGTCTGGCCAACTTGTAATATTCACTCACACATGAACCACAACAATTCAAAAGGTGTATAAAGTTCCTGATTGGAGGCACTTGGCCTGAGAGGTGATAGTGAGGTAGAGGGAACAACTTTTGAGCTCAGAATTGGGAAGGTGACATACATCCTTTTTAACAAGCAAGAGGTACTGTACATCTATAATCCTTCCTTCCTGAAAGTGAGTGAGGGAAAGAAACATTGAACTAAGTGGCTTAAAATAATTTGTTTTTGTTAATGAAGTAAAAAAAAAAAATCTTAAGTATACCACATTTGAAATATTTCTAAAACCTTTTGGTTTACTTAAGCCACAATGTTATTCTACATTTATGGCCGGGACTTTGTGTGTGCCACCATCCTATACACTACAACCAAATATTTACACTATTAGCCTATCTGTGATGTTCCCCACCCACCCAGCATGATAGAGCAAAAGGTCTTTGTATATAAAATTAAAATTCCAACTTTCTGAAATTATCAGTTCTTGACAGGCATATCAAGAAGTGCATAAAAAAAAGGATAACTGAAAATCTGGATACATATGAATTTCAATAATTTGCTGAAAGTTCTGCTCCCATGCCACCAACACCAAGATGGATATGTTAGTATGCTTGTCATTTATATACAAAAAGTCCATTACCCCTGTTTGGTGGTCTATGGTTGTGATACATATATTTCTATCAGCTTATACTCAGGAAATCACACATCGTCACCCAACAGTCATACAGCATCTAGCAGGATCCAAACGTCCCAAATGGAAATGTGTGAAGCTGACTTAAAACAAGACAACTGTAATCATAACTAAATTCCTCAACAAAGGTAAAACAAGTGATAACTTACACATGAATAGGGTATTGGTACAACAACTCTGGATGACATGAATACTCACAAGGCACTACTGCTTCAATTCTATTCTGAAACAGAAACTAACAAAGCCAGAGAAAAACACACACTTTCTTTCCCTGTAAGTGATGTACAGTATGTCACGGTGTCTCCACTTCCTCCCTCTTACCCTACAAAGTGTGTGTGGTTTAGGCTTACCCATATTACACATCTTTTTCTTGTAAATAAATTAGTGCCTTGTAATGATAAGAGGAATCTGTTTCCACCTGGGCTACAAACGACAGTACCGTAGTCCAATAATAATCCTTCATATGATTTACCAGTACTGTCTAGAATAAATTATTTATGCCAAGGAGATTTAATAATCCACAGTGGATTGTTGGAGTGGGATTTTGTGTATACAATACTAGTGGAGTGTCGGACTTCTAGGAAACTACCACCCAACAACAGGTGGTAGTCATGAGTCACTCAACAGTACAGGTGGTAGTCATGAGTCACTACAGTACAGGTGGTAGTCATGAGTCACTACAGTACAGGTGGTAGTCATGAGTCACTCTACAGACAGGTGGTAGTCATGAGTCACCCTACAGTACAGGTGGTAGTCATGAGTCACCCTACAGTACAGGTGGTAGTCATGAGTCACTCTACAGTACAGGTGGTAGTCATGAGTCACTCTACAGTACAGGTGGTAGTCATGAGTCACTCTACAGTACAGGTGGTAGTCAAGAGAGTCAATTGTTTGACAAATCTACTACAGTGGTACACATTTGATACTAAGATACAGTGACATCCCAGTTAGCTGGAACAGTTGGTGCAGAGTTGTCCTTGGGATGAGAGATTTCCGTGTAACGAGACGACTCCTTCAAACCCGGAAAATCCCATATCCCGGAGTCTTTTCGAGTACAGTATTGTCTGGATTTATGCGGTTTTTGTTTACGCGTTTGGTCATTTACGCAGTGCCTTGCCAGAATGAAATGTTTTAATTAAGTGGTAAATTTCATCATATACGCGGCAAGCGGCTGGAGAGGTCCAGACCGCCGTGCCATTTTTAACCCATGTGGTCCATTCTTGACCATACGCGGGAAGCAGCGCGGTGAGTGGTGCGCATTAGGCCCCTCTTACGTTATCGCTGACATCATATGACGTATCGGACTGTGATTGGGCCACGCATTCTTACCACCCACGCATTCCTTCCGCCGCTAGCTGTGATTGGTCTAATGTAACATGACGTGCCCTGCCACCAGAGGGTAGAAGTCGCTGACCTAGCCGGGCCAGTCTCATTGTTCTCAGTCCGCGTATACAGTTCTCTCTTGTGCCCGCTATTCCCCTCACAATGGTTTCCGCTGGACCCCCACCACCCGAGAAAAACCTTGAATTACCTGGACCAAGCCATGATTATGTGAAGGAAATCATCGAGTTCGGGGAGAAAATTAAGCTCATTCTTGACAACGACCCAGACGAGCATCGGTATGAAGTGTCTAATAACCATCTGACGAAGATTATGGAGCCATATATCCAGATCTATCTTGACAACAACAATGGTAGTCGTCAACGTAGTATTAAGGACTTCTTCGCCCGCAACCAACCACAGCCAGCCCAAATCAGTGATAGTGATAGTGACAGTGAGGATATGGACTTTGAGGGGTTTGTCTGGAAGGCCCTGCAAACCTCTGCGAGTAGTGAAAGTGATTCACCGGAGGGCAACTAATCTGCCCTCTGCCTCGGAACCAGCCGCCATCCACGTAAGTCTACTAATATAAGTGTTAAAAAATCTAATATTATTGATATTTCTCTTAAATATTAATTGTGTGTCCATACCATCATAAAATTAAGATGTTATTTTTACTACAACGTTCGTATTGTGTCGGAAAAAGTGGAGTTTGGGGGTCGGCCCAGTCTCTTATTTCAATTTATCCCATATGTTGTTATTTCGTTTAAGCGTTTCTCGTTTTACGCGAACCTCCACGGGTTCAATTGAACGCGTAAATGCAGACTACGTATACTGTACTGTTCTGGGAAAGTTCCCAAGAGTCTAAACTGCGCATCTCACACAGACAGACACTATCACACATCCCCAGAATGTTTCTGAGTGCTGGGGAAAGTTTTCCCAGTCTGAACTACACATCTCATCTCGACTCTAAACTAAGAATCCCATCTCGCACGGACAAACACTCTCCCATTACATTTAGATTGCGGGCATGAGCGAACATGTTTACGGTTAGCAAAAAAGTTTATGTATAAACTTTTATTCACAACATCTGTTCTAATTGTGTTTGAGAGATGAATTTGATACAGTAAAACGTTGATTTAAAGCGATTCAATTTAAGATTATTGATTTAAAGCGACACCCACAATTAAGGACAATGTTTTAGTCTTTCCTATTTTGCGCAAGTCAATCTGGGGCATCATATTTTAAAATTCGCACCTAATGTTTCTCTGGGCACGCTACACTGTCCTAAGGGCAAAGATGCACTGTACATGTACTCAAAATAATGTACTAAATGATTACCAAAATTTTTGTCTAGTGCAAACTATAGCATGATTTTATTCAAATTAATCAATATCTTATAAGAATCCCAGCAATATAAATTATATTCTCCCTGGTCACTTCTGTGACATTTTATAAACAAAAAACAAAAACTCAATCTAAAGGACATAAATAAACAAATAAATACTTCACTAGACCTTTGGCCCCAACTGTCAAATGTGTCACTGTCACCCCCCCCATCTTCCCAGCCAGGGTTGGGTGGTTATAGGCTTACAGTTTTTATATTATATAATATCACAGACTAAAGTTAAGAGAATATAATTTGCATTGCTAGAATCCTTGCAAGACAGTGAATAATTTGAATATAAACGTCAAATATTTGGCACGCGATAAAATTTTTAGCCCTTTGTAATAAAATTAGTAATTAGAACATGTCAGTTCAGTGACATTTTTAAGAGAAAAACTTAAAGTCACTCTTAAGGACAGATAAATAAATAAACACTAGACCTTGGCATCAACTGTCAAAAATATCACCTCACTTCACCTCTCCCCCCCCCCCATCTTCCATCAGCTGATCGCTAGTAAACAGGCCATTTCACATCACATAATTTTAGCTATGTTGATTTATGAATGTTTGTTTTAACATACCGGTAATACTACGAAAAACAATGTATTGTCATCTGGGTATGCTCTCAGTCTTTTTAGTACTGTATTTTGTAACTCTCAAGGACCAAACTAATTTATTCCATTGAAACAACACCTCGATTTCGTGTGAATTCGGTTTAAGGCGACCTCTCTTGGAACATATCTTGTGTTATATCGACGTTCTACTATACCATAATGATCCTGAATAAATTCTCTACAAGACGGTTCCAATAATAAATCCTTAAACAAAATATTTTAACACAACAGGGTGTCCATAAAGTCTTGGTGTAGTTTAAAATATTAATAACTTAGGTTCTTTAGGAGATCAAAACAATCTGTAAAATGCATTGGAGAGGTAATTTATTCAAGGTTTTTTATGACCAAAGAAATTTATTTATTCCAATAATTTTTTCTGTTTTTCCAAATAGTCTGTTCCATCACTATACTGAATGTCTTCAATAGAAGAGAAGGTGAATTGTGTCCTCTGGTAAGCTGAGTTAAAGTCTGTAACAGCAGTTAGGAGAAAATTTACAACTCGTTACAAGAAGGAAGCACCGCACAGAAATTCATTTACAAGATGGATGAAGAAGTTTAAAGAGACTGGTTCCGTTAATGACAAGCCACAAACTGGAAGACCGGGAGTAAATGAGGAGACTGTGGCATCTGTCGAGCATGCTTTTCTAAATAGTCTACGAAAATGAGTTGTAAATTTTCTTCTAACTGCTGTTACAGACTTTAACTCAGCTAACCAGAGAACACAATTCACCTTCTCTTCTATTGAAGACATTCAGTATAGTGATGGGACACTCTATCTGGAAAAACAGAAAAAAAAAAAAATAGAATAAATAAATTTCTTAGGTCATATAAAACCTTGAATATATTACCTCTCCAATGCATTTTACAGATTGTTTTGATCTTCTATAGAACCTAAGTTATTAATATTTTAAACTACATCAGGACTTTATGGACACCCTGTTGCAATTATGAGGATTCCACTATGCGCTGGGGAAATTTTTCTCAAGAGTCTAAACTATGCATCTTGCACAGACAGACACAAGAGCTATATTTATTTATGCAAACACCTCTGTACACGTACTAAATATTGTAAATATTCACCAGCAGATGCTGTTGTCTTGAGCCTACAGTAGGCATATACAGTACTCTGCTGAATATAATACAAAACTGTAATAACTTTTAATTTTTTTACACTTGTGTTGGAGGAAGGGTAGGGGATTAGTGGGTCTCATGTTACTGACCTGACCTGATGCAATGTCACGTTCACCTATTGTATACAGTATAAACTCTTCTCTCATTTACAATGGAGGTGGGGTGAGGGATTAGTAGTCGCATATAACTGACCTTCTGATGCAATGTCAGGTCACTCACTGACTGGGTGGGGGATTTATGGGTCTCATGACCTGAAGATGTCTTGAATAATGATGAAAACTAAGGGACTCCTGTGTTGCCCACTTACTGAATGTACAGTACAGTTTATGTATTTGTAATAATTTTTTATGTCTTAACACTGCTTTAACACTATTCTTGGCTGATTGTATCCTGAAACAGTAATGTACAATACTGCATGACAAATTATATTTGCAAAAACAGCAACTAGCAAGGAAACAACCTTCTATAATGGCAGCAGAATATGAACTAAGTGATCAAAGCAGCCAGGCCACCCATGTGCCTGGCACATGGGGATACATTGTAGCAAGATGCAATCTCTCAGAACTCCCCCAAAATTTATTTACAGGCCCAGAACGGAGAGGTTTGGAGAACTATTCTTCGAATCTCTTCGAATTTTTTTGAGAAAATGCGGCTGATTTTCATCCATGGAAACTCATTCACATCCGGAATGGAGAGAATTTTCCTGGAATTTTTCCACCCCGATTTCCATTCCAGCTATTGGAGAGTTCCGGGGATCGGAGATTCCAGCTAACGGGGAGATTACTGTACTTATAATCTAGGGGTTTACTAAGTACACACACACAAGACTACACATCACACCATAGTCGAATGCACCTGTTGTAGTAGTTAAGAGAATGAATGATAGTGAATGAACCATGTCTCCATTGATATTGTTCACTTTGAATCATAACATAAAATGAAGCAAGGACCACAACTTCCACACAAACACATAATAATAGAGGGTAACAATAGTAATAATACCTGTAACAATAAATAACTCAAATATTTATGCTCCCAAAACAACAAGAAAAACCTACTTAATAAAATTAAATAAAAAAGGATTAAAAATAAAAGTATCAATCACACTACAGTACATGACTTATGCTCTCAATATTCCAATACTGTACAAACTTATTTAATAAAAAATAAATAAATAAATACATAAATAAAATACGATATTAATAAATGTATTAAAACTAAAGTACAGTATACACAGTATAACTTTTTCAGCCAGGAAAGATAACACTAATAATACCAAATCATAACTGATGATTTTTTTTCTTAAAAAAAAAGTTAAAACTTCAGCATAATTACTGTACTAAGACTGGTCAATAAATGTAACAAAGAACAGACCAACCACCCATCATGGCTAGTAAGGTGATAAGCGGTGAAATAATAAAATATGAGTCCTATTGAGATTCCAAGTTTACATCTTTAATTTGACTTGATGTACAGGGGCATAGGAATATCAAACAAAAGGGGGGTTTTGGGGGTACACTTTATGCCCCCCCCCCCCATTATTTTTAAATCTGACCAATATCTTGGGCATTTTGAGGCTATTTGGAGCACTTGATATTACAAGACATTCTTATGTAAATATTAATTATTTTTTTACTATACAAAAATGCCTGAGTACAATACTGCATTAAAGAAAAGGTATTGGAATTTTCTGAAGAAAAGGACCCCCTGGATCCGCCCCTGATGTGTATAAAGAAACTATCGGTAAATGCCTAAATATAAGTGTCCAGTTAATTTTGAACCATGAACTTTAACATGTTCAGTACAGTAGATTCCCATTACTTTATGCTATGCTTTCAATATATTGTGGCACCCAAAATAACTCCCATTTTTATTTATTAGGTGGTCAAACCCCTGTATGTTGCAGTATAAGCCAACAGATATTAAATACAGCACAGTACAGGGCCCAGTTTCACTAATAACTTACAATCACCCTAAGTCCCTATGTTCAACCTTAAGGCTGAATGGATGATTTACTAACAGTTTATGGTGACCATAACCCAACTTATTGTACAGTAAAAGTTACGTTGTCCATAGAACACCCGTAAGCTTTCACAAACAGTCTCAAGACACACAGAGCTGCCAGACATACAGTACTTCAAGCGTCACTAGTGAGAGTGAAGCTGTGAAGTTGTACGGTAACTAATGATTGCTTTAGCTCACGACAGTGCAATCCAGGAGAAAGGGTATTTATGGATCCTCTGGACCCTCCACAAATTGATGACCACCTACTGCTACGAAGGGATATACTCTGGGTAGATACGTCTGTGTTAATAGCTTTGAGATTTTTTGCAGTGGTAGTTTCCAGAGTGTAGTTGATGACGTTACTAGCTTAACACATTCAACTGTGTAAAGAATGATCAAGTGCATTTGCTCAAAAATAATAGTACTATAATAATAATAATCATATTATTAGTATTTTTAATAATATTATTGCAGTACATATTATTAATAATAATAATGTTACAGTATTAATATTATTATCATTATGTATTACTATTAAAAAAAATCTTATCTGAGAAATTCAGCTGCCTTTTCTTTTAAACTATTGTCCCTCCATTACTCATATGACGTGTGACTTTAAGTGTCGTCTGCTTCACAGTGTTTGATCCGGGCACAGTGATTAGCCTAGCGAGGAATCAAAACAAATGCACCCCAACTCCATCTAGTGGTTGCTTACTGAACTAAACTTACTTGCGGTCACCGTACAAACCTTTAATGAATTACCTACAGTAAACTCTCGAAGATCCGGACTAAAAGGGGGGACCACCTGTTCAAAAAAGCCGATTGTCCAAATCTTCTGGCAAATATTCTAAACGTATAAAAACGATAAATAATGATATTAAAAACACCAAAAATACAGTACATAATATCCTGACCACTGGGGTTAGCAATGCAGATTTTTCCCGTGAAAAAGTCATAATTTTGAGCAACATATTACTGTACTCACTTTGTAGTGATATATACTATGCTAAAGGACTAAAATCTTTATCCTTTGTGCAAACTATGCGATGTTTATAATGTACTCAAATTAATCGCTATCTTGCAAGAATTCCAGCACATTTGAGTACAGGTTTGCCCTTAGGACAATTATTTCTTTTACTTTTTTCACGATATGTATTTGGATGGTGTGTGCATGTAAATGAGTATAAATAAATAAAGAAAATTATGTATATCTACCCAAAACTACGAGTTGAAAAACAACCGTTAACACCTCACAGCTTGGCCCAATAGCCTGGTGGTTGCCGTGATGAGTCTAACCTGGCTATAATGCCATGATTACTAACTATTGAGCATTATTATGTCAGTAAACACTAACAATAACAGTAAATCCAATGAAATATGGCAGAGAGGGAGGAGAGTTCAGTGCAGACGACGCTGAACTAGCAGTCACTCGGCCCACTCCCCTTACCCGCACCCTTTGCCCGACGTATGATCGAAACACATATGTGAGAAGTACATATCTTGTACAGGGGGTCCCCCCCAGTTACAAACGGGTTCCGTTCCTGAGGACGTTCATAAATCAGATTTTTAAGTAAGTTGGAACACATGCTAAATGCATACCATAAATACAAAACAATGCTTAAAATACCACTATAAAAAAGCCCAAGTCCTTCGATACATCGAAAATCACTTAATTTAAGACAAAAGAAGAAATAGAATGACAAAATACAGAAAATGAAAGTAAAAATATAAGTCATCAAGTAAATAAAATACTGTAAATTTCAAGTTTAACCCTGTTTGTAAGTCAGGGACCTCCTGTAGTCTAATTTGAAAATGGTGATGGGCACAGTGATAAACAAATTCTATAAACCAGTGCATTCACCTACGATAACAAAATAAGAAACATTGTATAATTACTAGAGTGAATGAAATATTCCCACAAACAACAATTGACAACTGTTTATGTTTCCCACTTCCCCGGGCACCTGTGTCCCGGCCGGTCAACCTAGCATCCTCGGGCCTGAACTGTTCTTTGCTCTGTTTTGGGAATGCTTCTTCGCCCAGAACCCCCCAATTTTTTGGTCCAAATCTTCCAAAATCTGGATCTTCGAGGGTTCACTGTACAGGACTGTATTACTGAGATTGCATGGTCACCATAACCTCAAGATAAAGGGAGAGATACGATCAATTATACGGTCATGTTTGTGAATCTGGACCCTGTACTGTTAAAAAAATTCACATGTGTTAGGGAGATGTGGGTTGGGTAACTTGTTGGAATTTCACTAACCTGCCATGTTAATATTATCTTAACACTTCATACTGACACATATACAGTATCTTAACACTTCATACTGACACATATACTGTACCTTAACACTTCATACTGACACATATACAGTATCTTAACACTTCATACTGACACATATACTGTACCTTAACACTTCATACTGACACATATACAGTATCTTAACACTTCATACTGACACATATACAGTATCTTAACACTTCATATTGACACATATACATTACAGAGCTGTACACACAAGGTATTCCTGTGTACACATAAGTGTTCTTATGTACACATCAAGTGTTCATACATACACATCAAGTGTTCTTACATACACATCAAGTGTTCTTACATACACATTAAGTGTTTTTCCATACACAGCAAGTGTTCCTGCATATGCACAAGCTCATTAACTCCTCATACTAATAAGATGGTGAGAAGATACATCCTGGTTAACTCTCTCACATTAACAACAATGATGCAAAGTGACAAAGTTAAGGTTGACATGCTCTCTTGATAAGGTGATGGGCAGCAATGATAATATTGTTTAAGTGTTGGTTTTCATGTTTTCATCAAGTGTGTAATAAATGTTGGGCAGCATTAAGTAACTTGATGATGATGATGATGATGGTGCAGACTGAAAATAACTGTTGTCAGCACCATAATAGTAAAATAAAAAGTTTATAGTGTAGTACAGTATGTGTATCATCTGACATGATGAAAACAGCAGCAGCAGCTACTGTAATATTTGACACAGTAACACACAAACACAAAGTAAAATGTATTTGGATAAACTTGAAGAGTTGGAGGGTAATAAACCAACCCATATAAATTACAATAATTAATTTAAAAAGTTTTTCACATAAACCACAACTATTTCTGTAGCATATTAACATATTTCATCTAAAATTTAGCATTCACAGAATGTTAATAATAATAATAAAAGTAATAAAAAATGTATATTTTGTGGGTGGTCCAGAAACCTTTCCTGAGTGAGAAACATCACATTGGTCGTGTCTCTTGTGTTCACTTCAATGTATTGTATCTCTTGTGTTATCTTAATGTATTCTCTTATGTTCCATCTTAAAGTATTCTCTTGTGTTTGTGTTCATCTTAATTATTCTTTTGTGTTCATCTCAAAGCTCACCATCACATAGAAAACTTAAAAAATGCTATTTAGTAAAGCTTTTGATAATGATGTAAATGGCCAAAGATCACTACATTGGGGGTAAAGAGATAAGACAGGCAGCAGAAAGAAGGATGCACAAGCTAACGTATGAGGCAGGCAACACACAGTCTGGCAGGCCCGATACAGTCATGGTGACAGAACGCACCACACTTGATGCATATGATCATGGCTTTCATGTTACAGGGGCAACCATCTTCACTAGTGTCACTCTTGCCCTGAGGTAGCATCATGTGCACTCCCTGGTTCATGGGCGTCATCACTGTCGCCATGCCGTTTAGGCTCCCACCCGGGCCTATCTGGTGCATGTTATTCATGGGTTGCATATTGTTCATCGACTGCATGTTGTTAACGTGTTGTATGTTGTTCATCATCATGCGCATATTGGGTCTCATGGGCATGTTGGGGTGTTGTGAGAGTGGTGGTTGAGGGGTTGGTTGCTGGTGCTGGTATGGCTGTGACTGAGACGTCATGATGGGACCGCTGACTGGCATCTGTGAGGGATTTACTGCACTGGAGCTCGTTGACATCACCACGCCATGACCAAAACCACCCATGCCATTCATTGTGCGTTGTACTGATGTGTTGATGACAGGCGGGTGGTAGCCACTCTGGGTACTGTTAGGGCTATCCAATGAGCTTTCTATTGGTTGAGATGCCCCAGCCCGTGTCGTGACAAGTTGGTCACTGTCACAGCTACTTACACCTGAACTGGGGTCACCTTCGGATAAAAAATGTTGTCCGGCTGACGTGAGAATAGTGGCAGGTGAGCCCTGAGCATTGGTGGTCTGCACCACAATCCTGGGGCCAACACTGGAGGGTCGTGGAGAGAGAGCAACCATCACCCCACTCTTATTGGGTGGTGCACTGGCTGCTCTGGGAGGGTTTTGCTGCTGGTTGTTCTCACCACAGTCACCATTAATACTCGCTATATTGCCCAGCCTTACCACCTGCAGGCCTGACATTGGCATCCTCACAACAATGGATTTACCTGCAGAAGATGGACGCAGGATGGTGATAGGTCTCGGTGAGGCAGCCGGAGGAGCCATGCTCCCATCACATCCCTCTGGCTGTAATCATAAATTAAAAAGTAAATACATACTCCATTTTCTATACTATCATATATACATCACATAAAGAAATTTAATATAGCACATTAATATTCAATACAGTATAAAATACTAAAAAGCTGATCAAATATGCTTGGGTTCATCTCTGTTGTCATGTTGGGTGATGTATTAAGGTAAGATGGTTATAATACCTTCCACACTTTCACCAACATTCATACACTTCCCTTTCTCACACACACCCCCCTCTACACACACACACACCTCCCCTCTCTCTCTCACACACTCCCTCTCTCACACCCTCCCTCCACACACTCCCCTCTCTCACACACACACCTCCTCACACACCCTCCCTCTCACACCCCCTCACACACACACCCCTCCCTCTCCTCACATGCCACCCTCCCCCCACCCCCTCTCTCACACACACCTCCCCCTCTCACACACTCCTCCCTCCCCTCACACTAACACCCCTCCCTCTCCCCCTCACACACACCCTCCCCTACCACACCCCCTCTCTCTCACACACACCCCTCCCCCCTCCCCACACTCCCTCACAGACTCCTCCCTCTCACACACCCCCTGCCAGACCTCCCCTCACACACCCTCAGCCACAGACTCCCCCCTCACACACCCCCAGACCTCCCCCTCACACCCCCTGCCTTCCCTGCCACACAGCATCCTCCCTCCCCACACCCCCGCCTCACACACACACCCTCCTCCTCTCCACACACCCTCCCTCCCTCCTCATACACCTCTCTCACACAGACTCCTCCCTCTCACACACTCCCTCACACACACCCCTCCCTCTCACACACCCCCTCACACAGACTCCTCCCCCTCACACACCTCTCACACAGACTCCTCCCCCTCCTTCACACACTCCCCCCTCTCACAGACTCTCTTTTCTCCCTACCACTCTCAAACTCTCCCCCTCCATCACTACCAGACACACACACACCCTCCTCATAAACTTGCTCTTTTTTCACAACCTCTTCAAAAGTTAATTTCCTCAATTCAAATACAGTACACCATATTTTCATCACCTTTACCCAACTCCCAATTTTGTTAAGATGAGGGAAAAAACTCGACGATGGAGGGAATTAAGGAGGAGAAAGATGCAAGACAAACATAGAAAACAAAATATTGAAGCATGTAGAAATACTCCACCTAACCCAACCAAAAGTAATGTAATGTAACCCACCCTAACCTAGCTCAACTCAGCCCAACCTAACCTGACCTAACTTAACCCAACCTAACCTAACCCTTAATCCAGCCTAACTCAACCCAACTCAAATATCCTAAATCATCTTAACCCAACTCAACTTCAAGTAAGCTTAATGCAACCGAATAAAACCTATTCCAGCCTAAATCAATTCAACTTTACCCAAACCAACCTAACCTGACACACTCATTAATATCTACAACATACACATTCAGTGTCATTTATTAACTTCCACATTAACTCACATTTTCATATAGTTCTCACTTCACACTAAGTTAAGGCACCAGGTTCACTTCACACTCAGTTAAGGTTATCCAAAAGATTAATTATTAAAAACATTCATACAGTTACACTCATTTCACTTCTCTTCTCTTACACAAGATAAAAATAAATCTTCCCTGAAAAAATCTAAGTAACTGACAACCATCCACATGTAAAGTATTCTTCAAATCATTACTTTCTAAGATGGGGACCAATTACGACTGGGTTTACTTGACTAAAAGCTGTACGGTGTAAAGTTTATATAAAATTATATAGAACTTATAGTGTACTATGTAAAGTTTATAACACACTGGACATTAAACACTTACTCACAACACCATACTGTACCATTTTCTTAGATACAGTGTCTCAGGAAATTGTATACAAACTGCCTTACAGATTTTTGTAGATCCTGTTAATGCCTGTATTATAAGAGCAACATTGTCCTCATTTGTTGATGTGTGAGGTCCTCCATAAAGGAGAACAATGTTGCCGTTGTAATACAAGCATTCACGCGATCTCCAATTTTTTTTGTAAGGTAGCAGGGATACATTTTTCTGAGAAACCCTGTAGGTACATCTTCCTCTGAAACCTCTAATAATATCCCACACTTCAAAAACATATGCTAATTATTCATATAGTTTATCCACTTCTATTGTTAATGTTTCAATTCAAGATGCTTTTCTACTTACCACTACAATTAACTTTTAGTGTCATAACATCAGACAACAATGTTACTATGTCTTGACATCAAACTATTTACACTGTGACAAGAGCCATGACAACATCAAGCATTTAACAGTATTACAGACCCATGGCAACATCAAGCAGTTAACAGTGTTACAGTGACATGACAACATCAAACTGTTAACAGTGTTACAAAGCCATTACAACAACAAGCTTTTAACAGTGTCATAGAGCCATGACAACACCAAGCTGTTTACAGTGTTATAGAGCCAAGACAACATTAAGCTGTAACAGTAACAGTGTTACAGAGCCATAACAAATCTAAGCTTTTTATTGTGTCACAGAGCCATGACAACACTAAGCTGTAACAGTGTTAAAGAGCCATGACAACAATAAGCTGTTTACAGTGTCATGAAAACACCAAGCTGTTTACACTACAGTGTCATGACAAGACTAAACTGTTTACAGTTAGTGTCATGCCAATGTAAGGTTATCTATACTACAATTCAAACAACATTTATGACTCCTGTTTATCCTTATAACAAAGAAACATAGAAAACAACTTGGGAAACAAAGACATTTACAGGTAAATGAAAAAAAGTGCCAGAAAACACTTAAAACAGACGTTAAACATGTACTATCACATGAATGTTGTGATAGGCAGCAAGTCTCCAAGGCATAATAGATGACATGCTATTGTAGATGTCATGTAATAGTCAACAAATAGTGAGGGTTTCTTGCTATTGGAAACAACTAGCCCCATGACTATCTGGACACAAAGTTGAAAGACGACCATCAAGGGAACAGTTCAACAAATTTTCAGTAAAATTACAGATGCAGATGCAGTTAGTGCCAAGATTGAGAGGTTTAAAAGTTCTGTCCATATTAAGGCAGGACTGCCATCTTGGATGGAGTACACTAACTTCAAATACCAATTAAAAACAAGACCAATGGAAAATTATTCTGGGTAATTTCACAAAATCTAAACAGTGGTCATCATTAGTGGAAGCCGTGGGGATGGCAGCCATCATGTGAACATGTCATGTTGCTTGTGTTCCATATTTGCACTGATGATGGCCACTGTCCCTACAGTTAACTTCACTGATGATGGCCAGTCCTCAGCAGTTAACTTCACTGATGATGGCCATCGTCCCTACAGTTAACTTCACTGATGATGGCCACTGTCCCTACAGTTAACTTCACTGATGATGGCCACTGTCCTCACAGTTAACTTCTTCACTGATGATGGCCACTGTCCCTACAGTTAACTCTCTACTGATGATGGCCACTGTCCCTACAGTTAATTTAACTGATGATGGCCACTGTCCCTACAGTTAATCTCACTGATGATAGTAATACTGTCCCTACAGTTAATCCTTTCATCACGATGGCCACTATCCTCACAGTTAACTTCACTGATGATGGCCACTGTCCCCAAGAAGTTAACTTCACTGATGATGGCCACCATCCTCCAGTTAACTTCACTGATGATGGCCACTGTCCTTACAGTTAACTTCACTCGATGATGGCCACCATCCTCCATAGAAGTTAACTCTCACTGGATGAGTGTCACTGTCCCTACAGTTAACTTCACTGATGATGGCCACCATCCCTCCAGTTAACTCTTCTTCACTGATGATGGTCACTGTCCCTACAGTTAACTTCATCGATGATGGCCAGTCCCTTTACAGTTAACTTCACTGATGATGGCCACTGTCCCTACAGTTAACTTCACTGATGATGGCCACTGTCCTTATACAGTTAACTTCACTGATGATGGCCACCATCCCTCCCAGTTAACTTTCACTGATGATGGCTGCTCGTCCTTACAGTTAACTTCACTGATGATGGCTGCTCTCATCCCTCTCCAGTTAACTTCACTGATGGCGGTCACCGTCCCCAGTTAACTTCACTGATGATGGTCACTGTCCCACAGTTAACTCTTCACCGATGATGCACACTGGTCCCTGCCACAGTTAACTCTTCACTCGATGATGGCCATCCCTCCAGTTAACTTCACTGATGATGGCCACCATCCCTCCAGTTAACTTCACTGATGATGGCCACCATCCCTCCAGTTAACTTCACTGATGATGGCCACTGTCCCTACAGTTAACTTTCACTGATGATGGCCACTGTCCCCAGTTACCCTCACTCGATGATGCAATACTGTCCTCACAGTTAACTTCATTGATGATGGCCATCATCCCTCCAGTTACGGTCTCTCACCGATGATGGCCACCATCCCTCCAGTTAACTTTCACTCGATGATGGCCATCATCCTCCTGCTAACTTCTTCACTGATGATGGCCATCGTCCTTGCCAGTTAACTTCACTGATGATGCACATCATCCCTACAGTTAACTTCACCGATGATGCATTACCGTCCCACAGCTACACTTATCGGATGATGGCCACCATCCCTCCAGTTAACTTCACTGGAGATGGCCACTGTCCTTACAGTTAACTTCACTGATGATGGCCACTGTCCCTACAGTTAACTTCTACCGATGATGGCCACCATCCTCCAGTTAACTTCTCACTGATGATGGCCACCATCCCTCCAGTTAACTTCACTGATGATGGTCACTGTCCCTACAGTTAACTTTACTGATGATGGCCACTGTCCCTACAGTTAACTTCTTCACTGATGATGGTCACTGTCCCTACAGTTAACTCTTCACTGATGATGGCCACCGTCCCTACAGTTAACTTCACTGATGATGGCCACTGTCCTCGGGTTGTTAACTTCACTTGATGATGCATACCATCCCTCCAGTAACTTCACTCGATGATGCATTACTGTCCCACAGTTAACTTCACTGATGATGGCCACCATCCTCCAGAAGTTAACTTCTACTCGATGATGGTCACTGGTTCCTTACAGTTAACTTCTCATTCGATGATGGCCACCATCCCTCCAGTTAACTTCACTGATGATGGCCACCATCCCCTCCAGTTAACTTCACTGATGATGGCAGTCATCATCCCTTGTTAACTTCACTGATGATGCACACCATCCCTCCAGAAGTTAACTCTTACTCGATGATGGTCACTGTCCCTACAGTTAACTCATGATGGTCCCTGTCCCTACAGTTAACCTCCTTGTGATGGCCACTGTCCCTACAGTCAACACTCCCACTGATGATGGCCACTGTCCTACAGTTAACCTCCACTGATGTGGCCACTGTCCCTACTTAACCTTCTACTGATGATGGCCACTGTCCCTACAGTTAACTTCTACTGATGATGACCACTGTCCCTACAGCTAACTTCTACTGATGATGACCACCGTCCCTACAGTTAACTTCTACTGATGATGGCCACCGTCCCTACAGTTAACTTCTACTGATGATGACCACCGTCCCTACAGTTAACTTCTACTGATGATGGCCACCATCCCTACAGTTAACTTCTACTGATGATGACCACCGTCCCTACAGTTAACTTCTACTGATGATGACCAACGTCCCTACAGTTAACTTCTACTGATGATGACCACCATCCCTACAGTTAACTTCTACTGATGATGACCACCGTCCCTACAGTTAACTTCTACTGATGATGACCACTGTCCCTACAGTTAACTTCATGCCTCGATGATGGCCACCATCCTCCAGTTAACTTCATAATTGGACTGATGATGGCCACCATCCCTCCAGTTATCTTCACTGATGATGGCCACTGTCCTTACAGTTAACTTCACTGATGATGGCCACCATCCCTCCAGTTAACTTCACTGATGATGGCCACTGTCCTTACAGTTAACTTCACTGATGATGGCCACCATCCCTCCAGTTAACTTCACTGATGATGGCCACCATCCCTCCAGTTAACTTCACTGATGATGGCCACTGTCCTTACAGTTAACTTCCACTGATGGCCACCGTCCCTACAGTTAACTTCCTCTGATGATGGCCACCGTCCCTACAGTTAACTTCCACTGATGATGGCCACCGTCCCTACAGTTAACTTCCACTGATGGCCACTGTTCCCTACAGCTAACTTCCACTGATGGCCACTGTCCCTACAGTTAACTTCCTCTGATGATGGCTACTATCACTACAGCTAACTTCCACTGATGTTGGCCACCATTTAAAAGTTAAGAAGAGAAAATCTGTGAACCATGTAGAGTTAACCAGAGCAACAATTCAGCCAGATGAACTGATGAGCCAACAACACAATATCACATCTAAATAATTACCACTACAATACAGTACAGATATGGTAAACAAACAAAGTGGAGAGCTTCCACTATCCACCCACATGAACCACTTATACAATTGTTACTAATGAATGACAATTATTAATATTATTGTATTGTAATGTAAACTTAGAAAATAGTTTTATCTTTGAAATTTAGTATTACAGTTGTTCGTTCAGGATGTTATAATGACTCTACTGACCATTAATATTGCATTGTTGTTTGTGTTAATATTACAGTGCATTGTGTTAGTTGTTTGTGTTAATATACAGTATTGCAATACAGTATACAGTACTGTACAGTATATTGCCTGGTAATAATATAGTCTACACAATGTTAGTTGCTTGTATTAACATTATATTGTGCCGTTTGTTTGTGTTAACATAACATTGTGAAGTTTATTGTGTGGTAGTATTATAGTTTACACTGTGTTAGGTGTTTGTGTTCATGTTACATTGTGCAATATATAGTCTGTTTGTACTACAGTCTACAGTGTGTTGGTTGTTTGTGTTATATGATGTAATGTATTGGTCCTGTTATGCTCTTGTGTTCATATTGTTTTATGTGTTGTGTATCATGACTCTCCACTAAGCTGTGCTGTATGTATATTGTTCCTATTTACAGGAAGATTGGAAGGTTGGAGGGCAGGCAAGCAGAAAGGTAAGTGTAAAGCAGACAAGTAGACAGACAGGCAGGCAGTTATACAGGAAGGTAAGTAAGAGAACTGGTACATGATAAAGAGTAAAATTAGTGGGTACAGTACAGTACAAGGAGGTTACAATGAAAGAAAGTTGCCACATGCAGATACAAGATCGTGCAACACCAAGAGCTGATCTCAAACAGCTGATATGAGTACAGCTAGAGATGAAAACCTACTGAGCTGACAGTACAGATATCTATGCTTGCTGAGTCTCACCTGC
This sequence comes from Homarus americanus, assembly GCF_018991925.1. NCBI lineage: Eukaryota > Metazoa > Arthropoda > Malacostraca > Decapoda > Nephropidae > Homarus > Homarus americanus. Next base: position 4,044,749 of record NW_024715014.1, read on the forward strand.
AGTATGAGAGGTCGGGTATTGGACAAACACACTGCAGTAGTTGGAATAGATGTCAAATCTGATGTTGATTGAGAGTTGTTGGAGGCTCCAACACCTAGAGGAGAGAGTGGGGATGGGCTAAGGGGGGTAGAAGGGGGTCCTAGTGGTACAGACTGGATCTTGGGAGTCTGGGACTCTGAGGGGATGGACACTAACAGCGGACCGCTGCTGCCAGAATGTAGCACCATTACACGACCGTTGCTGTTGGTTCCTCCGGTTGGCTGCGACACAACCACCATGGTTGTGCCGGACTCACCACCGTGACCGTTGAGATTGAAGCTCTCCCCACAGTTGCCTGCACTGACACTATCACTACCGACACTACTGGTGCCACTGCAACTAACAATATTGTTATCCAATCCGCTCTGCCCTGACACGACGACATTAGCCTCGGCAATATTTGTTAAAGCACTGTTCTCCCTTATAGCACCACCACCACAGGCTAAGAAGGGTGTATTATCCAGCACAAATGCTGAAGGTCTAGAGGCAGATGATGCAGATACCTGGGAGGTGGTAAGTTGAGGCGTCATCATCTGGCGAAGAACGAACGTTCCAGAGTTAGCGGCAGCAGCAGTTCCTCCCTGGGTGTGTTGTGCCATGGTGGTGTTGGTGCCACCCACCGAGAGAGCCACTTGTCGCACTGTCCGAGGGCTTCCGGCCATCAGCTGGGCACCAGATACTGGTGAGGGCGTACTACAGCTGTTGCTACTGGTTGCTACTGTTTTGACCACAGTGATAGTCTGAAGCTGAGGAGCTGCCTGGACTACCAGATGACTGTTGTTGTTATTATTGCTGCTGCTGCTCACCACAACCGCTGCTGTCATCCCAGAACTACTGGTGGCAGGTTTCACCTCCGCCAGTAGAGAAGCAGGAGACTTAAGTTGAGCTTGTAACTGGTCCCGGTTAGGACTGTTAGCAATTACAGCTTGAACTATTTCATAAGATCTCTGAATATTAACTCCACCCGCATTTCTGCTTTTTGTCACCTTGACAGTCATGGTCCCACTGCCTGGCACGCTCTGAAAGTTAAAAGTAAAGTCAAGAATTTTGACTACAGTATTAGTTCCATAGTCAAAACTCTAACCTGAAAAATGAAAAAAAAGTAACAAATATAATCTAGTACTGTACACGCACTAACAGCCACTGATACTCTTGTAATACAGTACTTGTTATGTTAAAGGTGTCACAGCTGACACCGTTATCCTTAACCCTTTAGAGGGCAGCGGCACACTTAGGTACTTTATTTTGGCTAATGCCAGACAATTTTATTCAGCTGAGAGAAACCCCTGCACTCTTAAAGGGTTAATTTCAAAGTTGGTTCATATTTTGTAAGCATGTTAAACGCAAAAAAGAATTCTGTATGGTAAATTTTTTTTTACAGTTTCAAGTACTGTATTAACCAACTATGAAGATTTCTCTACTTAATGCACTACAGTACATCGACACTCATACAACAGTACTTTAATTTCCCCATTGTTTCAAATAATTACCTAAAGATTTCTTCCTCATACACTTGCAAATTCATTATTTTTACCTATTTACCTTATGGCCACCCACTAGAGTTGGCCATGCTGAAGGAAGGAGGCCAGTGGCCTGTGTAGGATCCCTTTAATGTTCTTGATAATTATGTCAAGCGCACTTTTGAAACTCAGTGCTGTTTTCTATTCTGCAGCTTGAGCTGGTAGATCATCTAATAGCTCTACCACCACCACCACCACAGCTTGAGTTGGTAGACTGGTCCATAGGTCTACCACCACCACAGCTTCAGCTGGTAGACTGTATCATAAGTCTACCAAGACCATACCTTGAATTGGTAGACTGTTCCATAGGTCTACCAACAGCACAGCTTGAACTGGTACACTGTTCCACACATATACCAAAACCACAAATTGAGTTGGTAGACTGTTCCACAGGTCTACTACCCTCTGCCCTCTGTGTGATGCAATTCTTTGTTCAGTTTGTCTTGCACACCATCTTGGAGAGTGTGAAGTTCTGTTACCTTGTGTTGATGGCGTGCGACAGCATAAAAAATGGTCCTGATTCACATTTTCCATCCCCTACAAATCTTCAATGTCTCTATGAGAGCTGCCCTATTGTATCTTGTCTGAGGAATTGTTAGTCCTGAAGCCTTCAGTCTACTTGGATAATGGAGATGACTTTATCTAATATATCTAGTATATGAAGATATTAATATCTGGGGAAAAAACAAACTTGATCAAGAGAATATCACTGTTGGCAGGTAAAAAATAAACCTCACTGTTGACAGCGACAGAAAAGAAAACCTCACTGTTGGAAGCGACAAAAAGAAAAGCTTACTGTTGATAGCAAATATGAGAAAAGCTCACTGTTGGCAGCAACAATAAGAAAAGCTCACTGTTGGCAGCAACAATAAGAAAAGCTCACTGTTGGCAGCAACAATAAGAAATGCTCACTGTTGGCAGCAACAATAAGAAAACGTCACTGTTGGCAGCAACAATAAGAAAACTCCACTGTTGGCAACAATAAGAAAACCCCACTGTTGGCAGCAACAATAAGAAAACTCCACTGTTGGCAACAATAAGAAAACCTCACTGTTGGCAACAACAATAAGAAAACTCCACTGTTGGCAACAATAAGAAAACCTCACTGTTGGCAACAACAATAAGAAAACTCCACTGTTGGCAACAATAAGAAAACCTCACTGTTGGCAGCAACAATAAGAAAACCCCACTGTTGGCAGCAACAATAAAGAAAACTCCACTGTTGGCGGCAACAATAAGAAAAACCTCACTGTTGGCAGCGGCGTAATAAGAAAACTCTCCACTGTTGGCAGCAATAAGAAACCCACTGTTGGCAACAACAATGAAAACCTCACTGTTGGCAACAACAATAAGAAAACTCCACTGTTGGCAACAATAAGAAAACCCCACTGTTGGCAGCAACAATAAGAAAACCTCACTGTTGGCAGCAACAATAAGAAAACCCCACTGTTGGCAGCAACAATAAGAAAACCTCACTGTTGGCAACAACAATAAGAAAACTCCACTGTTGGCAACAATAAGAAAACCTCACTGTTGGCAGCAACACTATGAAGCCCTCACTGTTGGCAACAATGAGAACCTCACTCTTGGCAGCAACAATAACAAAACCTTACCGTTGGCAGCAACAATAACAAAACCTCACTGTTGGCAGCAACAATAACAAAACTTCACTGTTGGCAGAAACAATAAAATGCCACTGTTGGCAGCAACAATAAAATACCACTGTTGGCAGCAACAATAAGAAAAGCTCACTGTTGGCAACAACAATAAAGAAAACCCACTGTTGGCAGCAACAATAAGAAAACCACTGTTGGCAGCAACAATAACAAAACCTCACTGTTAGCAACAATAACAAAACCTCACTGTTGGCAGCAACAATAACAAAACCTCACCGTTGGCAGCAACAATAACAAAACTTCACTGTTGGCAGAAACAATAAAATGCCACTGTTGGCGCAACAATAAAATACCACTGTTGGCAGCAACAATAACAAAACCTCACTGTTGGCAGCAACAATAACAAAACCTCACTGTTGGCAGCAACAATAACAAAACCTTACTGTTGGCAGCAACAATAACAAAACTTCACTGTTGGCAGAAACAATAAAATGCCACTGTTGGCAGCAACAATAAAATACCACTGTTGGCAGCAACAATAACAAAACCTCACAGCAACAATAACAAAACCTCACTGTTGGCAGCAACAATAACAAAACTTCACTGTTGGCAGAAACAATAAAATGCCACTGTTGGCAGCAACAATAAAATGCCACTGTTGGCAGCAACAATAAAATGCCACTGTTGGCAGCAACAATAAAATGCCACTGTTGGCAGCAACAATAAAATGCCACTGTTGGCAGCAACAATAAAATGCCACTGTTGGCAGCAACAATAAAATACCACTGTTGGCAGCAACAATAAAATACCACTGTTGGCAGCAACAATAAAATGCCACTGTTGGCAGCAACAATAAAATGCCACTGTTGGCAGCAACAATAAAATGCCACTGTTGGCAGCAACAATAAAATGCCACTGTTGGCAGCAACAATAAAATACCACTGTTGGCAGCAACAATAACAAAACCTCACTGTTGGCAGCAACAATAAGAACCACAGTTGGAAACATCAACAGCAGCACCCTTGTTGGTAGAAACAAGAAAACCCCACAGTTGACAACACCAACAACAGAACTTCACTGTTGGCCAGGTAATGCTATGGCAAGAGGCTTGTTTAGGTTAATTAGACTGGTTAGCTTATGTTTTTCCCACCAACCTTGTTATAACTTCCCATCAACCTTGTTATAACTTCCCATAAAACTTGTTATAACTTCCCATCAACCTTGTTATAACTTCCCATCAACCTTGTTATAACTTCCCATCAAACTTGTTATAACTTCCCATCAACCTTGTTATAACTTCCCTTCAACCTTGTTTTAACTTCCCATCAAACTTGTTATAACTTCCCATCAACCTTGTTATAACTTCTCTTCAACCTTGTTATAACTTCCCATAAAACTTGTTATAACTTTCCATCAAGCTTGTTATAACTTCCCATCAACCTTGTTATAACTTCCCATCAAACTTGTTATAACTTCCCATCAACCTTCTTATAACTTCCCATCAACCTTGTTATAACTTCCCATCAAACTTGTTATAACTTCCTTTCAACCTTGTTATAACTTCCCATAAAACTTGTTATAACTTCCCATCAACCTTGTTATAACTTCCCATCAAACTTGTTATAACTTCCCATCAACCTTGTTATAACTTCCCTTCAACCTTGTTATAACTTCCCATCAACCTTGTTATAACTTCCCATAAAACTTGTTATAACTTCCCATCAACCTTGTTATAACTTCCCATCAACCTTGTTATAACTTCCCATCAAACTTGTTATAACTTCCCATCAACCTTGTTATAACTTCCCTTCAACCTTGTTATAACTTCCCATAAAACTTGTTATAACTTCCCATCAAGCTTGTTATAACTTCCCATCAAGCTTGTTATAACTTCCCATCAAACTTGTTATAACTTCCCATCAACCTTGTTATAACTTCCCATCAACCTTGTTATAACTTCCCATCAAACTTGTTATAACTTCCTTTCAACCTTGTTATAACTTCCTTTCAACCTTGTTATAACTTCCCTTCAACCTTGATATAATTTCCCTTCAACCTTGTTATAACTTCCCATCAAACTTGTTATAACTTCCCATCAACCTTGTTATAACTTCCCTTCAACCTTGTTATAACTTCCCATCAAACTTGTTATAACTTCCCTTCAACCTTGATATAATTTCCCTTCAACCTTGTTATAACTTCCCATCAAACTTGTTATAACTTCCCATCAACCTTGTTATAACTTCCCATCAACCTTGTTATAACTTCCCATCAACCTTGTTATAACTTCCCATCAAACTTGTTATAACTTCCTTTCAACCTTGTTATAACTTCCCATCAAACTTGTCATAGCTTCCCATCAACCTTGTCATAACTTCCCATGAACCTTGTTATAACTTCCCATCAACCTTGTTATAACTTCCCTTCAACCTTGTTATAACTTCCCATCAACCTTGTTATAACTTCCCTTCAACCTTGTTATAACTTCCCATCAACCTTGTTATAACTTCCCATCAACCTTGTTATAACTTCCCTTCAACCTTGTTCTAACTTCCCATCAAACTTGTTATAACTTCCCATCAACCTTGTTATAACTTCCCATCAAACTTGATATAACTTCCCTTCAACCTTGTTATAACTTCCCTTCAACCTTGTTATAACTTCCCTTCAACCTTGTTATAACTTCCCTTCAACCTTGTTATAACTTCCCTTCAACCTTGTTATAACTTCCCTTCAACCTTGTTATAACCTCCCATCAAACTTGTTATAACTTCCCATCAACCTTGTTATAACTTCCCTTCAACCTTGTTATAACTTCCCTTCAACTTTGTTATAACTTCCCTTCAACCTTGTTATAACTTCCCTTCAACCTTGTTATAACTTCCTATCAACCTTGTTATAACTTCCCTTCAACCTTGTTATAACTTCCCTTCAACCTTGTTATAACTTCCCTTCAACCTTGTTATAACTTCCTATCAACTTTGTTATAACCTCCCATCAAACTTGTTATAACTTCCCATCAACCTTGTTATAACTTCCCTTCAACCTTGTTATAACTTCCCTTCAACCTTGTTATAACTTCCTATCAACCTTGTTATAACTTCCCTTCAACCTTGTTATAACTTCCCTTCAACCTTGTTATAACTTCCCATCAAACTTGTTATAACTTCCCATCAGTCTTGGCATATAATTTACAGATCTCATAAAGATTAGGAACCCCGATTATTGCACAAAATGATAAAACACCCTAATGCTAAAAGGAGTTGAGTTGAGTTAGGTTAGGTTAGGGTAGATTCAAATACCGTTTGTGTGTTTGGTTAGGTTCAGTGTACTGTTCAGTGCTGCAATATACGTCATGCAAACTTCCTTTTAATTACAAGTTTTCAGGAGCTTCAATTATGTATTCCCATCCAGCTATAACAAAATTTCTCAGATGGCACAACAAACTTTCACGAGATACTTTCCATTTATAAGCATTCCCCTTTCCACACCGGTGTGTTGGGTTGAAGGAGGAACCTTGGCACCTTTCATAAGGAGAACACTAGATACAATGATCCGCATTAAGTGTAGAAAGAGAGAGAAAAGAACTCAGAAAACAAGTAGAAATATCCATACATATTACTCAAAACCTTAACTCTGATACACTGTACGGGCACATATTTTATGACGGACAAGATCAATCCTCAGTAGTGTCCATAAAGTGAAGATACTTTATATGAGGCTCTGTTTTAAGAGGTCTGCCAGTGCTGAGACTCCAACAGTCATGTAAAGCAATTCACTGTTACCCAGTCACCACATTCATGATGCCACCATCATACACCAAACACCACCATTCCTCTTGGATACTCAAAAGGAAAATTCCATGCCAGCAACCACCCACAACTGTTCCAGCAGCATCTTCTGTACATCTTCTTACATTCACAGATGGCAGATATCATCAGTGAAAGTTAGCTTTGGGATGGCAGCCACCACCAGTGGAAATTAGCTGTAGGGATGGCAGCCATCATCAGTGAAAGTTAGCTGTAAGAACGGTGGCCATCAACTGTGAAAGTTGGCTGTAGCAAGTGCAATCATCAGTGGAAGTTAGCTGTAGAGACAGCAGCCACCACCAGTGGACATTAGCTGTAGGGACGGTGGCCATCCTCAGTGGAAGTTAGCTGTAGGGACAGTGACCATCGTCAGTGGAAGTTAGCTGTAGGAAGTGGCGATCACCAATGGAAGTTAGCTGTAGGGATGGTGGCCATCATCAGTGGAAGTTAGCTGTAGGGACAGTGGCCATCATCAGTGGAAATTAGCTGTAGGGACAGTGGCCATCATCAGTGGAAGTTAACTGTAGGGATGGTGGCCATTATTAGTGGAATTTAGCTGTAGGAACAGTTGCCACATCAGTGGAAGTTAGCTGTAGGAAAAGTGGCTATCATCAGTGGAAGTTAGCTGCAAGGGTGGTGGCTATCATCAGTGGAAGTTAGCTGTGAGGGTGGTGGCTATCATCGTGGAAGTTAGCTGTAAGGGTGGTGGCCATCATCAGTGGAAGTTAGCTGTGAGGGTGGTAGCCATCATCAGAGGGAGTTAGCTGTGAGGGTGGTAGCCATCATCAGTGGAAGTTAGCTGTAGGGACAGTGGCCATCATCAGTGGAAGTTAGCTGTAAGGGTGGTGGCCATCATCAGTGGAAGTTAGCTGCAAGGGTGGTGGCTATCATCAGTGGAAGTTAGCTGTAAGGGTGGTGGCCATCATCAGTGGAAGTTAGCTGTGAGGGTGGTAGCCATCATCAGAGGGAGTTAGCTGTAGGAACAGTGGCCATGATCAGTGGAAGTTAGCTGTAGGGATGGTGGCCATGATCAGTGGAAGTTAGCTGCAGGGACAGTGGCCATGATCAGTGGAAGTTAGCTGTCAGGGTGGTAGCCATGATCAGTAGAAGTTAGCTGTAGGGACAGCAGCCATCATCAGTGGCAATTAGGTGTTTGGGCAGCAGCTACCTCCAATGGGCGTGTCATGTTCCTTGAGTTTCATTCTTGCATGTATTGGGGCAGACTAGGGAATCCTTCTCAGTTATTTATGGATTAATATATTACGGATTTGTAAAATGAATATCATCATTTCATTTCCTGATCATTTTATGACAAAGCAAGAGGAGTTGCTACTGTTTTATATACTGTATAATGTAACCAACCGTCCACGAACGATGTCTTATACCAACAAGTGGAATAATTACTTACAGAAAAAGAAGACTCTATAATGTATGGAAAATGTAACCAAAAGTTATTTCCTTTTACCTTGGCAGAGAAGAGAAAAGATGAAAGGAGAGAAATAGAGGGGAAGTAAAGATAGACAGATACTGTAATCATACTGCACAAGAGAAATGAGCATAGCATAACAAGTTGTGATATTATAAGGTAGAGCAATATATGCATAGAAGCAACAAAAAAAACAAAAAAATTATAATACTTACCTGAGGTAGAGTCCTAACAGTTTTAATTTTGGAGGCTACACTGGTGACAGACGAGGAAGGTAACGTCTGCGTGATGACCCGTGGACCCTGACCAATGGATGTCACGCACGAAGAGACTTCCACTGGTCGGGCGTGGCCAGCCACCATTACTGTTCTGGTGACAGGGGGGCTGGGAGACGGTGCCAACGGCAGCGAAGGTGAGAGAACCTGCACCACGGGAGAGAGCCGTGAGGGAGATGGTGCAGGAGAAACTCTCACCAACGGAGAAGTTCTTGAAGCCGGAGATGTTGGTAATTGACCACTTGAGGACTGAGACAAGGAGTTGACCACTACCATAGCAGCAGGCTTGCCGGAACCCCCGGTTTTTGCCTGAGATATAACTGGGGGACTGAGCACCTTTGAACCACTAGAAGCCACAGCACGCACTGTTCCCACCACAGGAGTAATTGTCACTCGTGAACGGGGAATATCACTGAGAGTACCAACGTGGCCCATCAGTCTCTGAGCAGAGTGTGGCGTAGTGCTGTGCTTTGCAACAAAATAGTTTGATAATTCTGAACTTGACACACATATTTTTTTGGTGGGAACAGATGTAGGAACTGGGAGGGACTCTTTCCTCTTCAGTCCATCTTTTGTAAATCCACTTGGATCTACAGACATAATTTGAGAAGGAAGTGGCAACTTGTCACTGATTGGGAACACTGTATGGCTGCCACTGTTCACTGTATTTATGTTACTCCTGTTGGGAATTACTGACAAGGAACTGGGAGTCACAGACAAGGACGAAGGAACAACACATAAAGAACTAGGGAGCACTGACGATGTGCAGGGTTGTACTGAGGACGAACACGGCAGTACAGAAGATGAACATGAGAGCACTGGTGATGATGAACGAGGGAACACTGTCGACAAGCAGGGGACCGCTGACGACGAACTCGGAAGTCCCGGCGATAGACACGGGGGTACGTACGATGAGCAAGAGTGAACTGACGAAGAACTCAGAGTCAACGATGAAGAATTTTTTACGTCGGAAGAGAAACTAGCGAGCTCCTCTGCAATTTTCTTTTCTCTAAGAGCTCTTTTGGCAGCTCTTCTCTCAGCTCGCCGTTGGTCACGGTTGGCAATGTGTTGAATGACCTTGGTCAGCTGTTGCATATGAGCCGGAGAAAAGCTGGAGGTATAGGCAGGAGAGGCACGAGACAAGTCTGGAGGGGAGGCGGGATACGTGTCCCCAGAGGGTGATGAGGGGCTGCTCACGCTGCCTTCTCCACCATCTGTGCCGCACCACGGCTGCTTCACGCCCCATAATGGCTCAAAATGAGCAACCTGTCCAGATAAATATCAGCATTCATAAATTACACTACTGCAATATAAACATTAAAAGTAAAAATTATCAAGATTTGATGCAACATTGAAGAACTAACTCTTAGGAAACTTTTTTTCCTTTCTGCATGGTTTTAAAACCTAAATACAGAACAAGGCTTAAAGAGTTGTGGGAAGATTAGTTTACCTATTCTTTCTAAATTTTCATTCATTGGACAAGTGTGAGAGAATCAGTATGTCTGAGGATTTAGTCACTGCACCAAATATCAGTGCTGTATGCTAGATACTGTATTCAAGTTTAATTGTGTTTACAAGCTTAAGTTGGGTAGAAATACACCCCAACAGAGGAACACATAATAAGTAACCTTCCACATGTAGCAAAATGTGGATAATATAAAAAAAATAACATCAGGACAACATCAATAACCACCTACTCACAGAAAGATGAAAAAGAGCTTATGTACACAGTGAATGTTCCTAACCAAGTTCAGTACAATACCTAATATCACTCTGATAAATTGATCACTGCCAAAATGTAGTTCTATAAAGGACAAACAAAATAACTGGGTTTATTCTGTCTCTTTCTATACGATACCTTCCAGGGGTCCAATTTTGTGCGTTCCTTCTCAGCCTCAACTTTTAGTTTTACTTGATTATCATGGGTAAACTCTCCCTCTCCCAGACGACACCGCCACGACTCACAAGCACGCCCAAAAAACTCATTATTTAGACCCTGGGGGACAAGTCTGTTGAGCAAAAAAAAAAACCATATTAATAAAACCCATCTTGAAAAAACAAGATATACAGTTGAGTTGAGGATGTCAATTATAGATAATTAGCAGATAAAGAAGTAATAAGGCAGTAAAAATACATATAAGCTAAAGTTTTTCACACCTGCCAGTATCCCACTAGTGATGTGTTCATTCAGATACTAAATGACTTATCACTCCAAACATAATTAAATTGTATTAACCTAACTTAAACAACTAAACACGTCTATCATCTCTCCAGTACTATACCAACCCTGGTAATACTGTAAATGTCCCATAACAATAACCCCCCCTCCCATTACCTATGACAAGTGTGGTAAAGAGGAAGCAAAGAAAATATGATGTGTCCATAAAGTATATGACATATTTCAAAACTTTGTAACCTCAAAAATAATATAGACAGAACACACATGGAAGTCTATTAGCATACGAAAAAAATTGGAATTGTTCGTTAAGTATAATAAGATTGGTGTGTTCTATCTGTAATAATTTTAAGGTTATTAAATTTTACAATAGCTCATATACAGTATATAATTTATGGCCATCCTATTATATAATATTTCATGGTCCTAAACTATGTATCTCCTGGAATTTGTAACTTTCTTAGCCCATAAAATATTATCAAGGTTTATTTCTTGTATCTATCTTTAAAAAAATTTGCAGATAGTAGACAATGGCAAGATTCATATTCTATATGAGTAAGGGTTGTTAAGAGAGTGAGTGAAAATTGATACAGTACAATGTATTCATAAAGGTAACTGACACATATAGATAAAGACTCACTTCAGGGCATCGTCAGGGCCAACAGCCTGGTCCACCAGAGGCAACAGTTGTATCAGTCTGTGTTGGTATGCAGGTGGGAGGGTGGCAAAGGTGTGTTTATTGAGGATTGCTCTCAAGTTGACACCAGCCAGGATGGAGTCGGGAGTCTCCAGGTCAACATTGCCTTCCTTGGTCTGGGCCAACTGTGCTGCTGCTGACAATTTACGCTGAGACCTGCAGTCAACCATAATACAATCAATAACATATAAATATTTACCACTAATATACAATTTTCATTTCCTAGAGCAGAATAAACATTTTTAATGTTTCATTAAATAAATTATTAAAGGGTTAATAATGAAAGAAGACAATCACCCGGCCGGTGACAGCCTAGACTGGCAAATGGCATTTATGTACTGTAGTAGAACTTGGAGTTCTAATGCTACTTTATAGTTGTGATCCACACCCTGCTATCACTAGTTCTCTCTCTCCAACACACATCTCTTAGCCTTTAAACGATTTTCCATGGCTTTCTTAAATTTGTTTCGCACAAATATGCACAGCACGAGACTTTTTTTCGGAAAGTACTTTTCATGTCTAGCGAGGACTACGTGTAATCAACACACTTACATACAGTGATTTCTGCTATAACGGGTGTTTTGATAACGCGAATTTGCTCGAACGCGATTTATTAATAGAGGAACGATATTTGTATAACGCGAACGCTTGTTTGCTGTAACGCGTTTTTTGCTTACTATTTCTCCAATTTTGTGGTATTAACTGTGAATATGGTAAAGAAGAATATCTCCAAGAAGCATTCTGGTGATCGAATTCCCGGTGATGATCGTAAAAGAAAGGATATAACACTTGAAGAGAAGCTCGATGTTATCAACCTCAAAATCACCCTTCTCCCCCATCAAGTTACATTCATATTTTTTCAAGGTAAAGTGTTACATTTACTGTATGACTTCATTATTAGATATGAATGTAACATTTATTTAGACTGTGCTATCCTTTGTGTTAGGCTAACTACTAAATTTTTTTGATTTCCAGTAATCTGCACCTAACCCTATTTTCTCCATAAACCCTGTTATTTCTATTACGCGATTTTCTATAACACGTTATTTTACAAGAACACAACTATCGCGTTATAGCAGAACTGACTGTATTCACAAGAGAGTATGCAAAGTAATAAAAATCAAAACATTACCTACTCAACATAGTTCAATACAAAATATATAAATACCTTTTTCTAGGCTTGAAGCCTGGGATAGCGGCAAGATATGTCTGCATAGTGGTCATTGAGGGGGACGAAGCATCACGTGCAGAAGGAGACGACTGAGAGACCGGAACACGCACCACTCTGGAAGCTGTACACAAAACATAAATAGAATTACCAGGGAATAACTCTGAAACCACAACACATTTTACGCTGAATGTTTTATGTACAGGCAGACCCAATTTACGAGTTATATCCCTGAAAAATCTACGTAAATCAAATTTTCATAAATCGACCCACAATATCCCAGACTCCCATTATACTGTTTGGACGATACAAAACAGATGCTATTGATAGATATAAACAGTATTTACATGTGTTCATTGTGTCTTATAATGTGAGTTTTTACAACTATAATCTCATGAACCCCTGACCAAAATGAACAAAGACGTCCAGTTTAATGACACTGGTACTGGGGTCCTCATTCTACGTCAGTGATGTGTTCCAGAAAAGAGCAACTTACAGTGAAATGTTTTATAGTGACGAATTTTCCCCCATAAGAATTAATGTAATTAGGGATATATGCATCCCAATTCGTACAGTACTGTACTCCAATACACCTTGAAAGCTCAGTAAATCAGTTTACAATGGGGTCATTATAACAAAATGTACTGTATAGTAGTATTTGATATAATTATTTATCTTTGAGTGATACATGATGGCTTGAATTTGCTACTTGTACGCTTAGACAACTGATTAATGAATAAACCAGAGAATAGGCAGATGCATAATACAATACAAAACTATTCATGGAGTGCTGATAAATACACTCGTATATTGTTATTTACAATGTGTTGAATACAGCTGTTGTGGTAAGCACCAACCATCTTCAGCAGCAACAGCAGAGGTGCATGAGAGGAGAGCACTGGCAATACTGAGAGGGAAAGCAAGGACAGTCAGCTGTTCGTGCTTTGTGAACAAGGCACCAAGAATTTAATGCAAAGATATAAACCATCTGGGGTTGGGTGCGGGATTTTCCCCAGGAAAATTGATTATATTACTATAATTTTATTAAACCAGCACCAAATGAACGTAAATAATAAGAGAATTATGGTGAAACTGCATACTGCCATGTTAATGGGTTGAATGGAAAGGCAGTTGTCCGGCCACCCATAAACCTAACCTCCCATCTATCCTACACAGAATTCACTTCTCACTTCTAAATTTTCTTATTTTATAGTTCATTTTCTTTATTCTACATTGCCTTAGAGCATTGAAATAACATTTCTACAACCTCTATGGTCTCTAATGTAACAATGGCATGTGCACAGCCTTCTCACAGCTAACAAGCGTTTGTGTTATGGTGATTTCTCAACTCGATATTCCCCCCACACATAATATACCCCTACACTCTTTATCTTATATCTTTATATTACTGTACTGTATTTTTTTTATTCACAAGGCACACTAGTGACTGAAATAACTTTTCTGCAAATTCTGTGGTTACTTACACATAATAAGGGCACAAACATTCAGTCGTGTGAAAGGTAACTGATGTATTTTGGTGTGGTACAAACTTAACACTTGTAAGGCACTTTTTTTTTTTACTTATTACAGTTATTTGTACATTATAGCTATTATGTACTTTTAACAATATTTATATGTATCATATTCAGGTACACAGCGACTTAGTATAAAACAGTGAATGATGCAGACAACCTAAAGTGAAAAAATTTATGTCCTCATACAGTATAATGAAAAATTCATCCTATATTTGTTAGCGACATATACATTACTGGTACTGTATAGCAAAGAAACTGTTAATGTATTAGGAAACGATATTTGAAGCAGTGGCCTTGTAATATATGGCCGCCACTGCAAATATCTATTTCTGTTTATTGTTTAGTTAAGAGTGTATCTTCCATGGTGGTGCAACTAATATGTTGGTAAATATGCCAATGAAATAACCCAAGTGAGGAAAGTACAGGTATACTAGTAGTAAAAAATGGCATTACAAGTGTTTACCATATATTATTTTTCTATTTTTTTTTGTTAATGTGGAGTTTTTGCTTGTTAACCAAAATGTGATTTTTTTTTCTGCAAATTTTTGTAAAACAAATCCTCATAAAATGGGGTCTGCTTGTACTGTACATAAAACATGATGGTATGACTAGGGAACAACAGTGAAACATATAACTCTGGATGTTGTATATAAAACATTGAACTTATCTACTTAAAAGATAAAGGAGTCTACCTTATCATTCTCAAGATATTGACTAAACAATGGGAGATGGAGAAATTTTTTTAAAGGAAAATATTGAAACATACTTTTTCAAGAAAGTTGAAGTACGACTCACCCTGAGAGCCTGAGGAGAGTGTGTTGGAATAAGCACCAGATTGAGACAGACCCATCAGCACAGATGAGCTAAGGTTGTGTTGGTGGGCTCCACTCGTAGCAGCAGCTACGTTGTTAGCTATGCGAGAGCTCACCCTTGTACCCAATACGGGATGGAGGTTGCTGGATGAGCAAGCTTTACTGCTTAATCTTGTTCCAGAAAACTGACTGGGAGAATGGGTCATCTTGTTACCTGTCCTACACATGGGTGGGGATGGTGTGGTGGCCAGTGTGCTGGTAGGAGATTTGACGGAGGTGTGGAGCAGTGGTGGGGAGACAGAGGCGATTGTGGTAGTGGCTGTAGTGGTTGTAGTAGGAATGGTGGTAATTGTGGTGGTGACAGTGGTGGCAACAGCAGTAACAGTAGTGGTAGTGGTGGTATATGTGGAGGTCGTGGTGGCAAGAGGCTGGGCAGACTGAGAAGCAGGGTTGGGAGATGTGGCTGCAACCGTCTTCATGGTGACACGGGTGATTGGAGGAGAGTTGCCGGCAGCAATAGAGGTGTTCCTTCTTCTTCTACGAGCCTGTTGTCGCAGGGCGTGCTTGCCGGCCGCTCCGGGGTAAGACACACGACGTACAACAGCACCATTTACCTACAACAATGGTTCATACTTCAGCCATCATACACAAAAAGAAATGCAAGAAGGAAGTAAGACAAAAAAGAGTAATTTTTGAAAAAAAAAAAAAAAAACAACAACAACAACAACAACAATATGAAGAAGTAAGAAAATGTGGCTGACCATTAAAGTGTCACCATAACATACAGGTATACTGCATCTGATACAATCACTGTACTGTACTGTACTGTCATAATTCTTCTTATTATAAATTCAAACATTAAAAAACTATTGTCTTTATACTGCAAATCTATAATTACAACTACATATCTTTCTAGTCTGAATTATCACCAATACTGTATAGATATTGTGTAAGTCAGCCTTGTGTGGACCTTGATGTACTGTAAATACCTTATGTGCAGCCATTCCAGGGGAGAGATCAGGGGGCTCTGGGGGTACAGCAGCAGTAGCATCATCCACGTGAGGTGGCAGTTCCAGCAGTTGGCCGATACTGTTTGTGAGTGGTGGGCGGTTGTCATCCATGCTGCCCACCGTCTGGCACACATCCTCACCTCCACTACCACCAACTGAGGTGTCCACAGGCACGTCTCCCATCTGGTCTGTCTCTGCGTCCTCGCCTGGTGATCAATTAACAACACTCAATTTCTAGTTCACCTGGTGTGTACACATTTCTATAATAATACTGTATAATAATTTAATTGAGATTTGACTGCACCTCTTTCACCGTGGGGATGTGTACCAGAAGACCAGAATATAATTCAAGAAGTGAACAGCTGCACAATTCTGGACTGTACAAACATTTATTACTAGATAATATAAAGTTAGATACAGCATCAGTAATCCTGGGTAACTTACTGGGAGGTAAATAAAAATGAACCTTTTTGTTTTACAGTAGAGGTATAGGTACAGCAATTTACTTTCATATCATAAAAGTATTTTGCAATCATGACATAAGTACTGTATCATATTTTAGGGAAAGATCATAAAAAAAAAAGCAATCACATTAAAGTGAGATCTTTTTGTGCTATTATTATGAGTGCAAACCCAATCAGATAATCTTTCCAAATAAAAGTAAACATTATTTAGGTAATATTTAATTCTGGAAAATGTTTTCAACAGACACACAACAGAGGGTGTAGACATACCGTGAGGCGGCGGCTCCGAGACAGGCACTGCTAGCGTCTCCATAAGGCCACATTGACTGACCTTGCTTGTCCACCCACCACACTTTGCAAAGACTTTACCTATGGGGCAAAAATAAGAAATCAATCAAACTTGAATTGTTGTGGGGAAAGGTAGTAACAAGTGTATCAATTATTTAACATTTAACTGGCATCTAAGAATTCCCATCACCCCACACATGCACAAAAAATGGATCATAAAGAACACGAAACTTCCACAGATGATGGCGGCCATCCCTAAAGTTAACTTTAACTGATGATGGCCATCATAAGGATGAATGGTGGTCATCATCAGTAGAATTTTCACGTTTCTGCACTCCATTTTTGTAGATATTGGGGGGGGGGGGGGATCCTTAATTAGTGTAGCGTTTCGAGTGCTAGAGAATTCTTTAGAACTGGTGCCTTTGAGAAACAAAAGACAAGCTTTAATATCATCATCATTATCAAGGGTTAACTACCTGGCATCTGATGGCCCCTGAATCTACTGAGGAATTTTCTAAGGACCAGTTAATTGGAAAACTTTCAGGGGAAGACAAACTGGTTAGCATTACTTAATTATATAAAAGATATACTGTATTGTATACAAAACTCCTTAAGCTTGGTGAAACTAATAAAAATTGGGAATCAACACTAAAACATTCAGGAAAACTCATCTTCCATATATATATATATATATAAAGTCCATCAATATAATAAGTCAACACCAGAAATGGGGCCAAATACATATTTGTATTTGAAAATACAGTACAGTACTGTAAAATCAGTATCTGTATATATATATATATATATATATATATATATATATATATATATATATATATATATATATATATATATATATATATATATATATATATATATATATATATATATATATATATATATATATACATATATACTGTGCTTGTACAGTATTTGATAATGTTAGAAGTTGAGCATATTTATTTGTATCTGTATCTTATGCTTGTATTTGTTTCAAATACAGTTCAAATGCAATAATAATCTAATGTAAATTGAAGACTATATCAGCCCTTTAGCTAAAACAATGATGAATCAATCTTAATATTATAAACTGGTACAGTAACTTGTTTAAAAATTCAAGTTGGCAACTCTGTCTTGGCTTAGAGCTCTCCTACTCAGAAGTTTGCCTGTGTATAATTCTTGTCCAAACCTGGTGATGTATGTTGTATTTGAACTGTAGTTGATTCACGTATGGTGTTAGGGTTGCCACAGGTGAAGGTACAGTACATCTAAAATAAAGCGAGGAGTCAATTTTTTGTCCTAAATACAGTATTGTATAGTACTGTATACTGTATAGTGTATGTTTTTACCATATGGTGACAAATTTTCAATTAATTATATGTAAAGATAAAGAATATATATAAAAATAATACCGTTAAAATTTGGCGATACCCTGTACAGTGTATATCAATAAATCAGAGAACCGTCCTCATATCTGAGAGTTGAGAACCACAGTTACATCCACCATTAAAACATTTTTGGGCTGTTTTTATCAATCCTCTAAGGTTTTACATCTCTTTGGAGAGCCAGTTTTTAATTTCATTCACCCACCCGTCACTACCTTCCCCTGGCTCTCCTACCCCCAACTTTGTCCATTAATATTTCTGTTATTATCCCCCCAGCCCCAATTATTATATGACCAAAGTATCTCTTTTTTTTTCTGTAAATTTTAAGTACTGTATTGTATTTCTCTTGAAGTTTTTGTTAACCTCAGTACTTCTTCATTTGTTTTCCTGTCAGTGTGACTTATCTTTAACATACAACTATAGCACCACATTTTGAAGGCCTCTAACCTCTTTCTGGTGTCTGCTGAGTGTCCAAGCTCCTGACCCATACAACAGTCCTCGTCAATTATATATCCTTTCAGCAGCTTCTTTCTCAAATTGAAGTTAATGTCTATTTTAAGGTCCTTTAGATTATTAAATGCTGTTTTTGCTTGACCTATTCTTGTTTTGATTTCTTTGGCAATATATGACCAATTTCAACTGTTTACAGGTCAGTAACAATAACAAACTATGGACTGTGATATTTTTTTTGTATAAGCTATATGATATGGTTTTTACTGGCCTATGTATTATATTATTGGACTGAATAATATATGAATTACTTCTTGTTTCCCACTCAACCAAAAATTATTACTAAAACTAAAATTAATCACCACCTTGATAAAAAAAAAAAAACATAAAAGACTTGGTGTAAAGTATTAAGGATAAATCAAAACAAGAAAAATCAAACAAAATTTGGTGAAGTTATAGTGATTTAAAGCTTCATAACTTGCAGAAAATGTTTTTTTTAAGACAAAGAGCATCAAAGATTGTATTTTGTGTTTCTTGATGTGTAGTGCATTGTATATGATATATGGTGTTGTATGTGTGTGAGGGACTTTTGTCTTTCCCACTTGTATCAATGTTGAAAAGATATAAATTAGGCCTTTGCCAAGTCACGTGTAGTTGGTGTTGATGGTGGTGATGGGGAGGAGGTGGAGGCAGCGTGGCCCTCCCTCCTCTCATGCGTTTGTTTTCGTCGTTCTACCATCATTTTCCGGCGTTTGTTCAGTTTCTCTCTCTTGTCTAGTACCTTCTTCGATACTCGTGCCATTGTTCTTGCTATCTGATAACACAAAGTCCAGAAAAATAAGAAATAAATCTGAGAGGCCAAACCACCCATGGAATATTTGGAATTTAAATTACCGATACTCGGAAATTTTGGTACGTACGTATTTGTATTTGAAGCTCCGTATTTGAGGATTTTCAAACTTGAAAATTTGGATTTGGATTATCATATTTGTATCAATATTTGTATTTGGACATGGGTATTTGACCCCATCCCATATATACTGTAAACAGTATATATAAATATTTTAATATTTTAAAAGTTTTACCATTTAAAAATAGTACAGTGGGCCTAAATGTGCCTGTACAGGATACTGTACTACTTTTAAACTATATCAAATGGCATGTTTTTTTTCTTCAAATTATTCCATTGCAAAACATTTCATCACATCTTTGCCTCTTGAAAGTATTTGGCAACATGTTACACTGTACTACAGTTTTAACTACTGTACAACCATCACAGAACTGGGATACTGATTATCAGCAAAATACAATCTAACAATTTTCATTTTATACGTAATAGACTTTTTCTGAACGCATTTTAGAAATCAAATATGTAAAAAGAAAATTCACATCTGTGGGAAACACAAATGTAATTTTTTATATCATGAAGAGTAGAAACCCCCACTTATTTCACCTGATTAAGCACCATGGCATTAAATTGGGGGGTTAGGTTAAGTTAGATTATGTTAGGTTAGCATTAGTGTGTTTAATCATCAGGTGAAATTAGATGAGGTTCACAATCTTCATGAGGTGTGTAATTTCATTTTCTGGAGGCTGAAAAAACTGATCCAACGACCGATGTTTTGAGTGGCACTGTAGCGTCTAAGAACCAAATATTTCTACACGGCCCGGCCTATATGCAGGCTAATTTGGATACGGTAGGTTTCTTAATCATGGCTAATGGATCTCCTTTGGGGCTCAGTGAGAGTCATCCCCCAATGGGTCAGTGTAAGTACAGGAGTAAACTGTAGTACTGTAGGAAACCTTCCATATTCAGTAGTGTCTCACTGGACAACACACTTCTTACAAATAACAAAGACTGATAGAGATTCAGTAAAGTCATCATTCAAGTACATATAAGATCATTTTAAACACAGACAGTTCAAGTGTATAAACAATGATAAACACAAAGATGATTTAACCAGTAATATATATATATAGTAACACAAGAAAGTTGTTGAAAGTTTATTTCTACTAGATACCATTGAACCCTTGTTACTGTGACTCATGACATAAATATTATTAATTAGGTAGTGTGAGTCACAGCATTATCACAAAACACTGGCTTACAGCATCAAATTATCTTATCATCACAGCATGAACTTACAGCATCATCATAGCACACTTACACAGCATTAACTTACAGAAAACAGCATATAACAGCACATCAACTTTCAGCATCACAGTATAGACACACGGCATCTCAGCATACACACTGCATGATCACAACACAGTGACACATAGTATCATCACAACACACTAGCACAGCATCATCATAGCACATTGGCACACAGCCTCATCATAGCACATTGGCACACAGCATCATCATAGCACATTGGCACACAGCCTCATCATAGCACATTGGCACACAGCATCATCATAGCACATTGGCACACAGCCTCATCATAGCACATTGGCACACAGCCTCATCAGAGCACATTGGCACACAGCAACATCATAGCACATTGGCACACAGCATCATCATAGCACATTGGCACACAGCCTCATCATAGCACATTGGCACACAGCATCATCATAGCACATTGGCACACAGCATCATCATAGCACATTGGCACACAATCATAGCACATTGGCACACAGCATCATCATAGCACATTGGCACACAGCCTCATCATAGCACATTGGCACACAGCATCATCATAGCACATTGGCACACAGCCTCATCATAGCACATTGGCACACAGCCTCATCATTGGCACACAGCACATCATGCACATTGGCACACAGCATCATCATAGCACATTGGCACACAGCCTCATCATAGCACATTGGCACACAGCATCATCATAGCACATTGGCACACAGCATCATCATAGCACATTGGCACACAGCCTCATCAGAGCACATTGGCACACAGCATCATCATACATTGGCACACAGCCTCATCATAACACATTGGCACACAACTCATCATAGCACATTGGCACACAGCCTCATCCTTTGATGGCACAGCATCATCACTTAGCATTGGCACACAGCATCATCGCCTTTTTATTGGCACACAGCATCATCATAGCACATTGGCACACAGCATCATCATAGCACATTGGCACACAGCATCATCAGAGCACATTGGCACACACAGCATCATCCAGAGCACATTGTACACAGCCTCATCATAGCACATTGGCACACAGCCTCATCATAGCACATTGGCGCAGCATCATCATAGCATTGGCACACAGCCTCATCACAGTACACTGACTTAGCATCATCACAGCACGATGGCACACAGCATCACATCACAGTACACTGACACAGCATCATCACAGTACACTGACACAGCATCATCACAGCACACTGACACAGCATCATCACAGACACTGACACAGCATCATCACAGCACACTGACACTACACTGACACAGCATCATCACAGTACACTGACACAGCATCATCACAGTACACTGACACAGCATCATCACAGTACACTGACACAGCATCATCACAGCACACTGACACAGCATCATCACAGCACACTGACACAGCATCATCACAGTACACTGACACAGCATCATCACAGTACACTGACACAGCATCATCACAGCACACTGACACAGCATCATCACAGCACACTGACACAGCATCATCACAGCACACTGACACAGCATCATCATAGCACATTGGCACACAGCCTCATCACAGTACACTGACAGCATCATCACAGCACATTGGCACACAGCATCATCACAGTACACTGACACAGCATCATCACAGTACACTGACACAGCATCATCACAGTACACTGACACAGCATCATCACAGTACACTGACACAGCATCATCACAGTACACTGACACAGCATCATCACAGCACACTGACACAGCATCATCACAGTACACTGACACAGCATCATCACAGCACACTGACACAGCATCAACTAAAGGTCTAGTCCCATCACTCGTTGGTGACTAACGGAAACAGTGTCTCCTCCTACCATTATATCTCAAGTGCAGCAAAAGTATCATGATTAAGGTAGTCAGCACCACAGCACAGCACCACAGCACAGGAGCACAGCACATACTTGAGGTTCACAGCAACATAACAGTACCGACCCAACCTCAACCTCCTCCCTTCATTCCCTCATTAATCAAATTCCTCTTCTCCCCAAGCCATTTTAACAAGACAACATCATGAGGTAATATGTGTTAGAGAGTGAGGCACACCAGCCTGGCACACCAGCCTGGCACACCATATACTAACACCAATAACCAGCGAGACCTCAAAATGACCATCCTCCTCCCATCGTTGGTGATAGACTTAATAACCTCATTTTCTCCCCCCCACCATAATATTTAACGACTGACAGATATAACAACAATTAAGTCTCGTCCATGAGAGTACAGCAGCATAACACGTACTTGTGGCATAACAGCACGGGGGTCATAGTGAGGGGTTGAAACACGGGCTTAATACAGGTTGTCAGCCATTGTTGATGCGTTTACCTCTAGTTCCACCATCGGCCGCCAGGGGGACAACAAAGAGAAACACGTGAGCAGCGACTTGCGGACTTCTCTTCCTTTTTCTTATAAATTATATTATAAATGATCAATAATGATTATATAGTACTATAATTAAATATTTTAAGTCTTAGTATTGTTAGTATTATTAAATATTGGAAGATAATGTGAGTTATATTCAAGGGTCGTTAATCCATTTGTTTACGATGAATGATATGATAGATGTATGATAATAGTCAACTGCATAATACAAAACAAAAAAAGGTATTGTGATATATCCATTACCAAGACCGAATGAGAAAACAAACTTTATTTTCAATTATATTTGTAATGTTATAATGTACAGTTAATAATATTAGTCTTGACCAAAATACATTTGATAAATGTACGATAACTATCTGTACAAATGGCATACAAATTCATTTATTATACATCCAATGTCACATTTTGAGGCGGAAACAATATATCTTGTATACAATAAATTATTAGAATATAATTGTGGATGATTATAAGAATTTTGATCCCAATAGTCACAATAGTCGTTGCTTATTATGGACAACATGAATGGTGTATGATAACAATGAAATGCTTATAAAATACACTAGTTGGTAATTATATTATGTTACATATTTAACGGAGGAAAAATACAAACCTAAAGAATTTTGTATTTTATATATTATATAAAAAATCTTAAAGTTGGTCTATTAAAAGCATAGAAGTACACAAGCAATGTATATAGTCAGTGCTGGCTAATTCCTTCACTTCTATCTTCCTTATTGTGTCTACCCTATGTTTCTGTATCTTTATAAGTCTTGAATATATTTCTATAACACTACCAATAATTTATCCATGATCATATTCCTGCTTTTAATTCACGTACGAGGTGTATCATGAGATGAGGTACTGTACAACAGAGGCGTACCGTGAATGAGGTACTGTACGACAATGTGTACGGTGAGAGAGGTACAACAACTCGCTGGTGGTGTACGAAGGCCATGACGAGAGGTGGAGGACTCAGCCAGAGACAAGACGCGGGACGGCGGTGCTAGGGAGCGTCATTCATCCCTTACACTATTTCCCTCAATAATTTACATGTGATCTCGAACCCAAATTGAGTTTGTTGTTTTTTTTAATGTCGAGTGTGTAAACTGTCACGTTTGTGGGATAAAAGAACCAAGAATTTATCCTTATATAGAGAGATTATGACCTAGTTTAATGGTCTCATATTTCTGCACCTTGGGAGCTGCCGCTGGTGAGTCTTGTTCCCAGTTCTATCAATAATTTTCCTCTTATTTACATCCCACTTAAGTTTGAATGTTGCTTGAGATTTATTGAATAAGTTGTAACGTATATTGTATAATTTGATATTCAATTTATTTGTAAATTAACGCCATTACATTGAAAAGACATTTGTAAATTTGTAACTGTTCATTGTCAGTCAGGCATGGAGTGTCTGGCCTCAGGTTTCTTAGGCAGACTTTATTTACCAAGTATATTTAACCCATCAGTTAAGACTATACAATAATTCTGGAAGCTATGACCATCATTATTAATTTTAATGTTTTTAATGATGTTAAGTTGATCAAGACACCAACATCAAAATTTCATGGTCTTTTTCCACACTTGTATGTGTTAGCCACAATTACCTGTTGCCAGCTCCCCGTGCTGAACTGTCTGTTGCTTCTGTCACTACAGTCTCTTGTCAGGTTCTCAACTCTAATATAATTTCTTACAATGGTAATACTTGGTCTAGTCATAGCAGGAACTTAATGAAATTTCTCTGCACTCTGCCATATTCTCCATTGCATCTCTTGTGTACCCACCTCCCACTCTAGTTGCACATTATTGGGTAGCTGCCAACACCTCTTACAGACAGCACATGACCTTTTTCCACCTCTGGTCCCGTGCTAACACCTCTAATCAATACTTTTGTTTTTGTCAAATTCACTCTCCGGCCCTTTGACTATTCCATTTCTCCACGGCCTTTTCTTTATCATCTGCTCTCAGCGCTAAGTCATCAGCGTAGGCCAATCCGGGTTAGGGTCATCACGTACCCAAAAAAGTTAACTCGTACCCACGCCAACTCGTACCCAGGTAATTCGTACCTAACTCATGAGAATAGTCATACCCAAGATTACTTACACCCAATTCAATAAATAATCTGTACCTATTAGTATATATATATATATATATATATATATATATATATATATATATATATATATATATATATATATATATATATATATATATATATATATATATATATATATATATATGTGTATATCATGCATTTTAGCTTTATCTATGATTACAAAAAAAAAGATTATGTTAATCTTGTAGGAAAGTGCAGTTGATTAGTGACATGTAATGCATAGCTTTGAAATACTGACATACTAAGTAGGTTAGTATTAACATAAGAACTTAAGAGTGGAGGAAACTGCAGCGGGCCTATTGGCCCATACTGGGCACTCCCATTTACACCCAACCCCTATTGCTCATATATCCATCCAACCTATTTTTGAAGCTATCCAGCGTATTCGAGTTAATGATGATGTTTGGTGACTTGTTTCAGTCGTCAACTACTCTATTTCCAAACCAATGTTTACCTATTTTGTGCCTAAATCTAAATTTGTCTAATTTAAAACCATTGTTACGAGTTCGCTCCTGGTTGGATAGTTTGAGTACCTTTGTAATGTCCCCTTTGTTTAGCCTTGACTTCCATTTATACACCTCGATCACATCGCCCCTCACTCTACGTCTCTCAAGGGAGTGAAAATTAAGATGTTTTAACCTGTCTCTACACTCAAAGTTCCTAATGCCCGGGATTCTATATTCATTCTGTAATCCGGTGACCAGAACTGAACTGCGTAATCTAAGTGAGGTCTCACAAGTGTAAGATATAGTTTTAGGATGACCACCGCTAGTCTCGTAACTAACACTCCTTTGTGTGAATCCAAGTACTTTATGAGCCTTCTTTTGAGTAAATACACATTGTTTACTTGGCTTAAGATTCCTACTTATCATTACTCCTAAACCTTTCTCGCTGTCTGATTTCTCTATAACATCGTTGTTCATCTGGTATCTGGTTTCTCTGTTTACATTTCCTAGAATAAGTACTTTATATTTACCCAAAATTAATTTCATCTGCCATTTTTCAAACCATTCAAAAAATTTGTTAACATCTTCCTGTAGTTTTGAGGAGTCCTCGTCAGATTTAATTACACGCCCTATTTTAGTGTCATCAGCAAATTTACTTATGTTGCTGGCTACTCTGATATCTATGCCATTTATTTATACTTGTATAATAAATAATAATTGTCCAAGTACTGAGCCTTGGGGTACTCCACTAGTGATGTTGCTCCAACCGGATTTAGTGCCGTCACACAAACATTGCACTACAGGTACTGAACGTGACAGGGCTGAAACGGTACTGGAGTTATGAAAGAAGTCCGAGCTTATATTCAAAGCTGAACTCGCTCACATAGGATTAGTGGACCTCCAAAAATGAGAGATTAGCATGGTTAGTGACCCAGGCGGCATGCCTTTGATCATCCGATGTCGCATCCTTCGATAGTCGCGTATCACAAAGTCTCCGAGTAACCTGACTGATACATGACCATCGAAGGACGTGACGTCGGAACATCAAAGGGATGCCGCTTGGAAGTTCTGCAGTCGACTTATATGCCAAAAATGGGCCTAATTCAAACTTTAAACCTGAAAATAATAGGATTGACTTATACGCTGCAATATGCGGTATACTGTATTCTTGTATATATATATCGTAAATTGGGTACGAGTTATCTTGCAATTGGGTACGACTTGACATGTTCTGGTGGGTACGATCTACTTGGATACGAGCCGTCCAGCACCCGGCCGACCCTAGTTATGCTATATTGCATCCAACAGAATTATTGTTTAGTTCTGTCGGTACTTCATTATAATCTTCAGCATTATTGAAGTGGTGAAGATGAATGAGTGTGTGTGTGTGTATCCTGACAGGTGAGGCTGACCAGCGGGTGAAGAAGATGATGGGTGTCCGGGGGAAGGTGTCAGCCGAGTGGAAGAAGAGGGTCAAGTCAGAGTACACGCGGCTCAGGTCACTCAAGAGATTCAAACGTGCCGACGAAATCAAGGCCGCGTGGAATGACAATCGAGCCAAGTTAACTGGTAAGTGGTAACTGAGTCAAGCTGATTAGTAACATAGCATATTGGAAGTTATTCAGGTTTTATGAGTATTCATTTCATTACAGTGTTTTGCAGGGATTATTTGTGTGATGAGTCAAGGTTCATGTAGAAATACTTTAATAATGTAGGATTAAATTTTGGAGTAGTTATGAAACTCTTAATAACTGATGGAGTAGCATTTTTTGGGGTAGTAAAATGTTTAATTTCGGGAATTAACTTGGAGTTGTTTTTGTATCCAATAAAACTTTAAGTACAGTACTGTACACCAGGATGAAGTCACAACGATGGCTTCTTGATACTTAATGACTTACTACAGTATTCTCTCTCATTTTTTGTGCATATTTAATAGACAAGATGTTGCTGACCCACAAGCCTGGTAAATGGTGATGACAATAGTTAGATGGGTAATATTTTGTAGCTCAGTAGAGGAAGAAGATAAATTTGTGAATTATTGTGTTTCTGGATGTTCATAAACAGTTTGTAAATAGTCTTGAAGATGATGTGTGGTGTGACCTAACTGGGGAATAAATGTTGTAATTTGTGTAGGTAATATAGCACTGAACTTTACTGTAAGTCACCCGGTGAGGTGCACCAGGAATGTTCCTCAATAATTTCTCAATGAAAATACCTTGTCATGAAGCCCAGTTCTTGGAATCAGTTATTGTTTTTCAGATTTTATATTTTGTTTTTATAATTTGAGATTCATAATGTTTTCACCTTTGTAAAGAAATATTATTGTTTTTTAATAATTTTCCAGACTTGTTAGAGCAAGAGGATCAGACAGTGATTGGGATGGGACCTGTGTGGGTGTGTTCTGTGGAGGCTCCTCCCCACCAGGCAGTGATGAGACGCACCCACATAACTTCCTCTAGTGGAGAACCCCTCTCTGTCCCTATTAAGACCATCAATGCTGTCAACCCCATCCCTACCATGTATACTTGGGCACCTCTCCAACAGAACTTTATGGTAAGAAGTTATTATCATGCATATATACATACAGTGAGTTCTGCTATAACGCGTGTTTTGATAAAGCGAATTTGCTCTAACGCGATTTATGAATTCGGAACAATATTTGTATAACGCGATCGCTTGTTTGCTATAACGCGATTTTTGCTTACTATTTCTCCAATTTTGTGGTATTAACTGTGAATATGGTAAAGAAGAATATCTCCAAAAAGCATTCTGATGATAGAATTCCCGGTGATTATCGTAAAAGAAAGGATATAACACTTGAAGAGAAGCTTGATGTTATCAACCTCAAAATCACCCTTCTCCCCCATCAAGTTACATTCATATTTTTTCAAGGTAAAGTGTTAAATTTACTGTATGATTTCATTATTAGATATGAATGTAACATTTATTTAGACTGTGCTATCCTTTGTGTTAGGCTAACTACTAAATTTTTTTCGATTTCGAGTAATCTGCACCTAACCCTATTTTCTCCATAAGCCCTGTTATTTCTATTACGCGATTTTCTATAACACGATATTTTACAAGAACACAATTATCGCGTTATAGCAGAACTACCTGTACTTGGGTACCTCTATAACACAACTCTATTATAAGAGGTTATTATCATACATATCAATTCATCTTAAAATGGTCACATATCCCTGATGTCATGGGGTACTTTTCAGTTTTTTATATTTTGTGTTTGTGTTTAAAGAATTACAATAATGTGACTTGACAAATTTGTGAGCTATTGTTTTCAGTGTTGGTATTAAGCAGTTCTAGCTTAAAACTTTTTATTTTTTTTGTATCATTTCAGGTTGAAGATGAAACTGTTCTTCACAATATTCCATACATGGGTGATGAAGTCCTGGACCAAGATGGTAAATTTATTGAGGAACTGATCCGCAACTATGATGGCAAGGTTCATGGTGACCGAGAGACTGGCTTTATAGACGATGAAATATTTGTTGAGCTTGTTGACACTCTGGTGCAACAGTATCAGGTGAGTTTGTATCACCATCATCATTATTAATCATTGTAAATCATCATCATCAAAAATCAATCCCGGTATTAATTGATAACATAAGCAAAATAATGAAAATTTTCACAAATTTTATCTGAATTAGAATAAGGAAGTACTTGTATGACAAATTTTTTATTCTTAGTATTCTTGCTACAGGCTCTGATTACAGTAAAAAAAACTTTGGTAACAAGTACAGAATCTACTGTATACAGTACTGTACTTATGTCAGACTAAAATAATTCCATCTCTGTTGTTCAAAACAGCTAAGAAAAAAGTTCTTTGGAGTATAAAGCTTCCTATTGACTGTATCATATCATACATACAGTATCTCAAAAATATAAAATAAATTTATTTTTATCGACAGTAAACAATTGAACTACCATATATTGTGGTCTTTCAGTCGACTTTTGAAGCTCCATTTTATTTTTTTCATAACGAGAGGTCGTCTTACACAACAGGTATAAGATGTCAACCTCTAAGTACGCTCCACCACTAGCATCAGATTTTCACTTTAACTTACTGATAGGTCTCAATCACTTAATTTCCAACACTCACAAACAAATTGTACCTAACTAGCATTTTCCCAGAAGGGTAACTGTTACTGAACTTGGCCTATATTATGATAAGTTCATGTTTATAAGTGATGGACATGTTAATATTAAATAAATTTGAGGTTTGCAGCTGTTTTCAGTGAAGGGGTAGCTCATTTCTTATTTGGAATGGATGTCTTGTTGTTATAGAAAAAAGAGATGGGAAAGGACAAAAGTGATAGGAGAAGTATTGGGAGGAAGGAGACCAAGACAAAAGATAAAGAAGATGATGAAGAAGAAGAGGAAGAGGAGGAGGAGGAAGAAGAAGAACAAGACGACGAAGAAGAAAATAATTCACGAAATAAAGAGGTATGTTGGAAGAAATATTTTTGTAAGTTTGTCTACCACTATCAAGTTACAAGTACAGAGCATGCACAAGGTCCTGTTACCCCCCTCTTGAATCTGATATTTGAACACACAAGACTTGTGAATTAAAACATTGAACACATGAGGGAGGAATATGGGAACTCTACACGTGCGAGTTGTGATTCGAAATTGAATGCACTAGTGTTTAGCTATGTTTTAACCCCTACGCCCCAGTTGACATTTCGGAACATTCATCTAGGGCGCCCCGGTTAACGTTCCGGAACGCACGCCTTTTCACTCCATTGTTTGAAAGCCCAGTGCAGGTCATGAGGTTCCAGCATGGCTATTTGGTGGTCACGCAGGGTAGCATGGGTGGGCTCAGTGCAGTTAGTACGCATTAGCCCGTCCCCATGGAGAGTTGTACCTCAACCTCTCAGGCTAAAAGTACTGTAGTGTAGTATTACTGGAAAATAATGCTACGATTGTTATAATTGTATATATTTGTGGAATTATAATTCCGATAATTATTTATAGGCATTACTTGCTCTCCCAAACACAAAGACAGCCTGGTGACAGACTGCGTGTGTCGCCGAGCACTTTTTATATAGTAATGCAAATGAAATATATTCTAAATGAATTATTTATAGGAAATAAGAATTATGATCAGTAAATATTTGCATTACTGGCCATCCCGGATACATAGGCAAGCAGAAAATGGCCGTCAAGTGCGTAGTGACCACAAGCGCTAGCTGTCAAACAAGCTGTCCCCTTATCTCCTTCAGCACTGCTGCCTCAGGGAAGTTTCTAGAGGGTCAATATATAGTTTTTGTTGCTTATTTTTTATTGTTTTATCATTTAAAAAGGTTAAAAGTAATTTTGAAAACGTTGACCTTTCTCGATTTACCCCGTGTGGGGGGGGGGGGTACGGCCAACGGCACACCTAGCCCGGGGCGTAGGGGTTAAACCAAGGTGTTATTTGTACTTCCTGTATTTTTGGTGCCTTTATTCCAACTTCGCAGTGGTTCTTTTATTTTGTTTTTTATCTCACAGTACTGTACAGCTACTACTCGACTTACGACCGCCTCAGTCGTACCAAAGTTTTGTCAAATTGCGTATTTTCGAGTCCCGACGTTAGTGATTGCGCTGTGTACTGAAAATTTTTTCGTTTGTAATTCACTTTATAATGGCTGGCAAGTTTAAAAGTGAGAGTTTTGTGGTGCTGAGAAGAAAAAGAGACACCCATTTTAGATTATCTATGTATTATTTAAGCATTTTTGACATGACCAATTCGACTTACGGCCTGGATTTGGGTCCCTAACCCCGTCCTAAGTCGAGAAGCAGCTGTATTATAATTGGCCATCTTAACTAATTCCCAATATTTAGGCTGTCCTCAAGAATACAGGGGGTCTATGTGTTAAATAGTTTTTTATAATATTTGAATTATTATAAATGTAGGGAGATATTTTTTCTAAAATTTTATGTTACATTAATTTTAATAGAAAATGCCTTTTACTAGTAAGTGATTATCGTATAGCATCATATGACTTAAACTTTGTTATGTCAAAAGATGTATAAATCAGTAAATCAATAATTCCCAGATATTTTTATTTATTTATTTATTTATTATATATTTTTACTCCAGGATGAAAGTTGGGATGGTTCAAGCACTTCAGGGACCAAAGACTTCCCATGTGCCTCCATCTTCCAGGCTGTGTCTGCTCTTCCTGATAAAGGTCTCCCAGAAGAACCTAGGAAAAGTATGATATTTACTTTATCTAAAATTATTTTAGGTAATGCAGGTATACTGTATACATCAAGTAACTTGGAGAGAGATATTGTTTGTTTGTTTGTTTATGGCAAAAAAAAGGTGGCTGGTTTCATTGACAATATTTCAAGCAACTTGGCCTCCTTAGCTTGGATTCAGATTCACCATACAAGTAATTAATATTCTTCAGTATTAGTGATGTTAAGGTGCTGCTAGTTGAGGTAGTCAGAAGGTAATTTTTATGCCATTTTGGATGATATATTTTTCTGTTGAATCCTAGCTGTCATTGAAATTTGTCTATACTTCTCCAATTATGGAAATATTTTATAATGTGAACTTTGAAGACTCCAAATCTTGATTCATTTACATTGTGCACTTGTATGCTTTCTTGGTGTCTAGTTGTTACAGTTTCATCATTAGCATTCCATTCTTAACTTGGAAGAGTACTTTTTTTTACTTTTACAAATATATTTATTTTGTGATGTAAAGTGGCTGGAACAAAGAACTGCCTCAGGTTCTTCCTTCTTTAACTCTCCTTTATATTTATTAACTGCCTCAACAGATTTATTGTGCTATATTATTCCCTGTCACATCCAAGCCCTATATCTGTTTTGTTTATCTCAGATGTTTCACACAGCCCAGTTCACCCAGCAGCTGCATATCCATTCACAGAACCACTTCACACCCTGCCCATACATGGACTGTGAATGCGGTCAATTTTGACGTGTTGGATGGTGTTCAAAGTTGTGTATTTGTGTGTGTGTGGAGACTGTGGCTTGTGTGAGAGATATACTTAAGTTGTGTGCTTTTTATTTATTAAGGCTATGGTTAACATTTTGCAGATATATAGAACTAACTGACCCAACGGCACTTCCGCCTGAATGTACTCCTAACATCGATGGGCCAAATGCTGAGAGTGTCCCTCAGGAACAAACAATGCACTCCTTCCACACACTCTTTTGCAGACGATGCTTCAAATACGACTGTTTTCTGCAACTGTGAGTTCTTCCTCTATACAGTATTTTAGTTTTTTATTTTGCCAGACCTGGTATGCGAAAAGTAATTTGAGTACAGTATTCAGAAACATGTGTCGGTGATACATGAACATTGGTTAGATATTTTTGGGATAGATTATTCTTTCATTATTTTCTCTCCCTTATGAATTTGGGAGGCATTTTATTATTTATTTGTAGAAAACAATTCATACATTTGTGTTGGGTTTCTTAAAAAGTGGATTCATACTTAGTAAGGAGGACATACTGTGTTAAGAATATTGGGACATTAAGATATTTTAGTTATGATGAAGAAATTTATGAAAACATTTGAAATGAAACGGCAAGTAATCCCTATAGATATTTAGGGCGTTAATGTGAAGGAAGTTTAGCAGTGGATTACTTGTGGATTGAACGTAGCAAAGCGGTCTTTAGGTGCTGTCTTGTTTCATAACTTAGCTCTCCCAGCGTAAAAAGCTCTGGAATGAAAAAGAAAAGAAGTGATAAAGATTAAACAGTATGGTGTGTTAAAAATGGTTTGAGGGTGCAAAAAGAACTGGTTAGGAAAAGGTACCATCATGTTGGGAGTAGGAGAGAGCATTTAGGTTGAACAGCAGTGTGAGAGAGCATTTAGGTTGAACAGCAGTGTGAGAGAGCATTAAAGTTGAACAGCAGTGTGAGAGCATTTAGGTTGAACAGCAGTGTGAGAGAGCATTTAGGTTGAACAGCAGTGTGAGAGAGCATTTAGGTTGAACAGCAGTGTGAGAGAGCATGAAGGAAACAGCAGCGTAAGAGAGCATTAAAGCTGGACAGTGTGAGAGAGCATGAGGTTGAACAGCAGTGTGGAGAGAGCATTTAGGCGGAAATAGCAGTGTGAGAGAGCATTTAGGAAGGAAACAGCAGTGTGAGAGAGCATTTAGGTTGAACAGTGTGAGAGAGCATTTAGGCGGTTCAGCAGTGTAGAGAGCATAAAGGAACAGCAGGGAGAGAGCATGGGTTGAACAGCAGTGTGAGAGAGCATTTGTGGAGGAAGCATTAAGATGGAGGAATGTGTGGAGAGTTATGGCCAGTAGTGCTGTTACTTGATGTGTTCTGAAAGTAAGACCTCAAGTTGATGACTGACCCTTGAGGAGAGAGGATATTACTTGAGCCCTGTGAGCACAATTGTCTGTAGACATATGTACTCAAGTGAGCTCTTGTAGATATTTTTCTGCCCTTTTTTTGTAGTAGTGGCTATGGAGTGAAGTAGATGAATAAGGAGTTAACAACAATTCATCAAACTGGATGGGGATTTTGGTGAACATTATCTGGGTATTAAGATAATATATGTCAAGTAGGTACCTGCACTGTAGAAGTTGTTGCAGTCATTATAAGGATTGTAGTTGATTCCTTCATATATTTAGTAGTCATGGTATGGAGTAAAAATAAAATGATTCACTTGAAGGAATGTACAGTGTACAGTGGCTTTTTCCAGTATTTTCAGGTATTATGGAATTTGGCACCGAGTTGATCCACCTTTTAAATTACCCTATACAGTATTGACTTATTTTGAAGTACAAGAAAATTGTAAAATGTAATTTCTTGAAAAGGGATTTAGTCTGGGGTGAGGAAATAGTTGTGCATAGTTAGTATATATTAACTGGCACTTTTATTTTATTTGCAAAATTCATTCATCTATGAGACATTATTAACACAACTTCATAAACATCTGTTGTATAAATGTCTCTTTAAAAGTTTCTGGGGATGAGAGGGTTAGCACCTAGAC
Source organism: Homarus americanus (assembly GCF_018991925.1). Classification (NCBI taxonomy): domain Eukaryota; kingdom Metazoa; phylum Arthropoda; class Malacostraca; order Decapoda; family Nephropidae; genus Homarus; species Homarus americanus. Next base: position 4,079,519 of record NW_024715014.1, read on the forward strand.
CACTGCATGGCTGGTGGAGAGTTGCTGGAGTGGCTTCTCAGTTTGGGATTAATTGATATACATGTTAAAAGTTAGTGCTATTGACATTTTCTACTTAATATGTATTTATAGGAGCGGCTGTACAGGGTGTCTCATAGGTCAGGTGTGCTATAGTGTACAGGGTGTCTCATAGGTCAGGTGCTATAGTGTACAGGGGGTGTCTCATAGGTCAGGTGCACACCATACAGAGTGTCTTATAGGATTACACACACTATACAGTACAGGGTGTCTCTATAGGTCAGGTGCTATAGTGTACAGGGTGTCTCATAGGCACAGGTGCTATAGTACAGGGTGTCTCCAGGTCAGGTGCTATAGTGCAATAACTATGGTCAGGGTGCTATAGTGTACAGGGTGTCTGTAGGTCAGGTGCTATAGTGTACAGGGTGTCTCATAGGTTGGTGCTATAGTGTACAGGGTGTCTCATAGATCACACACTATACAGTACAGGGTGTCTCATAGGTCAGGTCATACACACAAGTAGGTGTCTACTGTCACCTCACAAAACAGTACAGGGTGTCTCATAGGTCAGGTGCATACAGTGTACAGGGTGTCCATAGGTTACACAATGCTATAGTACAGTGCAGGGTGTCTCATAGGTCACAGGTGCTATAGTGTACAGAGGTGTCTCATAGGTCAGGTGCTATAGTGTGCATAGATTTTACACACCATACAGTACAGGTGTCTCTTAGATTACACACACCATACTACAGAAAGGGTGTCTCATGGTCACAGGTGTTGACCAGGTACAGGGTGTCTCAGGGTGTGTCACTGGATTACCACCATAGTGTAAGGAGTGTCTCATAGGGTCTCAGGGTGTCTCATAGGTCACAGGTGCCATAGTGTACAGGGGTGTCTCATAGGTCACACACACCACTTTAGTACAAGGTGCTGATCACACATAGTGTACAGGGTGTCTCATAGGCACACCCATAGTGTACAGGGTGTCTCATAGGTCAGGTGCTGTAGTGTACAGGTGTCTCATAGGTCACAGTGCACAGGGTGTCTCATAGGTCAGTACAGAGGTGTCTCATAGGTCAGGTGCTGTCTCATAGGTACAGTACAGGGTGTCTCTTTAGGTTACCAGGTCCATACATTTTGGGGTGTCTCATAGGGTGCCTACACACACCATACAGTACAGGGTGTCTCATAGGTCAGGGTGCTATAGTGTACAGAGGTGTCTCATAGGTCAGGTGCTGTAGTGTGCAGGGTGTCTCATAGGTCAGGTGCTATAGTAGCAGGGTGTACAGGTGCTGTAGTGTCTCATAGGGTCACACACACACACTATAGTACTATAGGGGTGTCTCATAGGTCACAGGTGCTATAGTGTGCAGAGTGATTGTCTGGGTTACCTACAGTACAGGTCAGGGGGTGCTATAGTGTGCAGAGTACAGGGGTGTCTCATAGGTCAGGTGCTATAGTGTACAGGGTGTCTCATAGGTCAGGTGCTATAGTGTACAGAGGTGTCTCATAGGTCAGGTGCTATAGTGTGTGTCTCATAGGTTACACACACACCATGTACAGAGATGTCTCATAGGTTACTGTACAGGGTGTCTCATAGAGTTACAGGGGAGGGTGTCTCATAATTTTACACACCATACTGTACAGGGTGTCTCATAGATTCAGTGTACAGGGTGTCTCATAGCATTACAGTGTCAGGTGTCTCTTATAGGTCAGTACAGAGTGTCTCATAGGTCAGGTGCTATAGTGTACAGAGGTGTCTCATAGGTCAGGTGTGCTATAGTACAGGGTACAGTGGTGTCTCATAGGTCACAGTGCTATAGTGCAGGGTGTCTCATAGGTCAGGTGCAGTGCAGAGTGTCTCATAGGTCAGGTACAGTACAGGGGTGTCTCATGGGTTACCGCACAGTGTACAGAGTGTCTCATGGGTCAGGTGCTATAGTGTACAGGTGTCTCACACAGGTGCACAGTGTACAGAGTGTCTCATAGGTTACACACACACCATAGTGTGCAGGGTGTCTCATAGGTCAGGTGTGCTATAGTGTACAGAGTGTCTCCATAGGTCAGGTGCTATAGTACAGAGTGTCTCATAGGTCAGGTGCTATAGTGTACAGGGTGTCTCATAGGTCAGGTGCTATAGTCCACAGAGTGTTTCATAGGTCAGGGTGCTATAGTGTGCAGGGTGTCTCATAGGTCAGGTGCTATAGTGCAAGCAGGGTGTCTCATAGGTCACACACTATAGTGTACAGTACAGGGTGTCTCAGGGTCAGGTGCTATAGTGTACAGAATTGTCTCATACACACACCATCACCAGGTGCTATAGTGTACAGGGTGTCTCATAGGTCAGGTGCTATAGTGTACAGGGTGTCTCATAGGTCAGGTGCTATAGTGTACAGGGTGTCTCATAGGTCAGGTGCTATAGTGTGCAGGGTGCCTCATAGGTCAGGTGCTATAGTGTACAGGGTGTCTCATAGGTCAGGTGCTATAGTGTGCAGGGTGCCTCATAGGTCAGGTGCTATAGTGTACAGGGTGTCTCATAGGTCAGGTGCTATAGTGTACAGGGTGTCTCATAGGTCAGGTGCTATAGTGTACAGGGTGTCTCATAGGTCAGGTGCTATAGTGTGCAGGGTGCCTCATAGGTCAGGTGCTATAGTGTGCAGGGTGTCTCATAGGTCAGGTGCTATAGTGTACAGGGTGTCTCATAGGTCAGGTGCTATAGTGTACAGGGTGTCCTTTTCCATAACTCATGAAATGTGTGTGACAAACTCTCACTGTACTACACTGTACCTTCCTCATGACCACAACATTGTATATCTACCAATTAGTTTATATAGGTATACACTTACACACTATCCCAAGGGTAAATCAGCCAGTCAATTCATGTGTTGCTGTGTAAATAAAAATCTTACTATTTATTGTGATAATACAAAGTTTTTTTTTAATTTTGATAGTCATAAAAATATATTTAAATTTAATTATTAAGGATACAATCCCTTATGTATTATTTATATTTTTACATACATACTATAGGTCTTTATACAACTGCATTTTGTGGTATGAATGATATTAGAATGCTTTTTAATTGTACATTATATTGTAAGACTAATATATTTTGAAGTATATATATGTATGCTAAAATATGTTAACATTTGTAAAATTTTTGGTGATTCAAGTGTAAAATATGTGTGGGTTATTTTGTATATTTGGTGTGTGTGTGTGCGTGCGTGTGTGCGTGCATGCATGCGTGTGTGTGTGTGCGTGTGTGTGTCCCATGGTGTTAGTCTTCAACATTTCTCACAGTTTAGGCATTCTTGGAAATCTTGTAGAGTAGTTGGTTGAAAGGAGATTATATTCATGAAAAATTTTGCTGATAGCTGGGCAGGATGTGTGCAAGGGTTTGGTAGACTGCAAAATAGTGAATGGAGCAAAGAAATTTGTTTATTGGTCTAAGTTTTGCCTCTACAGTATTTGTCAGTTGGTGAGCGAGTTATGCCGCTACATTACTCCTTTTATTACCTTTTTCATTGTTTAGTGTAATGAAATTGCTTCAGGTGAATCTTACTTTTTCACTGGAAATTTTCTGTTATATTTAACATGAAAAAGAAAGATATAGGGCAGTGTATGTGGCAATGCAACTTACTTAACAACCATCAGTCAGTTAGCCTCTACAAACGGTAATGGCAACCTTAGAATACCTTGAGTGAGTGAACCTTATATGAGAAGTCTGTTGTTGTTTTATCTTGAAGAATGTTGAAGCAGTTAGTTCCAGTGGAGTGATATATGGATATATTTTGAGAGTTTTTCTGACATTTTAACTTCACAGAGGAAAATGAGTCCTCTATTGTAGTATTTATTTTGCTTGTGTGAATGTACATTTGTGAGTATTTTATTTAGTAATGGGCTATAGGTATTGGATATGTTATGATGATCATTATGTTGTTGAGAAGTGAATACCTGCATAGAAGTGATTGTAATATGCATCTTGTGAATGTTTATTGGATGTGTTTTAAATGAAATATGCTGTATAAATGAATTTGCTTATTATATATGTTTTCTGAAAGTTGATGAGAACCATAATTCTCTTAAAAAAAATTTTTATTTAAAAAAAATTGACTGGTATCTTGGTTTGTGCATGAAATTATCATGTGATGGTTGCGTCCATATGAGATGAAGCTGGGAGATGCAAGACTAAGGTGGAAAGTGCTATGTAGTTGTGAGGGCTTTCCAGGAGTAGGTGAAATCTTTGATAACAACGAATTCGAACATCCTAGATATTCCTATCGGCAGTGATTCGACCCAGACGTACCTAAAAGAACAAAATTAAGAATGACACGTCCAAAGTGATCAATTCATTGGAGCAAATACTTGAACTGTGCGGGACTCTTGGATAGCCTAAACAGAAATGGTGGTTGAATGCAAGACTCAAACAGTGAAAGCCGCGCGTGACTTTGTGAGTTTGCCCGGGTTGAGGACCACTAAGTCTTACAGTGTAATCTTCCCTACAGCCACCAAGGGAAGCACAGACGCCCCAGGTAAGGGAAAGCGAGTCTTCCCCGAGCGTCTTGCGGCCACCTTGCTAGTTCTCCCACCGTGGGGCACCGCTCCCTTGGCCCCCCCGTAGGAACAGTGTAACTTGGGGCTGACCTATACTGGGGGCAAGCTTGATCATAATGGTTATGGGAAGCTTCTTAGTTTTTCTTCTGCTTTTAAATAACAAATGGAAAGATGCTGTTTTACATGCATGTTTAGCTTCAAGTTTGTGGCTCCCATATGTTGTGCCTCATATGACCTGTGACCCTTGACTAGGTGATGACATGTGACCCTTGACTAGGTGATGACCTGTGACCCTTGACTAGGTGATGACCTGCGACCCTTGACTAGGTGATGACCTATGACCCTTGACTAGGTGATGACATGTGACCCTTGACTAGGTGATGACCTGCGACCCTTTACTACTTGATGACCTGTGACCCTTGACTAGGTGATGACCTGTGACCCTTTACTACTTGATGACCTGTGACCCTTTACTAGTTGATGACCTGTGACCCTTTACTAGTTGATGACATGTGACCCTTGACTAGGTGATGACCTTTTACCCTTTACTACTTGATGACCTGTGACCCTTGACTAGGTGATGACCTGTGACCCTTGACTAGGTGATGACATGTGACTTGATGACCTGTGACCCTTGACTAGGTGATGACCTGTGACCCTTTACTAGGTGATGACATGTGACCCTTTACTAGTTGATGACATGTGACCCTTGACTAGGTGATGACCTTTTACCCTTTACTACTTGATGACCTGTGACCCTTGACTAGGTGATGACCTGTGACCCTTGACTAGGTGATGACATGTGACCCTTTACTAGTTGTTGACATGTGACCCTTTACTAGGTGATGACCTGTGACCCTTGACTAGGTGATGACATGTGACCCTTTACTAGGTGATGACATGTGACCCTTGACTAGGTGATGACCTTTTACCCTTTACTACTTGATGACCTGTGACCCTTGACTAGGTGATGACCTGTGACCCTTGACTAGGTGATGACCTGTGACCCTTGACTAGGTGATGACCTGTGACCCTTTATGACCTGTGACCCTTGACTAGGTGATGACATGTGACCCTTTACTAGGTGATGACATGTGACCCTTGACTAGGTGATGACCTTTTACCCTTTACTACTTGATGACCTGTGACCCTTGACTAGGTGATGACCTGTGACCCTTGACTAGGTGATGACCTGTGACCCTTGACTAGGTGATGACCTGTGACCCTTTACTAGGTGATGACCAGACCCTTGACTTGGTGATGACATGTGACCCTGACTAGGTGGGATGACCTGTGACCTTTACTAGGTGATGACATGACCTTGGATCAGGTGATGACCTGTGACCCTTTATGAGGTGATGACCTGTGACCCTTGACTAGGTAATGACATGTGACCTTTACTAGGTGATGACCTGTGACCCTTTACTAGGTGATGAAGTATCCCTTGACTAGGTGATGACCCAGACCCTTACTACGAGGTGATGACCTGTGACCCTTGACTAGGTGATGACCTGTGACCCTTTACTAGGTGATGACCTGTGACCCTTGACTAGGTGATGACCATGACCCTTTACTATGATGACCTGTGACCATGTGACCCTTGACTAGGTGATGACCTGTGACCCTTGACTAGGTGATGACATTGACCCTTTACTAGGTGATGACATGTGACCCTTTACTAGGTGATGACCTGTGACCCTTTACTAGTGATGACATGTGACTTTGACTAGGTGATGACCTGCTGATGACCTGTGACCCTTTACTAGGTGATGACATGTGACCCTTTACTAGGTGATGACCTGTGACCCTTTACTAGGTGATGACATGTGACCCTTTACTAGTTGATGACATGTGACCCTTTACTAGGTGATGACATGTGACCCTTTACTAGGTGATGACCTGTGACTCTTTGACGAGGTGATGACATGTGACCCATTACTAGGTGATGACCTGTGACCCTTTACTAGGTGATGACCTGTGACCCTTTACTAGGTGATGACCTGTGACCCTTTACTAGGTGATGACCTGTGACTCAACCTAGTAATGACCTGTGACCTTTGACCTGGTGATGACCTCTACTAGGGGATGACCTGTGATGTGACTTGGTTATGACTTGTGATCCTGGATTGGGTGATGACCTGTGACCCTTGACCTGGTGATGACCTTTGACTTGGTGATTTCCTGTGACTTTTGAACTGGTGATTACCTCTGACCTTTGAACTGGTGATTCCCTGTGACCTCTGAACTGGTGATGATCTCTGACCTTTGACCTGCTTATTACCTGTGACTTTTGATCTGGTGATAACCTGTGACTTGACCTGGTGATAACCTTTGACCTTGTGATGATCTGTGACCCTGACCTGGTGATGACCCGTTGACTCCATCATCACCTTGACAGTGGACATAATAATAATAACCTTTCAGCTTTGGTCTGTGGCCTAATGGATGACCTCATTTATTACTTTCAACCTGTGGTAATTATTTTACCTGTGTATTGATGTATAAGGTTATATACTGTAGTGTCTGGCTAGTAACATGTCTGGCTAGTAACATGTCTGGCTAGTAACATGTCTGGATGGTGACATGTGTCTGCCTAGTGACATGTCTGCCTAGTGACATGTCTGGCTGGTGACATGTGTCTGCCTTGTGACATGTATCTGGCTGGTAACATGTGTCTGGCTAGTGACATGTGTCTGGCTGGTGACATGTGTCTGGCTAGTGACATGTGTCTGGCTGGTGACATGTGTCTGGCTAGTGACATGTGTCTGGCTGGTGGCATGTGTCTGGCTAGTGACATGTGTCTGGCTGGTGACATGTGTCTGGCTAGTGACATGTGTCTGGCTGGTGACATGTGTCTGGCTAGTGACATGTGTCTGGCTGGTGACATGTGTCTGGCTAGTGACATGTGTCTGGCTGGTGACATGTGTCTGGCTGGTAACATGTGTCTGGCTAGTGACCTGTGTGGCTCATGACCTGTTTCAAAAGCTGGTGATGATCAGTGACCCGTGTTGGCTCAAATTGTTGACTAATAACATTACCAGTGACCTCTAACAGTGTGTCATATGTTCCATGGAGTGTGACTTATGACGAGATTCACAACTTAATGTGTAGGTCAGACAATAGAAGGAATAATACTGTGTAGGTCAGACAATAGAAGGAATAATGCTGTGTAGGTCAGACAATAGAAGGAATAATACTGTGTAGGTCAGACAATAGAAGGAATAATACTGTGTAGGTCAGACAATAGAAGGAATAATGCTGTGTAGGTCAGACAATAGAAGGAATAATACTGTTTAGGTCAGACAATAGAAAGAATAATACTGTGTAGGTCAGACAATAGAAGGAATAATGCTGTGTAGGTCAGACAATAGAAGGAATAATACTGTTTAGGTCAGACAATAGAAGGAATAATACTGTGTAGGTCAGACAATAGAAGGAATAATACTGTTTAGGTCAGACAATGGTAGGAATAATACTGTAGGTCAGACAATAGAAGGAATAATACTGTGTAGGTCAGACAATAGAAGGAATAATACTGTAGGTCAGACAAGGTGGAAGGAATAATACTGTTTAGGTCAGACAATAGAAGGAATAATACTGTGTAGGTCAGACAATAGAAGGAATAATACTGTAGGTCAGACAATAGAAGGAATAATACTGTGTAGGTCAGACAATAGAAGGAATAATACTGTAGGTCAGACAATAGAAGGAATAATGCTCTTTAGGTCAGACAATTGAAGGAATAATACTGTTTAGGTCAGACAATAGAAGGAATAATACTGTTTAGGTCAGAATGGTAGGAATAATACTGTAGGTCAGACAATAGAAGGAATAATACTGTTTAGGTCAGACAATAGAAGGAATAATGCTGTTTAGGTCAGACAATTGAAGGAATAATACTGTTTAGGTCAGACAATAGAAGGAATAATACTGTTTAGGTCAGACAATGGTAGGAATAATACTGTAGGTCAGACAATAGAAGGAATAATACTGTGTAGGTCAGACAATAGAAGGAATTAAACTGTAGGTCAGACAATGGAAGGAATAATACTGTTTAGGTCAGACAATAGAAGGAATAATACTGTGTAGGTCAGACAATAGAAGGAATAATACTGTAGGTCAGACAATAGAAGGAATAATACTGTGTAGGTCAGACAATAGAAGGAATAATACTGTAGGTCAGACAATAGAAGGAATAATGCTCTTTAGGTCAGACAATTGAAGGAATAATACTGTTTAGGTCAGACAATAGAAGGAATAATACTGTTTAGGTCAGAATGGTAGGAATAATACTGTAGGTCAGACAATAGAAGGAATAATACTGTTTAGGTCAGACAATAGAAGGAATAATGCTGTTTAGGTCAGACAATTGAAGGAATAATACTGTTTAGGTCAGACAATAGAAGGAATAATACTGTTTAGGTCCAGACAATGAGAAGGAATAATACTGTTTGGGTCAGACAATGGTAGAATAATACTGTAGGTCAGACAATAGAAGGAATAATACTGTGGGTCCGGACAATAGAAGAATAATACTGTAGGTCCAGACAATGGAAGAATAATACTGTTTAGGTCAGACAATAGAAGGAATAATATTACTGTGGCAGGTCAGACAATAGAAGGAATAATACTGTTTTAGGTCAGACAATAGAAGGAATAATGCTGTAGGTCCAGACAATAGAGAATAATACTGTAGGTCAGGAACAATGGAAGGAATAATACTGTTGGGTCGAACAATGGTGGGAATAATGCTGTGTAGGTCGAACAATAGAGAAGGGAATAATGCTATTATTGGAATTAAAGACAATAGAAGGAATAATACTATGCGTCAGACAATAGAAGGAATAATGCTGTTTAGGTCAGACAATTGAAGGAATAATACTGTTTCCAGATTCAGACAATAGAGAGAATAATGCTGTTTGGGTCAGATAATGGTAGGAATAATGCCTTAGGTCGAACTAATGAGAAGGAATAATACTGTAGGTCCAGACAATGGGAAGGGAATAATGCTGTAGGTCAGACAATGGAAGGAATAATACTGTAGGTCAGACAATAGAAGGAATAATACTGTAGGTCAGACAATAGAAGGAATAATACTGTAGGTCAGACAATGGAAGGAATAATACTGTAGGTCAGACAATGGAAGGAATAATACTGTAGGTCAGACAATGGAAGGAATAATACTGTAGGTCAGACAATGGAAGGAATAATACTGTAGGTCAGACAATGGAAGGAATAATACTGTGTAGGTCAGACAATAGAAGGAATAATACTGTGTAGGTCACACAATAGAAGGAATAATACTCAGACAATGTAGGTCAGACAATAGAAGGAATAATACTGTTGTAGGTCAGACAATAGAAGGAATAATACTGTGTAGGTCAGACAATAGAAGGAATAATACTGTGTAGGTCACACAATAGAAGGAATAAGACAATAGAAGGAATAATACTGTTTAGGTCAGACAATAGAGGGAATAATACTGTGTACGTCAGACAATAGAAGGAATAATACTGTTTAGGTCAGACAATAGAAGGAATAATACTGTTTAGGTCAGACAATGGAAGGAATAATACTGTAGGTCAGACAATAGAAGGAATAATACTGTAGGTCAGACAATAGAAGGAATAATACTGTAGGTCAGACAATGGAAGGAATAATACTGTGTAGGTCAGACAATAGAAGGAATAATACTGTGTAGGTCAGACAATAGAAGGAATAATACTGTGTAGGTCAGAAAATGGAAGGAATGATACTGTGTAGGTCAGAAAATGGAAGGAATAATACTGTGTAGGTCAGACAATAGAAGGAATAATACTGTAGGTCAGACAATAGAAGGAATAATACTGTGTAGGTCAGACAATAGAAGGAATAATACTGTAGGTCAGACAATAGAAGGAATAATACTGTGTAGGTCAGACAATAGAAGGAATAATACTGTTTAGGTCAGACAATAGAAGGAATAATACTGTAGGTCAGACAATAGAAGGAATAATACTGTGTAGGTCAGACAATAGAAGGAATAATACTGTGTAGGTCAGAAAATGGAAGGAATGATACTGTGTAGGTCAGACAATAGAAGGAATAATACTGTAGGTCAGATAATTGACTTAATGAAATGCTCACTGATATAAGGAGCCTTTCATGTGCACAAGTAATAACTTTAGTGTATGACATTAGAGTTTAACAGGTGGGGCCATGACAGTTAATACCCTCTCAGTCACCCTTTTGCCCAGTCAGTGCGCAAGTAAGTGATAGACTCCAGCGAGCACTCACCTGGGCGGCAGGTGGTGAGTCACACACGCACGGCTATAGGAGATCTTTCACCACGAGGAATGGATATGTTAACACCACAACTATGTCTTAGTCATCTGTATTTTCATTTCAGATGTTGTGATAGGTGTCAATAACTTATAATATGTTTATGTTCAGTCAGGAATTTGAAATTAGTAGTTCTAGTTATGGTATATTTCTCAGCCAGTGTCAGTACAGGTGATAATTATGTATACTGTAGTTGGACTTATCCAGGTCACTTGTCAGTACAGTACAGTATTTACATCTTATTACTATCAACTTTATCACTGTTAATTTTCCTGAAATAAACCTTTTTAAAGATTTTATAAAAAATGTGGGGATAAAATTTGCCAGTGAAAGAGATACCTACTTGCTGTGTGAGTTGATACACTACTGTAGGGCCAACTCACTCCAGTAATGGGATCAAACCTGCCACCTTGAGTTGGTAAGTCAATTTCTTATTTTTGCCATAATGTCTTTCTTGTTGTGGTGTTGACAACTAGCCTATGGCTGATACAGCATAGTGTAGTGTTTTGTGTGAAAGGTAGCCATATATTATAATAATGCTTAAAGAACCATTCTTAGCTGAAGGATTTTTTTAATAAAATAGCTTCTTTCATCAGTCAGTTTTTGCCTCAATTATTGAGTCATAAAATAAAGTACCCTGTAATGCCCAACTTGTGTGTACAGTACAGTATGTCTTCTAGTGGTTTAGATATTGTCTGGCTTGTTATTATCTATAGCTTTCTGCATATGCATAATTGATATTAATTTATAAATTTTGTAAATATAAATTTTTCTATTAAGAACTCTGATAGGGCAAATTTTATGTAAATGATTAAGATATTAGGTGACTTGTGGCCCTTGTCTACTCATAAGATCTTGTTGGTTTTTTTGGGTGCATATATTGCTGTGCCTGAATATCTCATTGTCACGTTTACCATTCAGTGTTAGATGTTTACCATCCCTAGGGCTGCAGCCACCATCCCTGGGGCAGCAGCCACCATCCATAGGTCTGCAACCACCATCCTTGGGGCTGCAACCACAACACAGTGTGTGACACTTATTTGTTATGCTTGCACATGTGAATGTGAATATTTGGTGGTGATATCAAATGCTTCTGCCTTGGCCATATCTGTAGATGCTAGTCTTTATTTCCACTGTGATGATGGTGGATATATTTTAAGTTTTGATTCTAACTTTATTACCCCATCAAAGATTTGTGTGTTTTGAGAATTAATCCATCTTGCCTGCTACTGGGATATGCCTCACCCCATAGATCATGTCACTTCTAAGATCAGCCTAAAACGGAATAGGCAGCAGCACACAGTAGTGATAATGGTCACCAAACATTGTGGTGTGTTCCTCTCTGGGTCTTTGCTGAGCCTCTACATCATGATATTGACACACACAGTTAATCTGTCTTTATAAAATATCCTTATTAAGAAGGTCAATCTTTACTATGTGCTTATGTATTGTAAAGGTTTGTCTTCCCAATATCACAGGTGCTCATCCACACCCACAGACACCATTGGATACCAGATCCACTGTATGATGTTAACAGTTATTGATACACTGCCAAGATGTTAACATTTATTGATCCACTACCATGATGTTAACATTTATTGATCCACTACCATGAAGTTAACAGTTACACACTATTATCATGATAAGAGTACATGTGTGTCATATTCTACAGGGTGACCCATAAGTCCCTGTATGTGTTATTCTACAGGGTGACCCATAAGTCCCTGTATGTATGTGTGTGTGTTCTACAGGGTGACCCATAAGTCCCTATATGTGTGTGTGTGTGTGTGTGTGTTCTACAGGGTGACCCATAAGTCCCTGTACGTATGTGTGTGTGTGTTCTACAGGGTGACCCATAAGTCCCTGTACGGATGTGTGTGTGTGTGTTCTACAGGGTGACCCATAAGTCCCTATGTGTGTGCGCGTGCGTGTGTTATTCTATAGAGCGACCCATAAGTCCCAGTATGTGTGTGTGTTCTACAGGGTGACCCATAAGTCCCTGTATGTGTGCTTTTCTACAGGGTGAGGCATAAGTGTCTGTATGCGTGTTATTCTACAGGGTGACCCATAGGTCCGTATACGTGTAAGTGTGTTCTACAGGGTGAACCATAGGTCCCTATACGTGTAAGTGTGTTCTACAGGGTGACCCATAAGTCCCTCTACGTGTGTGTGTGTGTTCTAGAGTTTTTTTTTTTCCTCGAGTATTAGCCCACCCGGGCACAGGTAATTTTTAATGACCCACGTCAGGGGGGGGGGTGAGCAAAATTTTTAATATAATAATAATGATGATGATAATAATAATAGTAATAAAATATAAAAATTATAATAAAATAATAATTATAAATAATAATGAGTCATAACTAAATACAAAAACAATTATAAAAAATATTGAGTGAGAAATGATACATGTATGTTGTGTTGTCAGAGTAGAGAAACAATTGAAACCCTGCAGTTTTGTGTAAATGAGGCAGAAAGTCAGATCAGTTACCTGGGACTTGGTCACAATTTTCATGATGCCATATGGCAGCAGGGTCTACCATTAGACAATACATTATGCTTCCAATATCTTACCAGGCGGTAGTACATCCTTGTTTGATAGCTGCCAACTACCTACTAGTGACTCATAGGTCCCTGTACATACAGGTATGTGTATTATTCTACAGGGTAACCCAAAAGTCCCTGTACATGTGTGTGTGTTATTCTACAGGGTGACCCAAAAGTCCCTGTACGTGTGTGTGTGTGTGTGTGTGTTATTCTACAGGGTGACCCAAAAGTCCCTGTACATGTCTGTGTGTGTGTGTGTTATTCACAGGGTGACCCTTAAGTCCCTGTACATGTCTGTGTGTGTGTGTTATTCTACAGGGTGACCCATAAGTCCCTATACGTGTGTGTGTGTTATTCTACAGGGTGACCCATAAGTTCCACTTGGTAACAATAAACTATGAGAAAAAGCCCATCAAGAACACTGAGATGAAATATTTGCAGAGTTAGTTGTGTTTTTTTTTTCTTTTTAGAATCAATAAATATTTCAAAAATTTATTAGAATCGTTTAACCCTATTTTTAATTTTAGTTTATTTTATAATATTTTTCTCTCAGTCCTAACCAGTTGGGACTTGTGGGCAGCCAGTACAGTGCTGCTGAAAGGTACAACATCAAGTGTCAGGGGGTGCCAACACATCCACAAACTTTATTCTGTGTTGTTTTGGAGTATCTTAGGTATCAATACTCTTGGACAACTGTACTGTATCTCTCAACTTGTACTATATGTAAATACAGTACAGTATAGTAATTTGTATTTTATTGTTATTAGATTATTACAGTATTACTCTATTACTATTATTTCTATTAGTATTATTACTATTACTGTGCTGTTATTATTATTATTACTAGTATCATCATTATTACAGAGTATTATTGTTAAAGTACCATTATTATTATTATTAAGTATTTATTTTAAATATTAATACATACCTTAGTAATGATAATTTTGAGAATGTTTTATGAAAGTTCAGGAATTGGTAAATATGAGTATAGCATGCCCTTAAAATTCGCAGGGTGGGGGGTCTCAAGATGGCCATGAATTGCCAAATCCGCAAATATTATTTGCTGACTGGTGGGGGGGGGGGTACATTTTAAGTACAGTGATTTCTCTTGTTAGCTGGAATAATTGGTGCAGAACACTTCTGGGAATGAGAGATTTCTGGGTAATGAGACAATTCTCTCAAAGCCGGAAAAAATCCCTCATCCCCAGAATTTTACGGGTCATGGAAAAATATTCTTGGAAGTTCCAGAAGTTGCGCATTACATCATCTCTCGAACCGGGAAAAATATTCCTCATTCCCGGAATTTTCCGGGTACCTGAAAAAATTTTCTCAGAATTTCTGGAAAATGCTCCTGATTTTCATCTCTCAAACCCGGACAAAACTCTTCTATTACCGGACTATTTCGGGTACTGGACTGTATCGGGAAAATTTTCTCTGAATTTTCTGGAAAATGTGCCCCTCGGAAAATCTCAATTCCGGCTATCGGAGAGTTCCGGGTTTGAGGTATACTGGCCAATGGAGATATTACTGTAGTACAGTGAACCCTCGAAGATCCGGATTAAAGGGGGGAGACCACCTGTCCAAAACAGCCGAGTGTCCGGCTCTTCCGAAAATGTACTAAAGGTATAAAAACGATAAATAATGACATAAAAACAGCAAAAATGCAATGCTGTATTTTATGGCATATAAGAAGCACACCCCATTTTAGTGGGGAGTATTTAGGAAAAAACTTTTGTGTGTATTTTCCCCACACACAAAACATACAAATAAATAATAATGGAAAAATCCTCTTGCAAATAATCAGAAACAAGACAACAAAATGCATCGAAATGTTAAAAATGCGAGAGTCTACCCTTAAGTCAACTCCGTGCTTTGTTATTAAAGTTGGGTTGCCATATGGCAATTTTTTCCTTGTAAAAATTAGTCTCTAGAATGAATGGCATCTGAGCACCAGCTGGGTTGATACATAAATCAAACTTACAGAATTTCTTTCATAGCTATCTAGCCAACCCAACATGAAGGACATCGGTAATTGCGGCGTAATTCTGTACTTTTTTCACAAGTGTATGTCGAATGGTGTGTGCATGTAACTGAATAAAGATAAATGAAGAAGGTTACGTAATCCACCTGAAAATACAAGTTGAAAAAACATAATGCCTCACAACTTGTCTCAGTAGCCTGGTGGTTACAATGACAAGCTAACCTGGCTACAATGCCATGATTAATCTCTATTAAGCACTAATCTATCAGTAAACACTAGTAATAACAGTAAATCCAGTGAAATATGGCAGTGAGCGAGGAGAGTTACAGCAGCAGGTGAAGTGCTAAATCACAAATGCAGTCACTCACTCCCCTTACTGCTCCCGTTGCCAAGCATCCATATTTTGTCGTCTAATTTGATAATGTATTTTTCGACAATAACATAATAAGAAACATGAAGTGAATTAATTAATATTCTCACTAAAAAAAATTTACAACTCTATTACAAAAAAAAATAAACACACACCATTCCATGCTGGCTATTTGTGTAGAGCCCTTTTTCCTCTCTCCCCTGCCACTTATGAATATCATGATGAAGATGAAGGCAGGGGAGTTACAAGTAGTGCTCATCTTCCTCAGAACAGGAGGCACAGGAGAGCGGAGATAGGTCAGAGCTGGGGGCAGCAGGAGGAGAGTCGTCCATGTGGGAATCGGAGTCAGGAGGAGGAGGAGGCGGCGGCTTACTTGCAGGTGTAGGACTTGGAGTGGACGATGGCAGGAAAAACATGGTGATTGGAGGCCGGGCAATTATTTCCCTGTAAGAAAGCAGGAGCTGCTCCATCCATCTCTTGAAGATGACTGATCTTTCAATACAGGGATCAGTCTCGAAAATATGTTCATGAGTGCTCTACTAACCAGCAAACACCTTTTGAGGCCTGTGACAATTAAGGTGGACACCTCCTCCAGTTCACCTTCTTCTTCCTCATCCTCATGACACTGCTCCTAAACAAGCTCGGCCAGCTCTTCCCCAACATGACCCAGAAGCTCCTCTTGCACCTCTTCCTCCTGAAGGTTGTCGAACCCCTCGCCTCCCACTTGACGGACAAGCTGGATGATATGCTGCACGTCCTGGTTGACTGTGGTGAAGCCAGAAAAGTCATTCACCACCTCTGGCCACAAGGCCCTCTAGCAGGAGGTAACAGAGGGCTGTCAGGTCATCATGGCACTGCTTGATGAAGTAGATGCAGAACTTCTTCCACATTTCTCTCACTGACTCGGCACCATTCCTTGTGCCGCCGTCCAAGATCTGCCGTATCCTGTTGAAGGTGTGGGTCATGTACTTGGCCTTGAAGACAGCAATGACTCCCTGGTTGAGTGGTTGGAACAATGATGCCGTGTTCTTGAGCAGAAAGATCACCTCGACATTTTTGTTTTCAACCTTGAGGACCTCGGGGGGGTGGGGGGAGTTGTTGATCATGAGAAGGACCTTAAACTCCAGGCCTTTCTCCTGCAGGTAATCCTTTGCCTCCCACACAAATCAATTGTTAAACCAGTCAGTGAACAACAGTGCCGTCATCCAGGCTTTCTTGTTGTCCTAGTAGAAGACTGGGAGGAGGTGCATGTCTTTGCTCTAGAGTGCACGCTGACGCTTGGCACGGTACAGCAGCATGGGCTTGATCGTGTGTCCTGCAGCGTAGCAGGAGAGACACGATCTTTGGCCACCTTGAAGCCCGGTGCACTCCTTCCCTCCTTGGAAATGAATATCCTGGCTAGCATCTTCCACCACAAGTCAGTTTCGTCAGCATTGAAATCCTGCTCCAGCTTGTAACCCTTCTCCTGGATAATCTCGGCAAAGATCGCTACATCGTCCGCCAAGGCTATCTCACCAGTGATCCTCAGGTTGTAGCACTTCTTGAAGTTCTCAAACCATCCTTACTGGCATTAAAACCGTTCTTTGAGTGGATCACCAGAACCACCAACACTAGCATCACCTTCACCACTCACTTTCCCTTCACCACCTTCCTCAACATGGAATCGGTCATGCAGGACCTTGGCTTTGTCACGGATAAACTTCTGGCTGAGAGGGATGTGGCGGCGGTTAAAGTCCTCAATCCAGATGTTAAGGGCTTTCTCCATCTTCACCATAGCTGTATCCCTCACATTAGCAGCAACCTGGGCAGAAGAGGGGCCACTTAGGGCAATGGCATTACGAATCTTCCTCTCTTTTTTCCTTGATGTAGCAGACAGTTGACTCACTGATGCCATTCTCTCAGCTACACACAGAAAAGCTTTGGCCTCTCATAAGTTTGTCCAGCAGTTGTATCTTCTCCAGTAGGTTCATGACCTTTTCTCTCTTCACTTGTTTGGGCGCCTTCCCGCGGCTGGATGAAGGTGGTTAAGGGGGTTTGGTAGCCATCACAAATATGGGGAGCACAGTTGGTAAGAGAGCAGAGTACCACACTCATGAGAGACAAGTGTTTATCCTGAACTGAGGTGGAGTGAGCACGTGGGGCAGCCTCTTGGGACAACAAAGACACTTGTTAAACTCGTGCGCTCCCTGTCCCGGCCGCGAAAATGCTGCCAACTTTAAAACTACCGACAGACATTCTTGGGTACATCCAAGGTGTCATCCGTGAATAATCGAAGGCCATGAATTGTAAGGGCATGCTGTACAGTAATATGTAACATGTGTGATGCATACTAGAGTTTATTATTTTGTGCTGCAGGTGATCACTGAGTGTTTGGTGTAGGATTATTGTATAGCTATGACATAAGTGTTAAATTGCTTTACTAAATTACCTTAAGATGTTTCCGAAAAATGAATACACACTGCCTTAGAGTTATTGTGGAGTTTGCAAGATTGCTTTTATTACAACAGCAACATTGTCCTCACTTGGTGATGTGTGAGGTCTCCCTCAAGTTAGGACAATGTTGCCCTACTAATACAAGCATTCACACAATCTCCACAAAAATCTGGAAGGCAGTGTAAATGCACTTTTCTGAGACACCCTATATTGCATCAATTTTAAATATGTGATATAGTAAAGTTGAAATGGGAGTCAAACATAGTACAATATAATGAGTCTCCCATTAACAAAATTTTTTCTCAAGTTCACAGTCGGAGGACAGATGTATTTTGACTTTCCATGGTACAAGTCTCTTCAGTCATAACTGATGAGTCCCACTTTTCGCTACATTCTTCATACCACTAGGGGCATCTATTGGAGGAAAAGGATGAGTGAAACAATGTTTCCATCCCTCCATAGATAAAACTTAACAAGATCACTCCATTCTTACACAAACTTGGAGGAATTGTATGAGGAGTCTAGAGTATGTTTTCATCCCTGACTGTTGTGGAATCTCGGACATAACCTGCTAAAGCTAGTCCACATGGGAGTAGAGGAAGTGAGAAGAGGTGGTTAACTTTATAGACTAGCTAGGGTGTGTTGATCACCTTACACATATCTTCTAATGAGGTGTAGGACCAGTCAGTTCTGTACTGTAGATACCTCATTTAGTAAGTGATCCAGAGCAGGCAACATACTGTATAATACTGTTGAGCACGCCCATAAAATTCTCGGGTTTGGGTTTGAAAATGGCCGAGAATATTACTTGCTGACCATGTGGGAGGGGGTACATTTTTACCCATATGCAAAGAAATGTATATTACCTTTATGTGTTTGCCCTCAGGACAATTATTTATTTTATTTGCATTGTATATGTGTGTGTATGTATGAATGTATAGACACACACATACAAATAAATAATAATGGGAAAATCCTCTCAAAAATAATCAAAACTTTGTTATTAAAGTTGAGTTGGTTGGGTTGACATACTGCAATTTTTTCCTCATAAAAATTACTGTGTCTAGAACGAAATGGTTCCCTGTCCCGGCAGCGAAAATGCTAGCAACTTTAAAACTACCCGCAGACATTCTTGTGTACATCGAGGGTGTCATCCACGAATAATTGAGGACTGCGAAATGTCAGGGCATGCTGAACTTAACAGAGCAGGCAACATAATTATAATCTCTTCTTAGAGGCCAGCAAGGAGGACATCCTGAAAGAGTACCATCATTGTGGTAAGGTCTAGAGTACCATTAATGTGTTGAGGTTCGGAGTACTATTACTGTGGTAAGATGCAGAGTACAGTACCTTCAATGTGGTAAGGTCTAGAGTACCATTGCTGTGGTAAGGTTCAGATTACAGTACCATCACTGTTAAGGTCCAGAGTACAGTACCTTTACTTTAGTAAGGTCCAGAGTACAGTGCAGTACCTTTGCTGTGGTCTGGTTCAGAGTACAGTACAGTAGAGTACCGTCAGTGTAGTGATATCCAGAGTAGATTTACTAAGAACAGTGTTACTTAGGGATAAAACCTGAATTTGTCAACCTGATGTTCTAAGAAGAATGATCTTATGACAAGTCCAAATATGTCTGATGAAAAAGTATAGTTTAAAACTTCTTACTGGGGTGTAACACAAAGAATATATAATGTTTATGTGTGTGTAGTAATCTAAAAATATAATACTGGAATATTTTTGACAATGTTATTTCAAAGTTTTAAAGGATTACTAAAAACCTGCTTAATATACGACAAAAGGATTTCCTTATAAATTTGCATTGATAAACTGGTTCCAGAAACTCCATATTTGCAGGTTGTAGGAGAGGCTGAACTAACATGACCACATCAAGTCTTCGTCTCTGTTAAGGAGTTGGGTTAGGGAGTGGAAACAAACATACTCTCCTGTGTTTTTGAAGATGAATCTGGCTCTTTGGTCAAAGGAAGCATATAGGGTTGTGTGTTTCAAGCTGACTTCCTGCTGCACTGCCTTAAAAAATTAGTAGTTCATGATGCTGCATTACTTACTGTGTGTCCTATTTTGACTTGTGTTCTATTTCCGAGTAAATTTTAACATATTTTGGTAGTTACACATTCTCTTGTGTGGCAAACAGATCAACATGTGACCAGAGACATGATCCAGATCAACATGTGACTAAAGACATGATCCAGATCAACATGTGACTAGAGACATGATCCAGATCAACATGTGACTAGAGACATGATCCAGATCAACATGTGACTAGAGACATGATCCAGATCAACATGTGACTAGAGACATGATCCAGATCAACATGTGACTAGAGACATGATAAAGAGTAATACAGACTATGTACTGTATTGGAAAGTTTTAATTGTGAAACCTTCAGATGGATATTTATATATTATTATTTATACAGACACTGTCCATGCATCAGATAAGATCCAAGTTTTACAGAATTCCAAGGCATTGTATTAAAACTGACTGTAAAGTGTAGGTGAGGTGCCTGTTATAAAAAATGATGACCCAAACATTAAGACAAGAAACAATCTGTTTTCTTATATTCTCATGTCTCTTATGATTCATATTTATTGGGAAAGAAGGTATAAGTGGTAGAGGGCTCTTTCTTGTCACCAGTATGTCTGTCTCAGTCAGTTCCTATAAAAAACTCAGGCTGTAGTACTATATACAGTGGACTAATTTGAAACTCGGCACAGCTGTTGTGTACATAATGATATGTGCAGCGTGGAAACAGGTAAAACAAACTTTAAACGTTATTACCTCAAAATGGTCTTGGTGGGTTTGTCGCTTGTATTCTAGTTGCCTCCTATCTTACCAGTAGTGACAGGTGTGGTGAGTACATGGATGTTCTCGGAAAGCAGAGGTGATCATCACTAAATGTGTGTATAACCTGATAAAATTATCTACCTTAGACAGCAGGTGAAACATTATTAATCTTGTCATATATTTGTGATGTGGTATTGTATAGTGTCAGAATGCTGTAAACTGTGATGCAGTACAGTGTTAAGTTCTTGTATACAAAACACAGGTAATGTATCCTTACAGAGCCTCTTCCTTTTGACTCTCTTCCTATATTACACTACTGTGCATATAACACCCTGCTCCGACTGTAAAAGTGGTTTGGTGATAAGGAGGGCATTCAGCCGTAAAGCTTACCTTGAATTTGTCCGCTAGCAGTTGTTACTCCACACCATCAGGCAATCATGGCTAACCCACTCGGGCATTGAAAATGGCCTGAAAACAGGGACGACGATGATTACGAGCTGCCATCGAGCTCGGCTATTTTGTAAGGCATGTTTTTTTTTTATGTTCTTCGGCAGGCCTCGCTACATCCCACCCTCGGCCACATGGTGGAAAAAGGAAGAGTCCAGAACTGCGGGCTCTGTCTGATCCATGTTCCCCGTTCTGCTATTTACATCTGGTTAGCTATTGTGGCTCTTTTTCTTGTACAGTACATTATTTTTGTTAAAGCCAAATCATTGATATATTTCAGTAATACAATGTACTGTATTTAAGGCTGGATCACACACTACTAGTTCTTATAAGTCATAAATTTTGGGCCTAATTTAGTTTTCCAACTTATCCTGCATGTACTGTAGTGATGATGTCTTGAGGGGGAAGGTTATATTTCTAGTGCAGTAAAATACTAATTTTTTGTTTGTTTACAATGTTTAACAGCAGTGGAATCCACAATACACTATGTTTAACAGCAGTGGAAGCCACAATACACTATATGTTTAACAGCAGTGGAAGCCACATTACACTATATGTTTAACAGCAGTGGAAGCCACATTACACTATATGTTTAACAGCAGTGGAAGCCACATTACACTGTTTAACAGCAGTGGAAGCCACAACACACTGTGTGTTTAACAACAGTGGAAGCCACATTACACTATATGTTTAACAGCAGTTGAAACCACAACACACTGTGTGTTTAACAACAGTGGAAGCCACATTACACTGTATGTTTAACAGCAGTGGAAGCCACAATACACTATGTTTAACAGCAGTTGAAACCACAACACACTGTGTGTTTAACAACAGTGGAAGCCACATTACACTATATGTTTAACAGCAGTGGAAGCCACAATACACTATGTTTAACAGCAGTGGAAGCCACAACACACTGTGTGTTTAACAACAGTGGAAGCCACATTACACTATATGTTTAACAGCAGTGGAAGCCACAATACACTATGTTTAACAGCAGTGGAGCACAACCATATGTTTAACAGCAGTGGAAACCACAACACACTGTGTGTTTAACAACAATGGAAGCCACAATACACTATGTTTAACAGCAGTGAAACCACAACACACTGTGTTTAACAACAGTGGAAGCCACATTACACTATATGTTTAACAACAGTGGAAGCCACAATACACTATGTTTAACAGTGAAGCCACAACACACTGTGTGTTTAACACACTGTGTGTTTAACAACAATGGAAACCCACATTACACTATATGTTTAACAGCAGTGGAAACCACAACACACTGTGTGTTTAACAGCAGTGGAAGCCACAATACACTATGTTTAACAGCAGTGGAAACCACAACACACTGTGTGTTTAACAACAGTGGAAGCCACAATACACTATGTTTAACAGCAGTGGAAACCACAACACACTGTGTGTTTAACAACAGTGGAAGCCACAATACACTATGTTTAACAGCAGTGGAAGCCACAACACACTGTGTGTTTAACAACAGTGGAAGCCACAATACACTATGTTTAACAGCAGTGGAAGCCACAATACACTATGTTTAACAGCAGTGGAAGCCACAACACACTGTGTGTTTAACAACAGTGGAAGCCACAATACACTATGTTTAACAGCAGTGGAAGCCACAATACACTATGTGTTTAACAGCAGTGGAAGCCACAACACACTGTGTGTTCAACAGCAGTGGAAGCCACAACACACTGTGTGTTTAACAACAATGGAAGCCACATTACACTGTTTAACAGCAGTGGAAGCCACAATACACTATGTTTAACAGCAGTGGAAGCCACAATACACTATATGTTTAACAGCTGTGGAAGCCGTAATACACTATATGTTTAAGAGCAGTGGAAGCCATAATCTATGTACAGTACTGTATACTGTATGTAGTATAGGTAATATTGATATACAGTACCTGAACAGTGTATATGGTAGTACAGTACTGTATATTAAATTGTTTAATTTATACATACAGTACCTGTTTATATTGAACAATGTTATTACTTTCCTAACAGCCTGATGCCAAAGAAAAAATGGTTGCAACAGCATCCTCCTGTTCTACTGATAAGTTGAGGGATGACAATGAATCGTCAAACGATGCCAAACCTCGAAAAATCCGAAAGCATGCTTCAGTTGACTCTGGCAATGAAGCGAGCTCGGAGGACAGTAATGACAGCATGAGGATGAGCGGCCGCAAGACTGACAAAACCAACTCAGGATGTTAGTTATGATGAGATGTTTTTGTGGCATATAGTAATGTAGAAACTATAGAAGGAGATGATAGTATTACTCTAAAGCATTTGGTGGGAAACAAGGAGAGAATGGTGGAGAGGAGCAGGAAGTGAGAGGTTATATGGAGTGAGAGGGCAGCCTGGAAGGTGAAGGAGAGAATGGTGGAGAGGTGCAGGAAATGAGAGGTTATATGGAGTGAGAGGGCAGCCTGGAAGGTGAAGGAGAGAAAGGTGGAGAGGTGCAGGAAATGAGAGGTTATATGGAGTGAGAGGGCAGCCTGGAAGCTCTTGATATAATTACCATCATTGCGAGGAAAGACTGCAGTATTTGGTTGTAACAGTATACAAGATGCAGGCAGGTCAGTAATAGTTAAAGCCTTTGTTGGACCTCCAGTTATAGGGACATGATAGTAGTTTTTAGGGTACAAAATAGTTAAGGATTAATTGACATATGAGTATTGGTCTACCCATTTTGGATATATGCATTCAAAGTCAATAACTTGTTGTCCCTGTCATGTCAGCCTTGACCTGCTCAGCTTAATCATGTATAGAAAAATTTAGTGTTTAGGGGAGACACATGACACATTTTTGTACATGACACTGATTTTCAAGTCCATAATGAAGAGAGGTGGACAGTAATGAAGTAAAGGAGAGAGAAACAGAGCATATGACCTGATATGCGTGACTGTGTGAGACACCATGTACAAGATAATTATGTTGTTCAGTTGTATGGATTTCTCCAGTTTGTTTTTGATAAACAGTAATCTCTCCATTAGCCGGAATCCCTCAAACCCGGAACTCTCCGATAGCCGGAATTTAAATTTTCTCGGACAATTATTCCCAAAGCCGTAATTTTCTGGAAAATTGCGGCTTTGGAAACAGTTTTCCGATACCCGGAAAATTCCGGGGATGGGGGATTTTTTCCGAGTTTGGGGGATGAAAATCTGGCGCATTTTCTGGAAATTCTGAGAAAATTTTTCCGTTACCCGGAAAATTCCGAGGATGGGGGATTTTTTTCCGGCTTTGAGAGAGTCGTCTCGTTACCCGAAAATCTCTCATTCCCGGAAGTGCTCTGCACCAATTGTTCCGGCTAACGGAGATATCACTGTACTGTATTATATACAAGTGCAGGCAGTTAAGTAAAATATATTGTATATTAATTATATCACAATTTTACAGGTGTTGATTTCGAATGTAAAACATCTGTGCTGTCAATGAACACCAATGGTACCCTAGGCACCATCCACAGTAAGAGAGTTGTGGGTACAGATTCAGATGTTGTACGCACAAACAACAAATATGTTTATACCAAACCCATCACCCTTGATAGTCTAGCAGCCAAATTAATGGATACAACAGATCCCTGCAACCTTGGAACATGGCTGGGCTCAGAAGCTTCCATGTTCCGAGTGTTACACAAAGTGTTCCTCAACAACTACTGTGCCATTTCACAGGCTATCTTTACCAAGACTTGTCAGCAGGTGAGTCTTATACAGTAATACCATATTGTACCATCTTTACCAAGACTTGTCAGCAGGTGAGTCTTATTATACCATATTGTACCATCTATACCAAGACTTGTCAGCAGATGAGTCTTATAATACCATATTGTACCATCTTTACCAAGACTTGTCAGCAGGTGAGTTTTATTATACCATATTGTACCATCTATACCAAGACTTGTCAGCAGGTGAGTTTTATAATACCATATTGTACCATCTTTACCAAGACTTGTCAGCAGGTGAGTCTTATAATACCATATTGTACCATGTTTACCAAGACTTGTCAGCAGGTGAGTCTTATAATACCATATTGTACCATCTTTACCAAGACTTGTCAATGTTATTTTGTGTCAAGTGTCAACGTAACCCATATAAGGTGTGACAGATAAGGGTTCCATAAATTATCTGACCCATTTTTAAGCTTAACCACAAAAAACATGTATAGTAGATAGAAAGCACTGGTTTTGTTGCACTTATTAAACAAGTCCTAAGTTTTTTTGTCATAGTAGAATAACAAAAGTGCACCATGTTCTTTCTGTAACTCAACTCAGACTCAAGTTGGTATGGTACTGTGTGTTACAGGTATACTACTTTGCACAAAAAGAGGCAACAGACTTACCGACAGATGCCAGCGTGAAGGACAACACTCCACCACGCAAGAAGAAGAAGAAACACCGCCTTTGGTCAATGCATTGTAGGAAAATTCAGGTATGTTATTTTTATATTCACCTTAATTTCATTAACTTTATATGATTACTTTTGACAAAACTTTATTAGACACTGGTAATACAGAACTGTATTAGGCACTGGTAATACTTCAAAAATTTACTAACATGGCTAAGTCTCTTCTCACCAACAAGGGGAGATAGGGGTGGCTGGAGGCTATCTCTGCTGTCTAGTTAAAGTTCTGACACTGTTAGAATCTT
Organism: Homarus americanus; assembly: GCF_018991925.1. Lineage (NCBI taxonomy): Eukaryota > Metazoa > Arthropoda > Malacostraca > Decapoda > Nephropidae > Homarus > Homarus americanus. The sequence goes on from NW_024715014.1 coordinate 4,105,646, forward strand.
ATTCACTGTCTCTTTAATCTCTCTTATGTATTTGACAGTCCTTTTTGTATCTACCTATCTGGTTAGGTGTTTCAGACTCAATAACTTTGCCCTTTTTCAACTCCAAGTATTAGTTCTTTTAACTCTGGGCTGCCATTGGTAAAATGTAAACTCCACCTCTTTCTCATAGCTCACGTTGCTTCTAAAAGGGCACACTCATAATCAAGACATTTAAAAATCGTTAGTCTTAAGACAAACACATCTGGTTCAGATCTTTTCAACATGGCAATAACCAAGACTTACACTCTGGTCATAAATTTAGTTTTGCGACAGTCCAATGTAAATGTAATACGACCCTGTTCATTATGCCCACACCCACGCACACATAGCCACATTACACAATAATACTATATGAGGTTGGAATAAGTAAAGTAATTGGTTAAGTTATTAGCCCCCAGGGTATGAGGGGTCTCTGTGATGAAAAAATTATTTGGTGTTAGCCAAAGTCTTAAAAGTGACATCCAGTAGTCAAGGGGTTAATCATATCAAGTGGCTCATAGCTTAAACCTAAAGCAGTGCCTTTGAATCAATAAGAGTGGTAACATATTCTTAACTAATGAAATGTTAGTACACTGATATCCCTGTTAGCCGGAACAATTGGTGCAGAACACTTCGGGGCATGAGAGATTTCCGGTTAACCAGACAACTTTCTCAAACATAGAAAAATCCCCTATCCCCATAAATTTTTCCAGTTACTGGGAAAAGTTTCCAGGTGCCTAAACTACACATCTTGCACAGACAGACACTAGTCCACGTCCTCAGAATGTTTCTGGGTGCTGGGGAAAGTTTCCCAAGAATCTAAACTACCAGAGTCTGTAAAAGCAGTTCTTTACTAGAATAATCCAGAATAGTTTATCTAAAAGTTGGTTAAATAAATATATTTAAAACTAAAAATCTATATGAAATGGTTGTGAATGAAACTGTGTGTTACAGGAAAGACTGGTATTTTCCACTCCCATGGAGCTGTGGGGGATTAGTGGGTCTCATGTAACTGACCTGACCTGATGCAATGTCAGGTGGAGTTAGGGTGAGGGATTAGTGATCTCATATTACTGACTTTCTGATGCAATGTCAGGTCACCCATTATAGGAAGGGGAATTAGTGGGTCTCATGACCTGAAGATATCTTGAATAAAGACGAAAGCTCAAGTACAGTATTTTTAGGGTGATTGTGATAAGTATAAATGAGCAACGGTGTATCCCTTCAACATTACGTTACATAACATTTTAAAATATGGAGTGAGAAGGGAGAAAGGTGTGGGTGATTAGAGAGATGGAGTGGAAAGGAGTGGTAACGTGCACCAGTGTTGCCAAGCACTCCACTCCTCAACACACTGTAATCACTGTGCACGTCTTGACACTGCTTAAACACTGTGTTGTAGAGGTGACAAAGAAGTTATGAATTAAGTGTGCTGGAATTTTCCAGCAAAATAACAAGCAAACTTCAATTCCGGCTATTGGAAAGTTCCGGATTTGAGGGATTCTGGATAACGGAGATATTACTGTAGCCGGTTGTAGTTAATTGAAAACAAAAATGTTCTTGCCTCTCTAGCTGAAGAAAGACTCTTCAAGCAACCATGTGTACAACTACTCTCCGTGTGATCATCCCAACCAACCCTGTGACCAGAACTGTGCTTGTGTCATGACACAAAACTTCTGTGAAAAGTTTTGTAACTGTAGTCCTGACTGTAAGTACTGTAGTCTCTTACCTCTAACTGGGTGATTGTGAAATTGTATATGTCATTACTGTTGAGATTAAACATAAATTACATAAAAATATATACAGTACAGGGTATCCATAAATTATCAGACCTATTTTGAAATTAAGCGCCTGCAAAATTTCATTATATATATATATATATATATATATATATATATATATATATATATATATATATATATATATATATATATATATATATATATATATATATATATATATATATATATATATATATATATATATATATATATATATATATATATATATATATATATATATATATATATATATATATATATATATATATAGAAGATGATACAAATAACACATTAGTAAGAAGAAGGGTGATTGTCTTTGTGTGATTCCTATTTTGTTAGATAGAAATACAGTACAGTACAGTACAGTACTGTATTCTCATTTTTACTTCACTATCCACTACATTGTTGTTTTTGTTTTGTCATCTTAAATCATATCTTCCCAGAACACCTTGTTATACTTAAAAGAAGGTACAGTATATATTTGTAACTCAATCATTGCTGTGAAGAGCAAATACCCACTTTCACAAAGACATTCCTCCCTCCTTTCTTTGTCATTCATTAATCATACTGCTGTAAGATATATATATAATATATGTACTCAGTGGTAAATGGTTTGATATTAAAGAAAATGTCTGTAATTATATGAGAGACTGCATGTAGGATGCCTCAGAAAATCATACACGCACAGCCTTACAAGTTTTCATGGAGATTACTACAGCAATTTGCCCTTATTTGTGGGAGACCTCACACATCAACAAGTGAGGACAATGTACCTGTTGTAATACATGTATTCATGCAATTTCTGGAAGGCAGTGTGTATACTGTACTGTACATTTTTCTAAGACACCCTGAATTTTAACTGATAACACATTTTCTCTCAAATGTATTGAATATTTTGCATTGTTGTCATGGGCAAGGTGATGAAGCTGAAGTATGATACCACATGACACTGCCCACAAAAGAGGAGCTTCCAGGCTGTGTCCAGTGACCTCCATATTCCCTCCCCCATTGTCTGCTTAATGTAAAGTTCAACCTTTCCTTCCTGTGACCTCCTATCCAAAAGACCAATTGCAGTGTCTCTCTGTAACCTCTTTTACCATTGAATCCTCTTTCATCCTCACATGCTCATACCAACTTAAAACCTCTACACCCATTGCACCATTCCACATTAAATACAGTATTCCATACTCATCACTTAACTATGATATAATATTGTTTCTTTTGCTTATCTTGTAATAATAGGTGGACTGTTTAATGGTTTCAGGTCAGAATCGTTTTCCCGGTTGTCGATGTAAGGCTTCCTGCAACACCAAACAGTGTCCGTGTTTCCTGGCTGTGCGGGAGTGTGATCCTGATCTGTGTGTGACGTGTGGAGCCCATGAATTTTCTATCAATAAAATTACCTGCAAGAATGTTTCAGTTCAGCGGGGATTACGTAAGACACATGCTTCTGTATTGTCATTTGTTAGGTGAAGAAGTGTTTGATGTGAATTAAAGATCATATGGTTTGTTTAGAATGGCATCTCTGTTTTGGATTATGGAGGGTACATGTGGCTGTGCTGTGACAGTGCAACATGTATTCATAGGTTTGCCTGGTACAACTTACAAGCCATCCTAGATGACATATACTCGGGGCTTACCTGGTACAACTTACATGTCACCCCAGGTGAAATATTGTATTAGGTATGCTTGATACACCGTGAAACTCACAATTCAATGCAGGTGAGGATATGGTTATATTATCAGTACAGTACTTGCTTGTATACAATTCCTTCTTGCTGGGTATTTAACCCCAGGATCAGTGGACTGGACTGCCACTGCGATATGATAAACACTCCACCAATCTCTCTTGTGTGTGTGTGTAATAATAATAATAATAATTAACGGTTTATTGAAAAAGTTCTGCAGCCCAAAGGCTGAAAATATACATTGGACATAAATGACTTATTACATACATTGACATTGGTGGTTTAACAAAAGCCTTCATTAGATAAAGGTAAAGGAACATACAGATTAATGTTTACAGTGGAGGTCACGTAGATCTTATGCGCTAAGGTGTTGAACAGCAGATACGTAGTGTAGTAAATCCTTCACAGATGGTGTTGGGAGGGACCTGACGTGGTGTAGTAGTTCCCTCACAGATGGTGTTATGAGGAACCTGACGTGGTGTAGGAATTCCCTCACAGATGGTGTTATGAGGGGCATCACATGGTGTAGTAATTCCCTCACCGATGGTGTTATGAGGGGCCTCACGTGGTGTAGTAACTCCCTCACAGATGGTGTTATGAGGGGCATCACATGGTGTACGAATTCTCTCACAGATGGTGTTATGAGGGGCCTGACGTGGTGTAGTAATTCCCTCACAGATGGTGTTATGAGGGACCTGACGTGGTGTAGTAATTCCCTCACAGATGGTGTTATATGAGTGAGGTGTGGTCCCAGGCCTTCCTATTGTGGAAGGATTAACACATCGCTGCTTGTTGTTGGGTCTCACAGGCAATTACTGGGTACCTGGGATCTCACTGTGTGAAGGTTAACTTGGGTACGACTCGGCTTTTACTGTTGAGTTGTTCTCACTGACTTAAGCACTGTTCACCTCTGTTCAACACTGGTTCCATTCCTTTCCTAAATGAAATTGTTACTTCTGGCGAGAACTTGTTGATATTCTGGTGGGGAGGAGGGGTTCAGGGAAGGGAGTTGGTATGGGCCAACTTAATAGTTGACCTGGCTGCTCCCAGAGGAGCGCCAGGTATGTCTTGACCCTTCAGTGGTCAAGGATGTGTATGTGAGGAGGAGGAGGAGGAGGATGGGGGGGGAAGTACATCTATTTTGCTTCTTTTGGCACAGCAGTTTCCAACTACTTTAGTAGTGGTTGATTGTAGCAGGTAAATAGAAAATATAATGCATGTGGAAACTGTTGATGCATGAATTTGGCTGACTGTGTGAGAGTGAGGAACCATTTTGACCAATACAAATGTTTTCTTGGACAGACAAACACCTCCTTATGGCACCGTCAGATGTAGCCGGCTGGGGGATATACCTCAAAGATTCAGCACAAAAAAACGAGTTTATCTCAGAATACTGTGGTGAAATAATCTCCCAGGATGAAGCCGACCGCCGTGGTAAAGTGTACGACAAATACATGTGTTCCTTCCTCTTCAACCTTAATAATGGTGAGTTTATTATGATTTAGAATTAATAGGTGTAAGGTGTAGATCAGGCATGGGCAACCCACTGCCCAAACCATGTCTTTGTGCGGCCCACGGTGTGATTGAGAAATTATATTTGTTGTGGCCTGTGGTTCAGGTAGATGCAGCCAGCTTATGGGAAAAAGACCTATTGTAAATTGAAAATATCGTAAGGTGGATGTGACGATAAACTGTTTCGCTGTCCCTGTTAATACAATATTAACTTTACTTTTGGGTTAGGTAGGATATAAAATTTGGTGGTGTTGGCCCGAGAAAAATACCTACCGGGTAAATCATAATGCGGGTCATGACTGAGGAAAGGTTGCCAATGCCTGATGTAGATTTAGTGTTGTGTAGTTGATCACGCATATTGTAATAAGTGTCCGTATATATAGGTAGCTTATTACACTTTTTCTTTTTTGACTGGAAGGGCTAAGGTATTCTTAGCATAGTGTGTGATTTATGTGTTCAGTGAAAGTATCAATTGTTTCAGACTTTGTGGTGGATGCAACTCGTAAGGGAAATAAAATTAGATTTGCTAATCACTCAATAAATCCCAACTGCTATGCTAAAGTGATGATGGTGAATGGTGACCATCGTATTGGTATCTTTGCTAAGAGGCACATCCAATCTGGCGAAGAACTCTTCTTTGATTACAGGTTTGTTATTTCCATCATGATGAGCTTATAATGTGTGATTCTAGTGGGTTTTTCTCTCATCCAATACCTTTTATGCTATAATCATTGCTAAATTGAGCCTAGTAAGTTCCTGGCCTAATAAATTTTGAGTTATTAGCCTAAATAATGGTGCATACCTTCCCCATAAATATTTTATAATTTAGACTCAAAGTGATGTATACAGTATTACTGTAGATTGTGAATATTAACTATATGACTCAGAAATTTAGAAAATTGCTAATTTTTTTATTTTTATTTTTTTCTAGATATGGACCAACAGAACAACTTAAGTTTGTTGGGATTGAGAGAGAGATGGAATTTCTGTAAATAGGACAATCAGAAGCACACGCCAATAATTTTAACTTTCATGGAGATTTTTGTAGAAACTGCCAGCAACCATTATGAACAACATGAGTATTATGATGGCCTGTTAACACTAAAGTACAGTACAATATAAACATACCATAGTAACTTAACATACAGGTATTAATTGTTCCCCAGCCAGGACTTAATTTATTTCCACCATAGTTAATATTATGTTACTTTACATTTATTCCTTGTATTATTTGCATGATTACTGTTAATTAATTTATATTTTTGACATGTACATAAATGTTTGTTTGATATGCCAGTGGTTTAAGTGATTGTATGCTAAGACATGAGACCGGTGTAGTGTATAGCAACACATGAGTCCTGTGTAGTGTATAGCAACACATGAGTCCTGTGTAGCGTATAGCAAACACATAGAGACCTGTGTAGTGTATAGCAACACATGAGACCTGTTTAGTGTATAGCATCACATGAGTCCTGTGTAGTGTATAACAACACATGAGACCTGTGTAGTGTATAGCAACACATGAGTCTTGTGTAGTGTATAGCAACACATGAGACCGGTGTAGTGTATAGCAACACATGAGACCTGTGTAGTGTATAGCAACACATATGAGTCCTGTGTAGTGTATAGCAACACATGAGACCTGTGTAGTGTATAGCAACACGAGTCCTGTGTAGTGTATAGCAACACATATGAGTCCTGTGTAGTGTATAGCAACACATGAGACCTGTGTAGTGTATAGCAACACGAGTCCTGTGTAGTGTATAGCAACACAACACTGTGTAGTGTATGAGTCCTGTGTAGTGTATAGCAACACATATGAGTCCTGTGTAGTGTATAGCAACACATGAGACCTGTGTTGTGTATAGCAACATCCTGTGTAGTGTATAGCAACATGAGTCCTGTGTGTAGTGTATAGCAACACATGAGACCTGTGTAGTGTATAGCAACACATGAGACCTGTGTAGTGTATAGATGAGTCCTGTGAGTAGTGTATAGCAACACATGAGACCTGTGTAGTGTATAGCAACACACATGAGACCTGTGTAGTGTATAGCAACACACATGAGACCTGTGTAGTGTATAGCAACACATGAGACCTGTGTAGTGTATAGCAACACAAGTCCTGTGTAGTGTATAGCAACACATGAGTCCTGTGTAGTGTATAGCAACACATGAGTCCTGTGTAGTGTATAGCAACACATGAGTCCGGTGTAGTGTATAGCAACACATGAGTCCTGTGTAGTGTATAGCAACACATGAGTCCAGTGTAGTGTATAGCAACACACGAGTCCAGTGTAGTGTATAGCAACACATGAGTCCTGTGTAGTGTATAGCAACACACGAGTCTTGTGTAGTGTATAGCAACACACGAGTTCTGTGTAGTGTATAGCAACACACGAGTCCGGTGTAGTGTACAGTATATTTACATGGATCACAGATCAGTTCAGGTTTAGTTCTCCACAGTCGAGTAATAAAGTAAAACCGGTGGTTATCACAGACCATTAGCCAGCAGGAACTATCTATTAATTAATGTTTGCATTGAACAATAGTTAAACCAGACTTTAGGTCAAGTCTTGTTACTGTAGGATATTGACAGCAGTCTTAAAAGATTTCTTGGTGCCCAGTAGTAACATATGTCATCAAGAACTTCAGTCAGAAATGTTTTGAATCAGTTATCAAGAACTTTGTGTTGTACATTGCTAAGGACCTTGTGCTGTACATCACTAAGGACCTTGTGTTGTACATCACTTGTGATGTACAGTTAACCACCCTTGTATGTTATGTTCTATGCCTCACATGCAACAAGGTACCTTTGGCAATGCTGCAGTAGCAGTCAAGGTACCCCAACTGGGGAATGATGGGTGGGGCAGCAGTCTAGCAACATATAACAGACATATATACAGTAGCTAAAGGGCAATTAAATGTGAAGTAATTGCCATCTTGGTAATTATATTTTAATGAACTTTGTGTTGTGCATCACAAAATCAAGAGCCTTGTGTTGTGCATCACTAAACCAAGAACCTCATGTTGTACATCACTAAAATTCCTTGTCGTTAAATTGCAGGTTTACAAAACCATGAACCTTATGTTGTACATCATTAAACACCGTGTCATTAAACTACAGGTGTACAAAACTTTACTTGTACCATAGACACTTAAGTCATTGTTTCTGGGAGGTGTATTGTGGTATATGAAAGTCCAAGATTATTCTAGTGCATTTTATTTAAGAGTATTACCTGACAAAATACCTTAAGTTTTTTCTCTCATCTAAACCTAAAAAAAAAAGAAAAGCAGGGAAAAATTGTGCATGAACTGAAAGTGTGATTGTGAAATAATATAACGAAGTGAATATGTGGTGGTATATCATCAAGTATGGAAAAATATAAACTTTTATAACGGGAGCACAGGTAAAAGATTATCATAAATTGGCTTTGTAATTCACCATTATAAATTCAGGCTTTAATTGAATATTTAAAGTGACTAGTTTACCCAGATAATTATCCAACAGTTTGTAGACAAGGATCCAGCACCAGTCATGTAACTGCTTCAACAAACCATTTCTTGATACCTACATCCTATGTTTATGGTTCTACACAACCTCCTGGCTTTAGTATGGCATTCTTTTTTTGACATTTCTACCTCGCTTAGTTCACAATTGTTCTCGATAATTCTCACCGAGCTTTTTTTTGGAACAAAGATTCATAGTTTCTTAGTGTTTATATGGTAAAGTTGGTCTATATTCTTGAGAAAATGTATACTTGACTAAATATTTTAAATGCATTTAATCACATGAATTTTAAGTTTTTTAACCCAGATCCTTAATCAGCACGTAAAGGAAGATCTTTGAAGAGAAATTTGAACAAAATCTATGTTCTGAACTCGAGAGACAAAATGCAAGGTAATTGGTGAAGTGTTTCTGGAATGAGAAATGGTTTTTCTGTGGGACTGTGGGAGGTGAAATCTATCGTGTTTGTATGATGCAATGCAGACGACATCTTTATAAGCGCCAAAAAAACGAAAACAAAACATAGTTAAAGTTTTGAAAAATGGAACTCGCTATATCTCTTTAACTACAGTAATTGTGATACTGCAATCTTTGTTTTAATAAATTGAAGCTTATATACTCAGAATCATGTTGCCTTAATCAAATAATGAGAATCTTGGCATGGTTATTAGTACAGTAATGATGAAAATGATCAAAGCATTAGCAATTTAGATGCTTTAGATTTTGAATAAATTGTAATATTTTGATATAGGATACTCCTGTACACCCCATAAAAAATATCTTTACAATTCTTGTGCGAAACAAAGACACCACGAATAAAGGTTTTTGGTAAAGGCTCCCGAGGCATACAAACTAATTTATATTTTGAATGAAATAACTAAATTACGCCTACCATGATAGCTAGGAAATGTTTCACAATCACACCTGCCAACCTTGGCAAGACAATAGGATTGTTCAGTTCCAAATTCATTGGACCCCTCCTGAAATATTTTTTTTTTTTTTTTTTTTACAGTTAGTACTGAAAATTTCTAAGAGATTATAGTAATCACTTTAACTGTTTTCTGGCAAAATTTTATGTACGTGTTGGAAATAAAGATATTGCATGCAAAATAACACACACACAGGATCACATTCAGGCATAAATATGTACCCTAAACTCTGTGGGTAGCATGGTGGTGGTTTTGTGGACTATAGCATGGTCTAGCACACAATTAGTAAGGCACCCGATTATAACCTCATTGTTAAACTGTACAACCTGTCACTATCACATATGAGGCTTTAACTTAATACAAGAATGATGTGTCGCTACACTGCAGACCTGTAGTCCATGAGCTCGGCGGCGTCATCATCTGTTACTGCCTGTCTGATGGTCTCTGTGGTCCTTGTCAATGTCCAGGAAGAACTTTGCCTTGTTTGCCAGCACTGTAAACTTATGGCTGACAAATCCTTTACAGAAATGGGATTTTATACCCTACAAATTATAGCTTCACACTCCCTTGGCCCAGAATTGAGAGGCAATGTGTGGGAAGACAGTGGGATAAACAACGGTTTTGACCTGGGTAGTGCTTACGAAGTTATGGTCCACATAGCCTCATATGCGTAAATGATGTTTTAATTATGCTATAAGTATTTAATTATTTCAAGGCTCATTAATTACCATATAGGGTGGCATATAAAATGACCTTTGAAGCTCAAAATTTTTTTCCATGAAACTAGGGGTCATCTTATTTGCCAAGTATAAAATGTGAACCTTCAACCATTTGACAGCAGACAGGGTGAGAGCGTCGCCTAACACTCACTCAGCACCATCAGTAACTCCCGTCAATATTTCCAAATGGAACTCATGTTTGGTAAACCTAATGAAGAGAGATTATATTAAAATATTAAAAATGCATCATAATTAAACATTTACCAAAAATATATGTGGTGGGATTGCAAGGCATTAACTCAAGATCATTGGTCACCATATGCCATCTCCAACTGCTTTTGTAGAGAGGATCACATTCAGGCATAAATACATACCTTTAACTCCGTGGGTACAGGGTACCATTATGGTAGTTTATTTTGGGAGGCCAAGTTAAATGCCAATAATGCATGGATTACTTTATTCATTAATTTGATATAAATACATGCAAGAAGCTGCTATGGTCACTAATCTATATTTGCACATACAAACAGCAATGAAATTTATTTAAATTTAGATACTGTATGCCAATTTGTTTTATGGTGTTTACGAGGTGTTCAAGAAATTGTCTCTCACTGCAATGAATATAAAAAATCTCATCTGTTTCAACTTTGTTTGTAGTGGTGGGGCCACAGAGGCCTACTACGAGTAGTTTGGGATACATCATTTTCTATATTTTCTTTTTTTTGTTTTTATGCATTTTATTTATTTATTTATTTATTTTTTGCTGTTCCCATCAACATGATGTAAACCAACATATTGAGACCCATTCATTAAGACATTTTCTTAGTGAGAACATCTGTTTCAGTAAAGGTGAGTAAGGTAAACATTCCTAATAAGTATAATTATTACTAAGTCACACGATTATATATATTGTAGTTCATACTGAACTACAATACTACAAAATTAAACATTTTCAACACTGTTAAGTGTAATGCTATAATTATACTCTCATATTGCAACAAGTTACACTCACTAGAAATACAGGATAAATAATATGTGTATTGCACATGGGGATATGAACATACCATCAAAAAGATTAGCTTAGTGAGGATGTCTTCTTTTTGCACACTGCATTACATTCTCAAAAATCTTTGGCTCTACCCACAGCAGTGACTCTTCATGCTGTGATTGGTAGAGATCTCTAGGTGGGCATTGCTAGCATGACATACCTTCAGTATTTGTGGGCATCACTGAATTTGACCACAGAATAATTGGCCTCTCCAGTGGTGGGCTCAAGCATCTTGTCTTTACTAATGCAATGTAGATTATGCAAGAAGAAAATAATCATCTAGGCTCTTCTTATATCAACCATTTCATACAACACTGCTTAATTAAATAAAATGTAGTCAATATAAAATCTACATTAAAAGCTAAATATTCATAGAAACAAAAACAAAAAGTATGTGTTGTGGTGAGTGAGAGCCAGCCAAAGACTATCTGTGCCTATAGGAATGTAGTAAGTACAATACAATACTAATATGGAACGCTTTCCATTATATCAGTTCTTTTCACAGCTCTCAAAGGAGATAGGACAGAATGCCTCGACCAACTTTTTGAGCAGAACTAACTAAGATAACATCTCCATCATACTGTATATACACACAGGCAGAAAATGGAACTGGAGACAAAAATTTTCTATCACACTAATGGAATGTGCACATGAAGTATGGAGCATAAAAAATGAAATGACCTTAAGAACTAAGTTATCGCTAGTGTAAAAAGCCATGGAAATCAGGTAAAGGATTATACTGGAATGCTATGATTATTAGCACTACGCAAAAGAAAGCTGAAGTTACCCACATTCAAAACTCACAGATAAATGATATCTGCAATATTATCACTGAAGATAACTGTTGGTCACTTCAAATTTCTTTTGATTTATAAACTACCAACAAAGGGAGAAGCAAACACAGAAGAGACAAAGAACTGGGGAAATAATACATACCCTAGTTTGGTGTACCCAAAGCCGCAAAGAACCAAAGCTAATGACTGCCTCAACCACCTTCAAAAAATCATTATTACAGACTGGATTGACGGAGCAGGACCCAAGGTGAGCTACAGAGCAACAAATGATTTATTTACCAATAACCAGAAGTACCTTCCAATGCACCCGGTGGAAAATAATACCTACAGAAAGAAAAAAATAGACCCTCACATGGCTCCCCAACGACAGATATACAAAGTGGCACAAATATTTTGTAATGCCTCTTCTACAATAGAGATCTCAAGATTTATTGTGACTGATTTCATAAAGTAATGCCTGTTGTGAGCACCATAATGAAATATTTAAAAAACAAAACATTATACTGTAGTGTAATTTTATACATCGACCCCAATACTGTATAGTGAAGTAATAACAAGATGCAAAGTACAGTACTGTACTGAATTAAATATGTAACAACTCCATTAACAAATAAATAATATCAATTCACAAAAAAAAAAAATTCCTTAATAATCTCATCAGCTTCCACACTGTTTCTGTCGAGGATGAGCCAGAATATCCCTTTACACCCTGAAAGATGCCCGAGACGAACCAGTAATTCTCCCAAAATCATGGTGAATTTTAGCCACAAATTAATAATCAACTACTGAGCACCTGTCTCCCTGGCATTCCATAAGATGGCTCTTCACACTTTAAAATATCACAGATGATGGTCACGAGATAATGCAATGATTATACCAGCGATCATTATATATATTATAAAATCCTTATTCACTTGTTACACATACTTTATCTTTGGATACTGATGACTTGTTAAACATAGGAAATAATTTAACTTCTGTTAATTTCTCACAAACTCTTTTTATCAAATTCATACTGGTAATATATGTGTAATAAATAGTTTACAGCCACGTACACCACAGTAAAAACTAAAAATTATAAAAAATGAAAAGATTTACAATGAATGTTAATCAGATCTATCCAAGTAATAAGAGTACATAAAATATTAACTCAGTTATGCAGAAAGGATATAATATTGACTATGTCAGTTTTAAAAATAAAATATCTAAGAACTCTAAAATATATAAATGAGATATTAATGTTTATGTTGTATTTTTTACTCAATTCTGGTATATGGAGGTGAAAACCAAAATGGAAGGGTAGCCAGTTTAAGTTACCAACATATGAAATGCCTGTTAATCTAACTTCAATTTATATATACTGTATTATTTCCCACATTAGCTGGGTGCTAATGTTCTCCCAAGTAAAAAATAAACTTTGTCCTCAGCATGAACAGGACAGTGGGACAAGTTCTATGCACTTAGTACAGACATATCACAATCTTTTTCGTCTTTGATGTCCTGGCTATTCTCATCAAGACTTTAAGGTAACCAATGAACGAACCTCTGTATGTATGGTACTGACTCCTTACATCTTTAAGGTTACCCACTACAAATACTACATTTGAATAATAATATTGAATTATTTGCATATTGCACCCAGGCACTGTACACCTATCTAACATGAGTCAAATGCAGGTCTAGAAGACTCCAAATATTAACTGTTAGTTTCTTTTCTAATGCTGACAAATCAAAGTAACTGACTAATGAGGTGAATAATAACCTTTATTTGAGTCCTGATGATTTGTCAACTGCAAATCAGTAACATGATAGTTATCCAAGTCAAATTTAGTCGAGTACAGTATTTAATTTTAAAGGCCTTTAGATTTTCCTAAATACACAGGCACTGTACTGTAAGTACATACGGTACGTTCCGATACAACTTGTCAAAAGCTGCAGTCGGGTAGATTTGTGTGTGGGCGTGTGAATATCTCTCAAACCTTTTTTGAGTGATTAAGTATGAATAAATTTCACAGTAAATGACAAGAAAATAAACTGCAGCAAATGTTACATTAAAGAGTACAGCACAGTATGGCTTTACTGGAAAAAACACATTTCCTGGCATAACTGAGAAATACAACATAGGGGTACCATTATGAAGTCAAGTATTTAGGTGTGTGGTGCACGTGGCTCCTGAGCATTAGGTTGAGAGTGGCTTGAGCACCGCTGCGGCTCACTACTCACGCTGTCACGACTAGGGTACGAAGAACAAGAAATTGATGAACTGCAGCACTCAAAATGCAACTAGCAAGTTGAAAGCCCTATACTCTAAAAGTGAGGGCTACTAATAGCTATAATATTAAACTAAATAATTTTATAACAGTATAGTTATAACTCCCATGAAGTTCAAAAGGGGAGCTTACTTAACAATTATCATGACAACTAATTACCTACAGCACTTCACTGTGTTGTGTGGAGCACCCTGTCTTCAGGCATAAAGGGCTACTTAATAATTATACTATAATAATCATAGAAATATATAATAATAAATAACTAAAATTTCAACAAAATGACAAGTGTACTGCAGTACATGAAGAGAAGGTATGCAGGCAATAAACCCCAATTTCTTATACAAGGGCAAAAAAATATGCTTATTCAGGAGAAAATTGCTGCATATCTTTAAAAAAATGCTGATACAGAAAACTATAAATGAAACATTATATTTGTTTCATTGATAATGTGGCAAGACCAGTAATTACTTCTGTAAAATAGGAGATCTGTGGCTCAATTTTATCTATTCCATTAAGCCAAAGGAAAATCCTATAGAACTTCCACAACTTCTATTTTTTGCCTCATTATAGATATGGTAACTTTAATATGAAAGCACCCAATGGGTAACACTATTTACAGTATGCCAGAACAATTATAGGGAATCCATGTACCTGGCTGGGCTGGGCAGCAAGGGTGGGTCAGCAACAGCACTATTGGTAGAGATCACATTTTCTCCACTTATAATCATTCCATTTTCGGAGCCTTATGCCTTCAAAAATTTTGGACGTGAAACTCTAAAAAGGGATTTAATTTACTGTACTCTTGTTCACTTAATGGAACACCTGTAAAGATTGACAAAGTTTCTTGGGATTAAAAGGGTTTGAATGTACTGTACTGTACTGTACTGTATTGTTCAAAGTCATAGAGGATGAATAAATACTGTTCTGTAAAATGACATTATTTTGCCAGTAACCATCTTCCTACTGTCTTCTTCATTACTATGAGTTCATATTATTAGCTCTACAGCAACAGATAAAGTTATAGGCAGCCCACCCACCCTTGTGAAAAAGAACATAACTCCTCCATCTGCACAGCTTCGCTATGATATCTATGACTTAACATAATCTCTTAATCTCACTGCCTGTTAAATCAGGACTTCTTAGTACCAAGGAATTTCTAAACAGTTTCATCTGCTATTAATAACAGTTAGCTGTACTTTGACACTGCAGATTTAAGAGACATTTTGTACATATCTTTGCTCTTACTAACCGACTGATAAATAATTATAATGAAACTCAGTCCTTTGCAGGATATCTGAAACAAAACTGAGGGGCAACGGCATCACACTGTGGTACTGACGGCGGTTTGTAGTTAGCAATGCTCAATACAACATGTAACTTCAATAAGGCACTTGGAATGCACAATGAGTAACAAAGAAGTAAAAATTAAGGTAGAAAACTTAAAATCTATAAGGAGAATAGCATATGCATGTATGCTACAATATTTACTGTCAACTCATATTGTAGACACCTGTAGGTACCTACATAAAATTCACTTAAAATAACTACTGGAAGACTTTGTGATACTTGTTGTCACATGAGTTGCAGCCATCAGGCTCTTGCAACAAGCTCCTTAACCTAAGGACAATTATCAATTACACAACCTAGAGAAAAGCAAAGAAAATTCTATTTCATAAGTTCATATCAATTATAAACATTCTAAATAAATCAGTCATTAAACAATATACAGTACTAATATTAAAGAGGTTTTCATTAAAGAATATTCGGACAGCTGGCAGTACCTGTATGTATAAATTCTTGTGCATTATAATCTCCTGCGAGGATTATGGACCATGAGAGATGAACGATATTACTGTATATAGTACTATGTTACATCACATACCACTTGCTGTACCTCTGCAATTCAGTGTCAAGTTATTCTTAGTATACATTAATGACAAAGTGTAAAGGGAAAATGTGAATGCACATTTGCTCTTGTGTTCGGTCATTCTGCATTAAGCAGGAAAAGGTATGAAAGACAAATAAACCTTCCCTTTCTACAAACTTATTCTGTTGTAAATATTAATAATGTTGAACCATGCTACTTTTTTCAGCACTTCATGACAGCTTTAATTGTATACACTGAACTTAAGTAATTATTTATATTTTTCATTCTCATAAACACTTTTGGTCTCTAGAATCTAGATGAAGCAATCTTATTTTCTTGAATAACTTCACACACATTACCACAAGATCTTCCTCACTTAGGAAGAACAACAAATGTAAGATGTTCTTTAAAATAGTCTTAGTTTCAATGAATTATGATAATCTTTTATCATTTCAGTGACACAAAGGCTCAAGCAATAAACAGTATTTAGTGTGACGTTTCAATTAACACAAGACTTCCCGGTGTTTCACATGGTCGCCACAGCCTCACCATTGTGTCGTGAGGTGTCACCATTTGCTTGAATGGGCATACACTCTGGTGCTATCTGTTAAAAAAGAAACAATAATAATAATTACATCTTATGAGGATACAGTCCTAAGACCCTAAATTTTTTTTTTATTTACTAATTCAGCTGTCATATACTGTATAACAGTTGTCTAACCCAAACTACCATGCAAACCAATTCCTCCTACATTTTTGCTCTTTACTACAAGTTACTGTGGTGAACTCAAAATCAGGCGGATTCTTCACTTTCCATGGTTTAACAGTGTTAAAAATATGCATAAATTTTCTGCTGCAATGTTCTCACTTTTAAAGTAATTCTGGCAAGAATAAAGGCAATCTGTACACAAATATTTGTAATGTTTTCTAAATGTAGTTTACCATGCATAAACTAGAAATTCTATAATCTTATCATTTAGGCAATATTGTGGATGGGAATAAATATGAACAGTCAGCAGCTCAGTCTGACCTCTCTCGAGTGGCCAGAGCTTTGAAAATGAGGTCATGTGTATTTGTAGACATTATTAGACTTCTTATGTACAAAAGATCACATCTATTCAAATCTTTTACGAAAGTTAGTAGGAACATTATATTTTATAGAGAAGAACTTGGTTGGAAGTGCACTTGAGCAATCAAGTGATATTATGCCATAGTATATGTTTTTGATGGAGATAGGAAACAGTTTGTTTGCTGGTGTTATGGAGACAAAGTGAACATGGTAAGAGCCTGACTTCATTTTTAGTGTTAATGTAATTACAATATTCTCCAAAGTGAGCTTTTCCTTTATTTCCTTCACAGGATCAAAGTTATCATAAACTTTAATTTAAAAGTACTTTTAATCTTATTAACATCTAGCAGTTGTAACATTTTAAACTTATTCTCTCAAAGGATTCCATTTCATTTACCGGGTAACTTGTTTAGGCAGCACTGTGTTAAGAGATGGATAAGTTTTCCTCTCCTCTAGATATCCTTACTGTTACTATACAGAATCTAATCTAGTCATCATCACTTATTATGAGACAGGAAAATAGTTTGTTCCAATAATTTAGTTATTATGCACAGATTAATTTTGTTGGTCACCATCTTCCATGTCTTGCTGCCTGTATGGTTATGCACACTATATATTCAGTACAGGTAAAGTGCACCTGATCACCACTAAAATGTTCATAAAATTCTTGAGTGTTATTCCTGTCTTGATTGTTCTATGGGTTCCTTTTTGAAACATTGTTATTGGTTTTCTTTTGCATTTTGATGTTAGTACTTTTGAACTACGTAGTTTGGTTTTCTTCACTCATCATATAACCTAATCAGCCTCACATTTCTGAAGGAAGAAATATTTGTGTCACAGTTTCGTAGGGTGGCAAGAAGTGTTAGTTTAGCTTGGGACTTTGGCACAACAAAGTGACATGATGCACCGTGCAAAGCTGTCTGACCTGCCGTCTCCACTAAAGCATAATTGTAATGAACAGCAAGAACAGTTTTGTCAACTATAAACATTTGTTATCAACTCCTCTGTTGCTAACATAAAACAAAAAAAATATCCACAGAATAAAACTCCAACATGCCTGAAATACTGTAGTCAACTTGTACAGATATTCCCTGACATATAAATCCCATGAGACCTAGAACAGCATTTTATATTCCAGTACAGTATGTTGTATTGGCCAGAATTAAGCTTCCCTGTCCATCATCTCCACCAGGGCAAACATCTTATTTTTTAGATTTCTATTTTTTTTTCCTCATCCCTGAATTGAGTTGTCCATATTTGCTATTTATTTATTTATTTTTATTACCATTCCCTGCTTTCTAATGTTTCAATGACCAATAAATGTCCAAGTTTGATAATGACAACAGTGGTGTAAGAAAATGTACTTAATACTAATGATACAGTACAGTACTGATAATGATGATAAGCCTTTGTTGATCTTAATATTGTACAGTGACCCCTCGTTTAACGAAAACCTTGGTTAACGAAATTTCGGTTAACGAACTGCCTTCCATAAGGATCTTCAATTCGGTTAATGAACAAAAATTCAGTTAACGAATTTCTTACGAACCGACCTCAACATGTTTTCGCTTGCACTGACCGGGCAACCAGCTTTAGTATCAGACCGCCAATACATTAATCGGTTCTAGGGCTTAAATTCCTTACTATTTTAGTAAATATCAAGAAGTTTATACTATTCAATAATTTTAAAAGTTTAATATTCAATTTTTTAGTCATTTTAACAATTATTGAACATAATTGAAGGTAAAGTGACTAGTTTAATGCGCGACATCCAGCCTCTTAACACAGCAAACAGGAGTTAGTCTCTCTCTGTTTTCACTGGAGGTAACATCTTGTTTGAGACTCTCTTCAACTAAACGCATTTTCTGTGTTTCCAAGCAAATTATTGGTCATTTTGAAATATATTTTACATATTGACAATATATAATGCAGTGCAGTGTTGATTTAAAGAAAATAATCTTGAATTACACCAAGAGAGCTAAAATTTTATGGGTGAAATGGCGCCATGGGGTGACTTCTCTTCCACCCCAATGCCTTCTCTTCTTCCTTCTCCTCCACCCCCATTCTAAATCCCATCATCATCATCATCCAGTAGCCTTCTACATACACACCTCAAAGTAAGAACTTTTCTACCATTTTTGTTGAATTTAGGAAATTTTCGGTGAGCTGGAACCAATTACCCAAAAACCCATTGAAACAATGTTTTCGGTTAACGAACTTTTCGGTTAATGAACGACCTTCTGGAACGGATTGAGTTCGTTAACCGAGGGGTCACTGTATATATATTGAATGCCTTGCTGACAGTGCAGAAAAACTGAAGCTTATTTAACATGCATGCAAATATTCACCCTTTTAGATAAGTTAAATTATGTACACACCTTATTTTGTGCCTTTTTAAATTTTTATGATACCTTAACGTTCAAATAACAATAAAGCAACACATGCACATAATATTTATAACAAAAATTATATCTCTTGACTCGGCAGAACTTGCCCTTAATTTTGGAGTTGTACAGCATCATGTCTTAATGATACGAAGACTACTTTTTTCTATTTATTTTTGCCTGGAGAATAAAGCCAATGGATTGTTTAATTTATTTTTCTGATGAGTTTGTCCTCAAATGGTCCATTGAAAGTGCAATAGGAAACTGGAGTACTGTACTGTATCTGAAGAACACCTGTCACATTTGGTAGGGACACACTGGACACTCTCACATTTGGCTTAGGTAATCACACCCTGGGTTGCAGTAGTTAGGGAAGTGCACTGCATAGGCCTAGTACAGTATCATTTTTCTTGTATTCATCATGCAAAAGTGACATAGGGTTAACACTACCTAAGTTGGACATCCCATTTTATTTTTTCATTACATATGCTGTACTATGTATTTATCATGTATTTATCCATTTTTCTCTCTTGCAAAACAAAGTCTCCCTCAAGCCATTTATTCTCAATATTTCTGGGATTCCTGGGCAGGTGGCACTATTTGCCTCAGTGATTAGGGGAACCTGGATATTAATCTGTTAGTGTAACATATCTTTGTGTAATAGTTAAGACTGTGGTTGGCAAGTTATCCAGTATACAGTCTCTCTTGTGTTGGCATCAGTTTTTACTTTAAATAAATTTGAGCCCAAATGGTACAGGAAAAAAACAAAATTCCTACAGATATTTGATCATTATGGTTAGGATCAGTGTTAGCAATGACCTACAGTACATCTGTTGCTATACTCTAGTATACACTATCTATAATAACACCGGTGGTATGGCATGCACCACAAGGTTACAAAAAAAAAAAAATTAATGCCTTCAGAAAGACAAACAACGAACAAAAAAAGTAAAAATATAAAAAACAAAAACCAGAGTGAAAAAAAGAAGTGAGAACTGCCCCAGGACTTGAGGCAACACAATACTGTACTGTATTCATTCATTGCATGCAATTCACTCAGGAGCTGTAAAGGGAAGAATTTGAGCCAATATACTACAAAAACAAAGCCACTGTGCTACTACATACAATGATAAGGCACAATGCACTTAGAAATAATGATGTGCAATGGAAAATGAGCAGATGAGTAATATTGGGCACGAGGATGTGACAAATGGCAAGGATTAGGATACGAGTAAGTGAGAAACATTTGCTACTAACGTATAAGTGGGTGAAACATGTTGACCAAGAAGACCTAAGTGGGTAAGTGGGTGAGAAATCTAAGATGTGAATGCATGAGGAGGTGAGAAATATCAGATACTGTACTAAGAAAGACAAAATGTAAGTGTGTTTATGTTAAGTGCCTGTAGAGAGAGAACTTCACCATATGAAATGGATAAAGAGCTGCTATTACTGAAAAAAAGCATTGGAGGTTGTTCACATGTAGACATGAGACAGATGCACATGTACGGTAAGTGTTTATATTTAGAGAAGACAATAAAAAGGAGGAATTGTAAATGATAAACATGAAAGAATTCCTAACATACTGTAAATGCAGGCAATGAGACACCGACACCTCACAATTTATTAAGATGTAAGGGTTGTTAAGAGACTATAAGAACTCATCCCACCCTCCTCTTCACTTAAAGCAAAATGGTTACAGGGAAGAATATGATTGTAGTATAATGTGGGATGCCGTAAACACAGCTTAGTCCCGCGCAGTGTAATACTGTATATGGTAATACTGTACTGTATATGGTAGTTAAATGAGGCTGGCACTGTTGAAGCTTGAAAGATGATACAAAAAGCTTAAAAAATTTAGAGTACTGTACAGTACTGCATATTGGAGAAGGGAGTGCAACCCCAGTTTTGAATTGATCACATATAATGTTCCCTCTTACAGATGCACTTATGAAGAGTGGAGTCTCAGGAATCATAATGGTATAGTTTTCTTGCTAATGTCTAATGTACTGAATAGTCTTTCAAAATCTTGAGTTGCTTTATCTTCTAAAGATAAAGTAAGTAGCCAATAAAATCATCCAACAAATAAACAAAACTGGGACATTCAGTGTGTTGTCTTGCAAATGAGGTCATAAACCCTTCTGTAACACTTCAGCTGTTGGTGGTACATAATGCACATATCCCTCACCATTACTTCAAGGATTCAAAACCGGTTTGGCCCAGACACACATAAGAAGAGCGTTATCCAGTGTGACCCTCCCAACATCACAGGTTTCCCTGGTACGGTTTCCTGCTGTACTAACAATGGATAGTCCAATTGACCAAATGGCTATGAAGCTGATAATTGGTACAAAAAATAAAAATAAAATAAAATAAAAGACTACTCCTATGTTGACTGATACAATAGATTCAGTGCTGTACTGTATTCCTTTCTGGGATCATTGTATGTAACGACTTGTTGAAAAGCACAACAGTACATATTATATACAAAATATTGTCTTTACAGTACCAGAAACCAAACATGAAGAAGTGTTCACTACATGTACAACCAACATTAGTTTGAGCAAAAATAAGTTAAGTCAACGTTTACCCGGTAATGCCATCACCAACTGGTTTGAGGTTGAAATCAGCAAAGCAGACACAAGAGTTATAAGAAAAAAAATGTGTATAGCCTTTTAAGCATTTCAAAAGCAAGATAAATTAATTAAAAATCTGAATTAATGGGGTGTGCGAAATATTACACGAAAAGGGAACACACAATTAAAATAATTAGAAAAAATACATGCATATGCAGTGAAAGGTAAGAGGGCAAACAGATGACTTAAAGTAGAATGTGAGGATAAGGATATAACTACAACCTGTTAATGAGAGGTGACTGATTGTAGGTGCAAATATGGAAGAGTAGTGACCAAGCTGTTGAAGTTATGCATGAGCCATCCTGAGCAGAGTAACAAAGGATATGAAAGAGAAGTTAAGATCATGGCAATAAAAAAAGGCTTTTATCTAAGGGATGATATACAAATACTGTAAATTGTCAAATAAGAAAGTATTGTTTAGATACAAAGATAACAGGGTCACAGTATACAATGAAAGAAGAATACTAGGGAACTGGGCTATGCATAAAATAAGAACAGCATCTTGGTCGTGTGTCACTAGAGTGACTTTAGCATTAAAAAATCTGTACATACAACTACGGTTTCCTGCTGCGTAGGGTGACAACCTCATCACCTGAAATCAAAATTGTAAATGTTTGTCCAAGGAGGTTCAGTCAGAATGAATAGTTTATGAATCTGGCAAAGATCAATTCAAAGACTTTTATTGCCATCAATCACAGGTGTTTTAAAGTAATTATATATTTTTGAGATTTTATCGATGTGGGACTTATTATTGTAGCTTACTCTACCACCTTTCATCTATTTGATTAAAGCACTTGCATTATATTCAGTAAATTCAGTTATTTTCTACCCAAGTGTGAATTAATCAGTCTGATTACAGTGACTTGCAGATCTAAACACAGTTTTCCTTCTTACAGTAAATAAGAAAACTACTGTTGCTTAATGTCTAACCTAATTCCTCAAATGTTAAAAAAACTAAACAAAATTTACTTAGGACTTCCAAAATTACAATCTACTAAAACCAATAATTATGCTTCAGATCCTCGACTTAGACTCATGCAGAATATTCATACTGTATACAATTATGTAAATGAATAAACTTATGAGAGTACCCGAATAAAAATTTAAGAGTACCCCAAAAAAATAAACTTATGAGAGTATCCCCACCCACTGCAAAAGTCAGTCCCGGCAAATTATATATTGCCAGCATAATATGTAAAGTACTTGAGAGTATTATCAAAGATGCCGCGATGGAACATCTACTACGAAACAACCATGTAAAGGATTGCCAACACAGTTTTATGCCGGGGTGCTCCCGCTTAACACAATTGCTCAAGGTATTGTATATTTGGACCCATATTCTGGAACGGGGTGGTAATATCGACAATATATACCTACATTTTGCCAAGGCTTTCGACAGTGTACCCCACGAAAGGCTGAAAATCAAACTAGAAGGATACGGAATTCGGGGAAATGTCCTAGCGTGGATAGAAGACTTTCTACATGACCGCAAGCAGTGTGTGGTGATTAATGGCACAAAATCATTGTCTGTACCTGTCACAAGCGGGGTACCACAGGGCAGCGTATTGGGCCGGCTGCTGTTTGTTTCATAAATGACATGCCTGACGTTGTACACTCCTCCATACAAATGTTTGCCGATAACCCCATGTTATTTCAGAAAATCAAGAACCAAGCGGACTGTGAAGAGCAGCAGAAGGATCTCTGAGCTCCAGGAATGGTTGAAGAAATGGCTGCCGAAATTCAATGTCACGAAGTGTAAGAGGCTGCACCTGGGGCATACCAACGGTAAGGAGGCGTATCATATGTCCCAATGGGATGAAGAAACTGCACTATTTGAGATTGAATGTGAGAAGGATCTAGGTGTCTATGTTGACAATGAGCTGAAGTTATCGGGCCATTGCGAGAAGAAGGTAAATCAGGCAAATAAATTATTGGGTCTTATAAGAAGATCATTCAGATATCTAGACGGTCCGTCCCTCGTAACGATCTTCAAGAGTGAAGTGCTTCCCCATCTGAAGTACTGTCACCCCGTCTGGTCCCCGAGATATGCTAGGGACTATCAGTTGGTTGAAAATGTTCAAAGGAGGGCCACCAAACTGGTGCCTGCCCTTCGGCACCTCAGCTACCCTGAGAGATTGGAGTGCCTGAACTTGCCTATAGCTTATACTACAAACGGGAAAGGGGCGACCTAATTAAGGTGTATACTGTATAAGCATCTCAAGGGGCACTACTCAGTCGAGTGCCCTTACTTGGAGCTGGTGGACGCTCGCCCCACAAGGGGTCACAGCTCAAGATTAAAGAAGCCACAAGTCCAGAAAACTGTGAGGGCAAACTTTTTCAGAGTGAGAGTTGTGAACTCTTGGAACAACCTACCAGAAAGTGTTGTGACGGCACAGAGTGTGAGTTTTTTCAAGACCAGACTTGACCAACACTGGAGCAGGTTCAGGTACATGCAGGAGCCAGTGCATGCCCAGTACCTGCCAACAGTGCATAACAGAGAGCCAGTACATGCCAACAGTGCATAACAGAGAGCCAGTACATGCCAACAGTGCGTGACAGACGTGATCGATCGCCGAAGCAGCTAACGAGCCGATCAGTGGTGAAGAGGATAAAAGTAAAAGCAAAGTATTAATATAAAACTGACCCGCTCAAACATTATCCCATGTTACACCTAACCGGTGAGTTCATATTCATCATTCTTGCTTTTCACTACTGTATCATTATTTTTCACATACCTAATACATATAATTTACTGTACTGTACAGTAATTACAAATTTTTATATGTGGCATGTTCAGGAGTACATATAATGAGATTTTGAGCAAAATCGGGGAGATCAAGATTGTGGCTGAAATGGTAAGCCTTAGAACACACACTGGCAGGTTTTTCCAATAGTTCACAATTCTCACCCCACAAAAGTTTGCCCTCACAGTTTTCTGGACTTGTGGCTTCTTGAATCTTGAGCTGTGACCCCTTGTGGGGCGAGCATCCGCCAGCTCCAGGTATGGACAATCAACCGAGTAGTGCCCTCCGAGATGTTTATACTCCTCAGTTAGGTCACCCCTTGCCCATCTGTAGTATAAGCTGGGCAGTTGCAGGCGCTCTAATCTCTCTGGGTAGCTGAGGTGCCAAATTGAGATTGTGAACAAATACGGGGAAAACAAGAGTATTGACGAAATGGGTAAACCTTACACCCTTATAGGCTTTTAGGCCATAAACACTTTTCTCTCTGAATTGAAATTTAAGGTGTCTAACTATTTAAGTACATCCAGAATAACAGATAAACACCAAAAAGTGACTGAAAAACCATAGGCAGTAAGTAATTAGCATGGTGATTTAAAACTTATGGGCACAGCATAATTAACCTAAATATTCTAAATACTACTTGTATCTTTAATTATTTGAAAGATCATTAATCAGATTTAACTGTTACTTGGTTCACGACCAAACCAGGCCAAGGTTCAAATATTACAATGGAAATTACGACGGGATGAGGGATGAGATGAGGGGCATCCACTGGCCTGACTCGCGCAGACACTACGCTGAATATCATAGCCAGTAAAGTGAACCATTTGATCGAGAAATATATACCCAAGACCAAACCCAGTGCCTCCAGGAATGCAAGGAGACCACTACACATGAACCATGCGGCGGTCGACAAAGTTAAGAAGAAAACCTCCAAATTCAAGATGTGAGTTAGGAAAAATGATGAGCAGGATAGGAGAATGTATGCCAGATCCAAGAACCAAGCAAAGTCAGAGTGTAGAAGGACTGAAAAGGAGTTCCAGAGGCTGATTGCAAGTGAGGTCAAGTCAAACCCAAAGGCGTTTTACTGCTACGTAACATCGAAATTAAAAATGTGAGTAGAGGTATCAGCTCCGAGGCTTGAAGATGGTAGTTAAGCAGATTTTGACAAGACCAAGCGGAAGCATTGAACAGTTTCTTTTCCTCGGTTTTCACAAGGGTAGGATGAGCACAATCTTCCTGCCTTTGAGGACAGATGGTTCGACACAGCGCTAACCCAAATTGTGTTCTCGGAAGAGGTTATAAGAAATAAATTGTGAAAGATAAAGGTTCATGAGAGTCCTGGCCCTGGCAAGGTGCATCCCAGAGTGCTAAGGGAGTTGTGCAAAGAGCTTGCTGAGCCCCTGAAAATACAGTTCTGCAAATGTCTGGGTGAGCAAAAGGTCCCGTGATTGGAAAATGGCTTATGCGAGTCCTATTTACAAGAAGGGCGATCGACACTCCATGAATAATTATAGACCAGTGAGCCTGACCAGCATAGTATGTAAAGTACTTGAGAGCATTATAAGAGATGCCATGATGGAAAATCTACTACGAAACAACCTTGTAAATGATTGCCAACATGGTTTTATGCTGGGACACTCCTGCTTAGCACAATTACTCAAGGTACTGGATGTTTGGACCAGAATTGTGGAACAGGGTGGCAATATCGACAATATCTACCTAGATTTTGCCAAGGCTTTCGACAGCGTACCCCTGAAAGGTTAAAAATTAAACTGGAAGGATATGGGATTCAGGGAAGTGGCCTAGCATGGATCGGAGACTTTCTCTATGATTGTAAGCACTGTGTGGTGATTAATGGCACAAAATCGTCATGTGTACCCATGACAAGCGGGGTACCACAGGGCAGTGTATTGGGCCCGCTGTTGTTTGTTTGCTTTATTAATGACATGCCCAGCTATTTATGGAAATTAAGAACCAAGCAGACTGTGAAGAGCTGCAGAAAGATCTCTAAGCTTCAAGAATACTAAGATTCAATGTCACGGAGTGTAAGAGGATGCACTTGGGACGTTCCAACGGAAAGGAGGCGTATCATATGTCCCAATGGGACAAAGACACTGCATGAATTGAGACAATGTGAGAAGGACCTAGGTGTGTATGTTGACAATGAGCTGAAGTTCTAGGGCCATTGCGAGAAGAAGGTAAATCAGGCAAATAAATTATTGGGTCTTTTAAGAAGGTCGTTCAGATGTCTAGACGGTCCGTCCCTCGTAACGATCTTCAAGAGTGAAGTGCTTCCCCATCTTGAGTACTGTCACCCTGTCTGGTCCTCTTCACCACTGATCGGCTCGTTAGCCGCTTGGACAATCGGTCAGGTCTTTGTTACGCACTGTTGGCAAGTACTGAGGGAAGAGGAGGATCAATGGAAGGTTTCTCTTTGTACATCAGTTCATTTTCCCCTCCTAAGGAGTTCTTCGAAAAGACTTTCATTTCAAACAATGGGAGGACCTTACGTAAGTTATAGGCTTTATTCTCCCACCTGGGCCACTATCCGATAAATGGTAACCCTGAGGTGTGACACTGAACCCTAATATAAATGAACCACTAATCAATATATCACATTGACTTTTGATCTCAATATGTGAACATGTGACTGCATTGTAAAGACTGATTTACATTCATTTTATTGGATCCTTCAGGTAAACAACTGTACGACTATTTTTCATAAAGAAAATATAGTTGCATAAATTTTTCTTGACTTAATTGTAAACTACCTGGACACCATCTCCAAGCAATAATATTAAAGTTTACATAAAAAATGCAGAGTGTTTCTTTGGAGTTTCAATGGAAAGCTAAGAAAGATGGGAATAACAATGCAATGATCGGGTTAAGTGTAAGCAATCAGACCTGCTTAAACTCAGATTCTAATAGAAAATAGAGAAAACAAGCCACCAAGATATTCATCAAGAATTTCTATATGAAGTTCATGCATTTTCCATACCAAGACGGAAGGACAGCAACAATTCTGAACGATGAAGGCAGCTGTTGTACCCCTTGAAAAAAGTTACCTACAGCAGGAGTCCCCAACAAGGCCTGGACCTGACCCATAATATCAGTACAGTAAGTCCTCGCTTAACGTCGGGGTTACGTTCCTAAAAATGCGACGTTATACGAAACAACGTTAAGCGGATCAATTTTCCCCAGAATAAAAAGATAAAATACGGGAGTTACGCTCCCGAG
The DNA here is from genome assembly GCF_018991925.1 of Homarus americanus. Taxonomy (NCBI): domain Eukaryota; kingdom Metazoa; phylum Arthropoda; class Malacostraca; order Decapoda; family Nephropidae; genus Homarus; species Homarus americanus. Next base: position 4,133,850 of record NW_024715014.1, read on the forward strand.
CCTTCATTCGACCCATGAAATCATAACATATGCAGAAAATCATTGCCATTTCTATAGAAAATAATGCATACATATACAACCACTAAGCTTGTATTGGTACTTACCGATGGGTGGAGGTGGTAGAGCGAGTGTGTGGTGGGTAGTGAAGTAGAAGAGGCGGATGGAGGGAGGAGAGGAGTATGGCGGGAGCGAAGGAGAGGGTGAGAGCAGAGGAGGGTGGGAGAGGAGGAGGGTGGGAGAGGAGGAGGGTGGGAGAGGAGGAGGGTGGTGTGTCACCGAGATTCTGCGCCAAGCCGAGAGAGCATAGCGAGGTCAGACGACAGCAGGCGATGCACCATAAAATATAGTGTGACGACACAAAACGACGTAGTATCGGATCACCGGGATGTTAAACAAATTTTTGGTCTCTAAAGTTTAGCGATGTAGTGTCAAAACAACGTTAAGTGGGACGACGTTAAGCGCAGACTTACTGTACAATACAACATCGACTTTGCCTTCTCACTCTCTCTGGTCTATATATCACATCTGCAACACTACTATTTATCTCATTTTCCTTCAACTACATTAATCTGGTCTCTTTCTCTCTCTTCTCCTTATCTAAATTAATGGCTCATTGGAAAGCAACTCCCCCCCCCCTTTTTCAGGGATATCATATATTAATGGCTTCGTATCCACAAGGTCCTCATGAGAGATTTAAGTGTTGTATTAGCAATATTAGATTGGATATGATAGCACTGTAGACTAGACCAAGGATAATACCAACAGTACAAGGCTAGATGTGGTAGTACCTGAACTAGAATAAGTGCAATTGTAGCAAGGCTAGAGCAAGTGTGATAATAGCATTAGAAAGCTAGATGTGATGACAGTAGAACTAGACCAACTGTGATAGTAACTTGACTAGACTAAGTGTGATCCCTGTAGTAAAAGGCTGCGGTAGGTGTGATATTAACAAGACTACAGTAGGTGCGATATCAATAAGAATAAGCTAAGTGTGATAGCAGTACGACTAAACTAGGTGATGTAGTAGAAGTATAGTACTATGCTAGGGCTCCAAGATGACTTTTCAAAGACTTCATAAAATATCATCTTGGTTCTCCCTTTCATTATCACCTTAACGCTCAGGGGTTTACAGTCGATTCCAACTTTGATGTCCTCCATACTAGATTCAGATGACTTCCAGTGGTCTGAGAGTGATTTGCCTTCTCCTCGAACACTTCCACATGAGCTACACTCTTGGGAGATGAAATACAGAAAATGCAGAGGTGAAACCAAACAACTTCAAAATCACCAAAGAAATATGTTACTGAGTAGTGTCCAAATACAGTACAGTATAACTTTTCTTATTTTTTTTGGTTTTTTACAATTCCAGTAAATTCGTATGAAAGTGAGATACCCATTAATGTGCTTGAGAATTTAAAAGCACTAATTCACACTTTCTTCATATCAAATACAACATGCTGTTACCAGCATACCTAAAGTACTGTACATCAATCAGTCCAAATATGATTAATGAGTTTGACAAAACACAACCCTGAAAAATGACATTACACTGTACATGAACTTCTCGGACTCTTAGGATTATTTAAACAGATTCTGCTACTAATTTTGTATTGTGCAATATTTCAGTGATTATAATCATATAATCAATGGGGATATTTTTTTGATTATTTGTACACTGTATCTAATATTCACACACACAATACAGGTACAGGTACTGTAATTGTAAAATTCATACTCCACTAACTGAAAAATATATACAGTACTTTATTAGCTAATATGTCTCTGCTATAAGCAATTAATATTTAAATGTACAACTACAGTATTCAGGATTAAGTACTGAAAATTTTGAAATGAATCTATAATAATATTTCTTTTAATATTATTCTTGCTGGAACCAGTAGAGCTTTCTCAGCAGGTTAATATGTACAGAACATTAATAATCCTGGCACATAATACACGAACTATAAAGACGCTCCAAAATTAGTTAGTAAGAGCTACGGTATGCATTTCTGACAAAAACTTGTTTTGTTTTTTGCCAAGTCTTTTATGCACAGTATATATATATTTACATTTGATAAACAGAGCTTTTTCAATATCTTCACCAGTATTTATGTCCACAACTGCAAGGTCAGTTTTCACAATAAAAATCAATACAGTTCAGGTACTGTACAGTAGGGGTTAAAAGTTTGCTCCTGCCCAAAATGAAGCAGCATCGACCAAAAGTAAACTGAAACAGTCGAGGTAAGTCAGCTCTGAGATTTATTCCCGTGACTCAGTTTCACTATGGGGTAGCGAACTTTTGTCCTAGACTGTACAGTACGTTTAAAAGAGCATACAGTATTGCAACTTAGCCAAACTCCTCCACTTCTGAACCTTTGTGCTTCCCACTTTTAAGCTTCTACAGCTGTCCCCGAGAATAAATAATGGCCTTTTAGCTATAACAGTACTGTACGGAGTTGTGAAACAAGAACCAAATTTTATTTTAAAAAGGAAAGAAAAAACTCCTGGTTGGGGTGCAAATCACTGTGGCAATTTTACACCTGTTAACTCTGTAATTTCAACGACTAGTCCAGTTAACTCTTCCTGTCTGGCTGCTACTTCATTCAGAATAAAAACACAATTTGGTAATAAATTATAGTTTACCAAGTTTAAATATGTGATGGATAATATCAAGAGTAAGTAGAAAACCTATCTGATCTTGGCTCACATGATCTAACATTAAGTTAAATTCTATGACAAAGCTATTAACTTTAATACTTTCAACTCAATTCTATTGAAGACATGAAAAAAGGGATTTAAAATTGTGTTCTCTGAACCCCGAGTCAATAGCAGAGGGACTGTTTTACACAACACTACAGCTGCTAGGTTTAGGTTGGTTGTCCTCGGATGCACATGGAAGCACTGCTATACAAGTTGTGTTCTGTTACCACATTCATACTCTCATCCCAGTCACTCAAAAGTATATCTTCATTACTCTCTATTACTTTTTGTTGCTACATCCCCATCTTTATTCTTTGTGAGAATATAAACATTCTTTTCAGATTACTGCAGGACAAAGGCGAGAATTCCAAACTTAGTAGCCAGCTGGGGCCGGATACTCAAAAGGATTTACAATGTCGTATCTTCTTAAGTCTGACATTGTAAGTTAATCCTTGAGGTTGTAAGTCCTCCTTCTGGTGATACTTGAAACAAAATATGGCATCCACCATCTTTTGACTTCGCACATTGTATCTGGAGGTAGTAACTTACAAGACCCTCGGAGCTCTTGTAATGGAATACTGTAACTCCCAGACAGAGTGCATAAACAGCATATACCAACCAAGCAGTGACAAACCTCATTCAGCAGTTTTATCAGAGAATGTTGTAAAAAAGGGTTTCATATGAAATTTCAATGGAAAATAATATTAAAAGATAAAATCCATTCAATTAAAAATTATTTTAAAACAGTTTTGTTTGTTTATGTTTGGCAGGCAAGATGGCGTTGATCGCTGCATATTTACAATTGAGCCTTGTGATAATTTTTGAGGCACTATACTACAGATTTCATTATGAGGTGTTTTGATCATCCACCCCAGCTGATAATTATTATTCTTTAACAACTTTTTTATTTTTTCCGACAAGATGACCGAAAATATTATTTTGCTCTACCTTCCCTAAATGCAAGAATAGAACCAAATAAATTGCAATCTTTGTCAAAAATTTTCTAACAGGACTCTAACCAGATTGGTTAGAAATAAAATACACCCAAATACCAGACTCAATATCATCACATCATTCCACAACCATGAATGTTAACTGAACCAGTTCTTTCACCTAAGGGATAGTGAACTAATGTTACTACCACTAGCTAATTTGGGTAATCTTTTGACCTCCTAACCTTAAAATTTATAGGTCTCAATCAATCTAAAGAGGACCATATACAGTACTGTACAGTGGTCCCTCGGTTAACGAACGGTTCGATTAACAAATTACCTCCCATAAGAAACTTCAATTCGGTTAATGAACAAAACTTCGATTAATGAAATCCTTACGAACAACACGTTTTGTTGTGAGCATCAGCTGAGCAGCTGATGGGCTAGTCTGCCAATTCAATAATCTGTTCTATGTTTACATTCGTTTCCAGTGGAGTAAATATCATGAAAGTTGTGCTCTTTAATATTTTTGCATTTTTTATATTAAAATTATTAGTCATTTTAAAATTTAGTTAACATATTAATAATATATGCAGTACAGGGAACTAGTTTTTTGTGCGCCCATCAGCCACTTGACTCAGCTACCAGGCGTCAGTTTCGTTTTGTTGACAGTGGAATGAACATCTATTTTGTTGGGGTCTTGAATATTTTTGCATTTTTACATTGAAATTATTGGTCATTCTGAAATTTAGTTAACATATTGATAATATATAGCACAGTGCAGTGTTGTTTTAAATAAAACAATCTTGAATTACACCTAGTGAACTTAAAATTTGATTGGTGAAATGACTGCATCAAGCATGGGTCCCCTGAAAGGTGATTTCTTCTCCATCCCCACTTCCTTCTCTTCTCCCTTCTCCTCCACCCCCACTTCTAATTCCCATCATCATCATCAACCAGGAACCTTCTACATACACACCTCAAAGTAAGTGTACTTTACTGCATTTTTTTACTTTGTATGTACTTTTCGGTGAGCTGGAACCAATTACCCAATTTCCCATTGAAACAGTGGATTCGATTAACAAAATTTTCGGTTAACAAACGACTCTGTGGATCGAATTGTGTTCGTTAACCGAGGGACCACTGTATGTGATTTATCTGATGTAAAGTAAAACACTTCCTAGGATGGGCTGAACTTTGGAAAAGTTTATTTGGGGTATGTACACCCACTAAAAAATTATTCTGCACCCATGTCATATTGTATCAAGCCGTGAGGGTGCCGAATAATTTTTTATTGGGTGTACAACTTATAGGCACACATCAGGATGGGCTCTTTGGCCGGTCTGTACTGTAGTGTAGTGTACACCCACTAAAAAATTATTTGGCATCCTTACGGCGTGATACAATATGACACGGGTGCTGAATAATTTTTTTAGTGGGTGTACTGTACCTCCCTCTACCCAGTAACAGGAGTGAGCAAGCCTCATAATTTCCTGGCCCTGGCTGGGTTACTACTAGTTGACATCTAAGTCAGGTAACCTACAGTATATGGGTCACTGTGCCATTTGATTCGATAATCAATCAGAACTTTTTTTCTACAATGAAGCCATTCTTGTTTTAATTTCTTATCCCATCTTGTCCTTTTAATTCCAGTTATCATTGTTCAGAAACAAGTTTAACTACCATTGTATAGCGTGATATACAGAAAAATGGGCAGGCAGTATAAGGTTGAATAAAATATTAAGGGAAAGACTGAAGTAGAAGTGAAAAAAGACACATAATAGATGCAAGAGAAAAGTAAATTAAAAAATCAAAATACAGTTGGACCTTAGTACAGGTAATTTATACTGCATCATACAACTTAAGTCAGCTTTTTGTCTTTCAGTTCAGACTTCTTAATGGCTAAAATCAATTGATTCTCTCGGTGTTAAGCTGCACCAGATGCTGTGTGTGGATGTTAATTCTGAGATTAGTTGGAAACTTGTTTCCTTCTCTGCATGAGGTGGTGTGATATGTAAGTACTGTATATAGGACCTGTCTTGCATTGCCTGGTACTTTTTTTTTTAAATTTCTAAAGCCTGAAAAGATGTTCGTAATATGGGGCCTCATCATCTCTAATTTCTTATTCGTACTGTCACTATCATCATCCTCAACATTTTACAGGGTACTTTACTTTACTTTTATCCTCTTCGCCACTGATCGGCTCGTTAGCCGTTTGGGCAGTCGGTCATGTCTCTGTTATGCACTGTTGGCAAATACTGGGCATGCACTGACTCCTGAATATATCAGAACCTGCTCCAGTGTTGGTCAAGTCTGGTCTTAAATGAACTCGCACTCGGTGCCATCAAAACGCTCTCTGGCAGATTGTTCCAAAAGTTCACAATTCTCACTCCGAAAAAATTTGCCCTCACAGTTTTCTGGACTTGTGGCTTCTTCAACCTTGAGCTGAGACCCCTTGTGGGGCGGACATCTGCCAGCTCCAGTTATGTACATTCGATTGAGTAATGCCCCTGAGATGTTTATACACTCTGATTAGGTCGTCCCTTGCCCGTCTGAAGTTTAAGCTAGGCAGTTGCAGGCACTCCAATCTCTCTGGGTAACTGAGGTTCTGTAGAGCAAACACCAGTCTGGTGGCCCTCCTTTGGATATTTTCAGTCAATTGACAGTCTCTAGCATACCATGGGGACCAGATGGGCTGACAATACTCCAGACGGGGAAGCACCTCACTCTTGAAGATTGTGATGAGCAACGGACCATCCAGATATCTAAACGACATTCTTATTAGACCTACTAGTTTTGTTGCTTGATTTATCTTCTTCTCACAATGGCCCAAGAGCTCAAGTTCATTGTCGACATACACACCCAGGTCTTTTTCACATTCGGTCTAAAGTAATGCAGTCTCTTCATCCTGTTGGGACATGTGATATGCCTCCTTACTATTGGTGCAACCCAGGAGCATCCTTTTGCACTTTGTGACACTGAAACTTAGGGAGCCATTTCCTCGACCATTCTTGAAGCTCAGAGATCTTTCTGCAGCAAATTCACAGTCTGTTTGGTTATTAATTTCCTTAAATAACTAGGCATCGTCTGCAAACATTTGTATGGAGGAGTGTACAGATTCTGGCATGTCATTAATGAAACAGACAGACAGCAACGGGCTCAATACACTGCCCTGTGGTTCCCCGCTAGTCACAGGCGCAAATGATTATTTTGTACCATTTATCACCACACACTCTTTGCGGTCAAGCAGAAAGTCTCGATCCATGCTGGGACACTTCCCCGAATCCCGTACCCTTCCAGTTCAGTTTTCAGCCTTTCATGGGGTAAGCTGTCGATAGCCTTGGCAAAATCTAGGTATATATTGTCGATATTTCTTCCTTTTTCTAGAATTTGAGTCCAAACTGTGTTGGTATTCCTTTACAAGGTTGTTTCGTAACAGATGTTCCATCATGCATCTCTTAAGATGCTCTCTAGTACAGGTAGTTCTGCTATAACGTGATAATTGTGTTCTTGTAAAATATCGTGTTATAGAAAATCGCGTAATAGAAATAACAGGGTTTATGGAGAAAATAGGGTTAGGTGCAGATTACTCGAAATCGAAAAAATTTAGTAGTTAGCCTAACACAAAGGATAGCACAGTCTAAATAAATGTTACATTCATATCTAATAATGAAATCATACAGTAAATGTAATACTTTACCTTGAAAAAATATGAATGTAACTTGATGGGGGAGAAGGGTGATTTTGAGGTTGATAACATCGAGCTTCTCTTCAAGTGTTATATCCTTTCTTTTACGATCATCACCGGGAATTCTATCACCAGAACGCTTCTTGGAGATATTCTTCTTTACCATATTCACAGTTAATACCACAAAATTGGAGAAATAGTAAGCAAAAATCGCGTTATAGCAAACAAGCGTTCGCGTTATACAAATATCGTTCCTAATTCATAAATCGCGTTAGAGCAAATTCGCGTTATAGCAGAACTCACTGTACTTTGCACTCTATGCTGGTCAGACTCACTGGTCTATAATCATTCTTGGAGTGACGATCGCTCTTCTTGAATATAGGACCCTCATAAGCCATCTTCCAGTGAACAAGGACCTTTTGCTCCTCCAGGCACTTGCAGAACAGGATCTTAAGGGATTCCGCAAGCTCGTTACTTAGTTCTCTTTACACTCTGGGGTGTACCGTATCTGGGCTGGGACTATTGTGAATTTTTAGTTTTGACAGTTTATTTCCTTTAACCTCAGTGGTGAAAAGGATAAAAGAACACACTGTGGGTCAGCCCTGTGTCAAACCGTCTTTCCTCAAATGCAGGAAGATGGTTCGCATCCTCTCTTGTGAACACTGATGAAAAAAATTTGTCCAATGCCTCTACCTTATCCTGGTCAGAATCTGCCATTTTCCACAATTGCATGGGTTAGCCATGATTATCTGATGGTAGCTGTTTAGAAAAACTTAAATCGGATGTTTTCACCACCCCAAAACCAGGGACCCCACCCCTGTAAATGCAGCAGAAACCAGGGGATGGGAACAACTCTGATGACCCAATTGCTATCAGGCAAGTTGAACCAAAGTTTTATGGCTGGATGCTTTTTCTAACACCAACCTAGAAGGTGGGAACAGCTCCGAGATAATAAAATACCGAACAGTACTTAGTATACTATATACAGTACAGTACAGTATAGCACTTGTACATAATACCTATACCATGATTAACATATATTTCTGAGCATAAACAAGTATCTTTATAACAAAGACATATGAGGTCCAAGCTGAGCAGCAGTATGAATGTGGCTACAGAAAACAACCAAAACATAATACAGTAAACAATACACATCCTATGGTAGTGTGTCCAAGGGGGGTACTGAAGCCAACCAATCACTTTTTACTGAAAATATTTATGGTGTCTGGCTGACTAAGCAGCCTTGACTGCACTTTTAATATGCCAATTACAAGAATTAGACAGTAAACATACTCACAATGGTGTGGTGTGGTGGCGTAGCAGGCGTAGTGAGGTGAGGGGGAGAACTATAGTACGGAGAGCTTGGGGATACAGGTGGTGATGGGTATGGCCAGTAGAACATTGTTGGATAAGCCACTCCTGGGTATGTTGGCAGACGGGGAGTCACAGCTCCAACAGCATTCAGAACTGGAGGAGCAGGACCCAGGGGGAAGGCACCAAAGGGGGGTGCAATCACAGTGCCTCCTGTAGGGTGATAAGGGATCAAGGATGGTCCTAGAAAGTATTGGCACTCACGGCCGTATCAATAAGTAACTGCACAAGTGACAGTGTGATTTTCAGCCGACATAATATATGCCATAGGCATACCCAGAGTTGATTTCACAGGGCAAAATTTCCAGGAAAATTACTAGAAATAAGCCTCGACAAAATCACTTATTTGGTACATGTCAGTTATATTACATGTGTCAAAACCAACACTGTCAAGAGCACAGAATAGTAATTGTTACATACACTCTTCATTCTTTCAATCATAAGTGACACCCATATATAAAGCACTAAAAATCACTGCTGGAAACTTGATTGGCACATTAATGACATCTTTCCATCACTAGACAAAATGTAAGAACATGAGTATGAGAGGTCAAATGTAACCAATACTGTATACAGTATATATATATATAGGACATGACTGTACTTATGAATGATTAAGCAAATGAGTCATGATTTGTATGAGAATCTTTCTGCTAACCATAAAACTAAACTGAATTGTCACCCTACTCAACCATACAATAAATACATACATATAATCAAAATGGGAAAAAAGACAATAAGACTGACACCATCTACTGTATTTAAAGGCAGGCAAAGGTACCAATATATCTCCTCATGTGAATGCTACTTGGGCAATTAAAGATAAAAATTCTACTTCTTTTTACATCATCATCATATTAAATACCCACTGCTTGCCTTTAAAATACTGCAGCTTCAAGTAACTACAACCATCACCAATACCACATGCAACCAGTACCACCACCAAACCACATACTCTACTGTTCCACCACATTTAAAGACATGCACAACAACCCATTATTGTATCTACCACAAGCACCACCACCAAAGCCACCACCATACACCATCACCACCCAACACCATATCTACACTACTCCACAACACCACTACAACACCAGAATGCAGCCTGCAACCACAAAAGGTGTAAAGCTCTTGCCTACCTTGTTACCTTAATCTGCCAGGCCCACGAGCCTCTTATGAGAGAGTGGCTTTGTTTGACATAGAAGATGAGAGGTGACCCATACACCGGAACCAGAAAACCACTGGGAATATCTTAACAGACTTTATTGGTCTTAGCAAAGTAATAATGGCGCACACACCAAAGTCCAGGTAAGTCAAATTAACATCTGGAACATTTTCTGGGCTGACTTCAAGTCAGATATCACACTTAAATGTACTAATCTGGTAGATACCAGATTCATATGAAACAAAAAAAAAAAAAGTCATATAAGCCTTGAAAATGTTCAATAACTGAACTAAATATGAAGCTATAACAATAGAGAAAACTACTGAATGTACACACAAAATAACAATAGTGCAGATATCACACTTAGTGGAATGTATTACAGAAGTGTTAGAGGACCATGTTGCCCCCCGCATCTGGCCCCTCAACAGCCCAGCCAGAGGGCACATGACCACGAAACTCTACATGCTCAAGCCAACACTGTAAAATTAATCTGGGGACATTTTATTAAGAGTTTTTTCCTATTTAGAATTATCCATCATAATATTTTCATTTGAGATTAAATAGTGTAAAGGCTCTATCCCAGTTATAAAAGTCTAAAACTTAATTGACTTTGAGTTGTAAAGTCCTGTGGCCAGCACCTAAGTCCTACCAGAACCCACTGTAGGGCTCACTGCACATATTCCCACTGTGGTGGACTGATCTACCACCACACCACCACCACCATTACACTGCCAACCAACCATCTGATCTGGTGCACACGGCTGCTGATGTCCTAATATATATGCTTTCTCGTATATTATTAAATGTTTAACTTACAACTAAAAATCACTAATTCTATACAGGTGCTCAGTCTTGTATGAGCAAGAAATAAACCAGAGAAGGTGAGGTACCCATCTGGTGAGAATATATGCAGCCGTGTACACAACAGCCAACTCAAACCTTCACACCCATACACACGCACACCCACATACTATATCATTGATAGATCTTAGAGATTGACAACTACTATGGCATAAGAGTATGACTTCTAGGTGAACAAATCTTCAAATGATAAAAATGTAGTTCTTAAAAGTATTATATTTCTTATACTTTAGTTATATTCTATAAAGCGATAAAATAATCTAACACTTTAAATATGCTTCAATAGACACCTTACTCAAATCCAATTCAGTTGCCTTGTGATCTAACATCCATCAGACAGACGCTGAAAAAACCAAGGATCATCCATATCCCACGGGACACTCACAGCAACCACACAATGTTGGCCAGCAGTGTTAACATCTCTGGCAAAACTAGGTGCAGCACACCAGAATAACAGCAGATTGCACACACAAGAGGCTGCTGCACCATACACACACACAATCATCACAATAGTTCATGGGAATGGGCAGGATGCAGTGAACGCCTTGGTAACTGGCATGACAACTACTGATACTACAGATTGCCAGTTGCCAAAACCTACCAATATATCACTAGTACCACCTGCTTTAACCCATTACAATGTGCTCTGCATCTCTCTTGTCAACCACTATGTACAGGTGTGTGTTACGCAGCACTGGATTTGAGTATTACATGGTAGGGAACATTGGGGGAGGAGGATATATGGGGTGTAAGAGGGAAGGGTTTACAAGAGGGGTCCGCTTCAAGGCCCCCATGCCAGCAGCACCAGTGTCCCCAGGGAAAGCCTGTTCAAAGCTACGCTTCTGTGTGGCTGGTAGTCTAGCTCCTGCTATAGCAGTGGCTGCAGCATAGGGCATTGGTAGAAGAGGAGGTCCCATTGGGGGTTTCTGAACATTAGGTGCCCCTTGAGTATCTCTACCTTGAGCAGATGACATTGGCATTAAAGTCATCTGTGGATGCAGCCCACCAGCAAGAGAGGGGCGTGGACTGGTGAAGAAAAAAACTGGGTTGGTGGCTGTGCCTATTTGTGATACGACTGGCATTTCTCCGTAGTGCCCTAGCAAGGCTGGAGGCATTGCAGACATAGTGGGCTTCATTGAAGTGAGGAGAGTTGGGGGAGCTTGAGAGGTGTGAGGCATCTCTAAAGGACCTTGGAGGGCAAGGGGTGGCCTGTGTGGTGGGGGACCCATAGGTGGGGGAAGTAGAAGGGGGGTATCGGATTGCTTGAGGGGGCTGGGGGGCATACCTGGGAGTATGTGACCATGTGGAGGTGGGGGAAATGGATGAGCTAAACCTGGGAAAGGGGGACCTGGGGGACGATGAGCACCAGGAGGGGGTGGTAAACCTTGGTGATGATGTAATCCCCCAGGTAGGGTAGTGGTGGTACTGTCCCACACCAACATACCCGGGGACACGACGGGTCGTTGGGCAGGGAGGCCGCCAGTCAGCACCATATTCATATCTTCCCCAGAGCACTGAAATACTTCTATATAACGCTGCTTTTTTCCGAAGACCATGTAGCGATGATGCCTCTGCTGAGCAGCCATAAATGCAGAATGCTCACTATCCATTTGGATGAATGCTTCACCACTTGGTTGACCCTGTTAAAACAATAATTAAGCTGAATTTCACCATTAAATTCTAAATCTTACTTTCTAATCTCCATCTCCAAAATATTATTTATAAAATTTATAATATGGGATACAGCAATTTGATACCACATTGTCTTTTTAAAAAATAATTCATTTTAGCCAGAAAATAATTATGAACCATAATTAACTTACATGGGCATTGTACACCATGTGGACTCCTTGGTAAACAATGCTTTTGGCAAGTTCTCCTAAGAATTCAAGGATGTGCTCCACCTGGGCCTCGAAGGGAAGACCTCTGAGACGTATACAATCCTTCCGGGTTCCAGAAGTGATGATTTGTTGAGGCAATAGTGGCACTTGAGGGAGTTGTGCTATTAAAGGTTGTTGCTGCTCATAGGTCCGAGGGTCCATAGATCGGTTTAGCACCTGCAAAAAATTATGTCGTCAATATCTTAAATAAAAGATGTGGAATATCAGCTGAAAGGGGAAATTCTTTGACACCTGAAGCTCATAGCATTACAGTACTGTGTTCTAAAACTGCAGAAATGGTCCCGAGATCCCACTTTATGACCAAGCCTTGACCAGGTGACTTGTGTACAGTATATAATATGAAGCTTTGATGTGAAATATATATATATATTATATATATATATATATATATATATATTATATATATATATATATATATATATATATATATATATATATTATATATTTATTTTTTTTATATATATATATATATATATATATATATATATATATATATATATATATATATATATATATATATATATATATATATATATATATATATATATATATATATAAACCCCCCAAACCACTAGTGTCTGGGACTAATTCCTTAATTAGTCATGTATTCTTATATTAAAGTTTTTCCTGAGGTTGGATCTTTAGCAACAACAAGTGCGACTTATGGTGTTGCATCAATCAGTGTTGCTCGGCCACCAGCAGTCATCCCAGGCTTCAACTTTCTGTCCCAGCCAATTGCATCGCCACCAATGTGGAAGAAGACAGCCAGGTTGGATGGTTCAGACTTGTTCATAAAATGTAATTTCAGAAGGACTAAACCATGCCACAGCCAACTCGGATATCTAAAGACAGCTAGATAAAACCAAGAAGTGGACCCCTCCCCCCCCCCTCCATACAAACAACAATGTCTATGGATTTACTTAAGGATTTCAACCCCAATGACTTTGCGCTAAAATACATAAAACACCTGTGACAGGTATCTATGTGAATTTACTTTCAGAATGCGTGTGTGCGTGTGTGTGTGTGTGTGTGTGTGTGTGTGTGTGTGTGTGTGCGAACATACTGCATACATAATATCAACAAAGAAATACATACACATATTGTATGTCGCAACTGTTGATTTTACTTGCTTTCAAATATCTAAGAAAACCAAGTTACCTTTTTGAAATAACGTGTTACAGCTTCAATAACTTGTACAGCGTCTTAACTCTCTTATATAGATATGCACATGCAACAGAGATTTACTTCAATTAATGGTAAGAAAAGAGAGAAGGTACCCTGAGGGAATGTGACGCTCCCTTGTTGTCCACGATCTTGTACCTGTTAATGGCCGCACCACTCCACGTTGTATTGGGTTTCAAAGTTGATGAGATAAATGACACTGATGAAGAAGGTAATTGTTTGGCGAGTAATTTTGTTCTATCCATCTTGTACAGTACAGCAAAGTTCAATTCCTTGAGTGAATGGGATAATTCACCTGAACAGTGAGTGTCCTTATCAGGTGTCGTTCAGCAACCTTTCTGAGGCATCACAAATATTTCAAGTCTTTACGTTAGTCATCTCACTAATTGCCTTCAAGACTTCCTTTCACTATAATTACCAAGGCTTTTTAAAGTTTCCCTTGTGACTTTATCTAGCTTATGGTACACAGAAGTAGAGGAGGAATCCTACTGTATATACACACGACAAAGTACAGTAATGTTTAGTTACTACTGTTATAGTTGGGCAAAAAATCAACTAAATCAGAAATACACTGACGGAAGCATGCATGTGCAGACTCATACATTTATATAGGAAACACTAAACAGCCTGTGTGGCATAACAGTTAATCCCCCTTGCTGATGTGTCTTAGTCGACCCTTTTGTTATTTAATCCACAATCATTCAATGGACTTGTGACAAACTTCTATGACAAAGTCTTCAGAAGTTCCTATATAACAAGAGCTATAAAATACCGAAGACATGACGCCCCCCCCCTCCACACACAAAGGAGGAGCAATCTTAACATGACATGAATTTGCCCTAAATAAGAGAGAAGCGAGAAAACGTAGAAAGAAGAAAATAAACAATTAGAAGAAAATATGAAAGAAGAGACGAAACCTGACGTAACAGCAAAAGGTCTTAGTTTCAACATCCTTAATAGCCCCAATAGAACACTTATCATATAACCTGCCAATTATTTGAGATACAATGTGTGTGTGTGTGTGTGTGTGTGTGTGGCTCTCGTTAGCAGCGTCGTTTCTGAGGGATTTCAAGGAGTGATTAACGTCTTCACCTGTTTCCCTCCCCCCACACCTCAGTATAACACCACCTGCCACAAAATTCTTTCATTAACATGATTCTGTTGTATCTTCCATCAATGAAGCGTGTCAACTCCATCACAAAAATATGAAATTCTTTCAACACCAACGTGAATCTTTCAACACCAACGCGAATCTTTCAACACCAACGCGAATCTTTCAACACCAACGTGAATCTGTTGTCACCATGACCACCATAACACTGTTCACTACATCCCCCGAGGTATCATTTATATTCCAGCTTTGTGTCTTCGGCTTCCACTGTGATCCAGGGCGGTCCCTACCAGTTTCTATCGGCCT